>NC_063339.1:39506550-39521913 GCF_021869965.1 Rhincodon typus
TCCTGCTCCTCTGATGCTGCTTGGCCTGCTGTGTTCATCCAGCTCTACACCTTGTTATCTCAGCATCTCCAGCATCTGCAGTTCCTACTATCTCTGTAACGTTTCAGGTTGTTTTGACTGTCAAACAAAAAAAAAATGATTTGTTCTGATGAAAGTTCACCTCAAACTAAAACGTTAACTCTGTTTCTCTCCATTAATCATAAATGAGTATTAACCTCATACCTGCTTAAGACTGGATTTGCAGACTCCTGATTATATAATACATGAGATGGGATCATTCAAGTTTCTCTCCACTATAACTCCATAGACTACAAATGTTGTTACCCTATCGATAATGACAAGAGTCAACGCTGATACAATAAATTTAATCTTTTGCAGTCTGGTAGTAGACTTGACATCTGACGTAAAACTGCGCATTTCTTTCTCCACTACAGAACAGAAACAGATTTAACAGCATAAGCCTATCTTTGAGCTAAAACAGCAGAGCACTTCTGATTTTCATTTGCACTTGCATACAACAAGTTCTTAACAAGAGCTATAATGCTTCTGCATTGGATACCTGAGACTAAAAGGATGATATTCTCCATTAAACCCCAGATCTAGCAATTGCCCTATTCTACATGAGAAATCAGAAATAAAGCCTTTGTCCAAAGCCGAACTGTCAATAATTGAAAATAATACCTTTTCCAGAGTGGAGAAACTGTAATTCTCCTTTTCATAACAATTCTTTTTTAAGTGATAGCTATGTTCAATTGGTGGAATTCTTTGCACATATATCCACCCAACAACACACCCACCCAACCACACAAATGCACACACACATGTACACCACAATTATGGGTTCATGTTTCACTATGTTCTTAAGCACCAAATGATTGATAATAAGGTAGTACTGCATTGTTAGAAATGCAGTCTTTGTGATAAGAAGTTAAGACTTCTACTGTTTAGATAAATGTGTAAAAATAGATGGCCCTCTCTGAAGAAAGAAAGGGAGTACACCTTGGCTTCTAGTCTACATTTTTCCCTCACTCAACAAAAGATTAACTATGTATTTATTTTATTGCTTGTGTAACCATTGCTATTGGTAAATTAGCTATCACATTTGCCCATATAAGAGCACCAACTGTATTTTAAAAGCAATTGATTAGCTGCAAATCATTTTGAGATGGCCTACAAGCAGGAAAAGGTGATACAAGAATGAAAGTTAATCAGTTTAAAATTTTAGCTGCTTTCATATTGTTCTTTTCATTTGAATTCTGTTAGTCTAGTATCGATGAATCCAAACCTAAATGTAGCTTAAGCTATTTTCGGTAGCCCAGCAGAAAATACACAGGTCCAGGTGAAAGTGGATCTTTGAGAAAGCTGCCTAGCTATAGAAATAGAACTGAAGAGCACAAACACTTTGAATCAGCCTTACAGGTCAGGTTTTGTGAAACCTACTTAAAACTAAATAAACAGATTTTGTCAATGCCACTAATTGGATGCCATGCTCACTTCCAGCCCAAGTAAGGGGTACAATTGGGTAATTTGCAGATGACACAAAAAATGGCCGTATATTGGATAGTGTAGAGGATAGCTGTGAGCTCCAAACTGATGGTTGATAAGTACTGTACAAATAAAAGATGCGCTGGTTATGTGGATTGGCTGTGCTAAATTACTCATAGTATCCAGGGATGTGCAGGCTAAGTGGATTAGCCATGGGAAATGCAGTATTACAGGGATACGTTGGTGCGGGGGAGGTGGGGAGTGGGATGCTCTTCGGAGGGTCAGTGTGGACTCAATGAGCCAAATGGCCTGCTTTCACACAGTAGGGATTCGAAGATAATCTATAAAAAGAAAAAGAATTTTGCATTCAATTCCCAATTTCCCACATCTTTCAGTACTTCCAGTGGCTCCTCACAAAAATTAATTACTTTGAGCTGCAATTGCTGTTGCCAAATATGCAAACATTTTGTTCACAGGAAGGTTCCCACAAACAAACAATTGGGCTAAATAACTGGGTATTTAATTTATTTCAAACTGTATTGAGATAAGAGTATGGAATTATGACAGTTGATTTATTTAATTCTTGTATGTGCTGATTTTGTTTTATTTAAAACCATATTTATCAAAAATACTGCAGCAAATTAGAAATCTCAGAATAAATAGAAATGCATATTATTATTAGCAGTAGAGTCAAGTTTTATTTATTTCTTACAGATTGTTATAGACGTGATCTGTAATGAATCAATTGGAAGCCTGGATATGTGTTGAGTGATATAGTACACAATGGGTGTGACAAGTAGGAAGAAGTGAGTCAGCACTGCAGTCATTAGGGAGTTCCTCTGCAAGAAATATTTACTTTGGCTGACCTTGTTCTATTTGTTGATTGATTCAATTAATTGCTACATAATCTAAAGATCTAAAAACCAAAGCTAGTATGTTTCTATTCATGGCAATGATAGATATGCATTTTTTAGTTGTTAAAAAGTAGACTGTAGAGACTTCCTAGATATACAACGTGGATGTTTAAAGTAATGCTTATCCTCTGTATTTCTAATACTTTGAAGGGTTGTTGTCACCATGATAAAGTGGTTATCCATTCTGTCTGATAAGAAGTAAATAACTAGATCATATCAAAGAACAAAAATGACATCATGTGCTGATTCCAACTTTATTCCAGTCTCTAAGTTTTATCGAATGCCAGCATCTGGGTTGATGTCTCCAAGTATGTGATCTGGTGAATAGAGTATAGAGGGAATGTTGATGACAAGCCAATCACTTCCAATTAATTGTTCATTAAGATGTTCAAGGAGCTTGTTAATTGGGTAAGGAATGTTGGGTTGTGATTTTGAAAATGTTGTATGTTAAATCTGAAGGATATGGCGTATATTAGTGAACAGCTGTTTGGCGCATGTGGGAAGCCATCACATGATGTCTTTTCTGAGCGAATATTTTTGACAAGGAGAATTATTATTTCAGATTTGGTTCTCTGATATCCTGCCTATTCTATTTTACTAGGCAGCAGCAGATAGCACACATCAGTCAGCTCTCGACTCCTGGAGGGCCTCTGTGTTACTAACTGGATGCCATATTCACTCTAGCCTAAATGGGGGGTACACCTGGGAAATTTACAGATGGCACAAAAACTGACCGTGTAGTGGATAGTGTAGAATATAACTGTAAATTCCAAAATGGGTTGGTGGAGTGGAAGAGGAGTTCAACTGTGCTAAGTGTGAGGTAATGCATTTATTTGGTCAAACAGTAAAAGGAAATACACAATAAATGGGAATATAGTGAGAGGGGTATGTGAAGTAGGAGATCTTGGTATGCACAGGTCCCTAAAGTTAGCAGTACAGATGGATAAGGTTGTAAAGAAGGCATATGCAATGCTCTCTTTCAGTGGCAAAGGCATTGAATAGAAAAGTAGGGTTATAATAATGTACAAGACACTTTTGAGGTCACAACTGGAGCATTGTGTGTAGTTCTGGTCACCACATTACAGGAAGGACATTATTGATCTGGAGAGAGTGCAGAGAAGATTTACTAGAATGTTGCCAGGGCTGGAGAATTGTAGCTAAAAGGAAAGATTGGAGAGGCTGGTGTCATTTTCCTTGGAACTGAGAACGCTGGAAGGGCAACATGATCGAGGTATACAAAATTGTGAGGGGTAGAGATAGACAGGAGGACCCTATTACCTTTGTCAAGAGTTCAAAAACCAGGTGTTATAGATTCAAACTAAGTGTCAGAAGATTTAGAGAGGGCCTGGGGAAAAGCTTCTTATGCAAAGAGTGGTGGGTGTCTGGAATTCGCTGCCTGAGTTGATTGTGGAGGCAGAGACCCTAAACTCTTTTAAAAATTAACCGGATCTGCACCTTGAGTGCTGTAACTTGCAGGAATATGGGCCATCTGCAGGAAGATGGGATTAGAAAGGGCATCTGAGTGTCTTTGTGTTGGTATGGACAAGATGAGCTGAATGGCCCCCTTTCTGTGCTGTATCACTTATATGGCATCTGCATATAATGATAGCATCAGGAGAGTGATGCAGATATCACAGAGGGCGAGGACCCAATACTAAACCAAGTATCAGACTGAAAAATCAACCCTAGCTCGAGAATATTGTAAACTTCCACTTTGTAACTCTGCTTCTGTTAACTTTGAATGACATTAAACCACGTAGAAAAAGTTACAAAGTCGCTCCGATTAATAGAATCAAGTTCAATTTTAAAACATCTCCCATTTAAAGCATTAGAATAATAACTGTCTTAAATATTACAATATTCTTTGCTGATAACATAGTTCACATATTAAAGTGCTGATTTGTGGTGCATCCAGTAATTTATTTGGGATATTTATAACAGTGAAATGCCATTTATCCAATTTTGGATGCAGAATTATTTTTTGAAAATTTGTAGAAATGCGAGAAGCACTTATCCTTATTACAGTGCATTATAGGACAAAATGAATTCTTCTGTAAAAGCAATTGCTTTAACATTTTTGAGTCGAGAGTTTTCAAAAGCCAAGAGTTTCAAAGGACAAGCTGTGACATGCACATTGATAAAATGCATGCACATCATTTCTGTATTATTAACTGCAAACTGGCAATCATATTTTGTGGATAGAGTAGACATTTAGAGACTTTTTTAACCAGAATGTTTGAAAATCTTGACAATCTTCTGAGATACATATACAAAAAAATAATTTGGTCTTTCCTGTAGGAGGATATCACTTTTTAATCGTGGATTACTCAACATCTTCCTCATTAAATGGCTGTAAAATCTGGTTATTTAGCATACATTTTTTTCACTGGTTTGGATGCTATTTTATGTCGAAGATGATATCCAAGCTGCAGGCACACATTTCTACTGCAGGTTGTACATTTTGAACAGTACACAGGACCAGCAGAGTACGGAGATTTTGACATCAGTCAACTTGTTGCACCGATTTGCCTCGAGTTGTGCCAGTGGCTCAAGCAAACATCCTCTCTTAACCTCAGACTTCTGTAAGTGTTTTCAGCCGTGGGGACTGCACAGCACCAATGCTATTTAAAGACGTCATCACTGCATTCACATTAGTTGCTGATTGGTTTCCACTAGCTATAGTCAAAACAATAGAAGTGTTTGGAATTTTGTGTTGCAGTTGAAGTTGCTGTACTGGGAATGTGGTTCACTTGGAGAAGGTATTGGTTATGACTTCAAGGATTCTGCTCAGACTACTTGCTTCAAGTTATGGGTGCTGTGGGTTTCATCTCCACTGACCTGCAGCAAGATCATGGCATGGAGAAAGGCAACTCTATGAAGGACAATCTGCTTGAAAAGGCAGGAGCTGGCAGAGTGGAAAGGCTCTCAGAAGAGGGCCATATCCTTGCTAATTTTTATAAAAGCACCATAGAAAGCATTCTATCCAGATGCATCACAGCTTGGTATGACAACTGCTCTGCCCAGGACCATAAGAAACTACACAGCCCAGTCTATCACACAAGCCAAATTTAAATCCATTGACTCCATCTATACTTCTCACTGCCTCTGGAAGGCAGCCAACATAATCGAAGACTACTCCCACCCCAGTTATAATCTCTTCCAACCTCTTCCATCAGGCAGAAGATACAAAAGCTTAAACATAAATACCAACAGATTCAAGAACAGCTTCTTCCCCACTGTTACTAGATTTCTGAATGGACCTCTCAAATTTTAAATTTAATGTTGATCTGGCTCTTTATGCATCTTCTCTGCAGCTGTAACGTTGTATTCTCTGCTCTGTTCCATTACCCAAATGTACTTTGTATGGTATGATCTGCCTGTACTGCATGCAAAACAAAACTTTTCCCTGTACCTAGATACATGTGACAATAATAAATCAAATCAAATATCCACCCAGGGTCCTCCACTCTCAAACTCAGCAAAGAAAGGCATGTATAATCTCTCCACTTCAAAGGGAGTGCTAACTGGAATCTGCCTCCTATTGCTGACCTGCAGCCTCAGAGAAGGGCAAGGATGGCATTGTATATCAGTGACTATGGACACTAAATCCTTTGCTGTTGTCTCCTTCTAAGTTGGAGAAGGCAACATCTCTGAAATCTAGCGGTTCACCAAACAGTGGACACAAGGGGAATACTTGGCTCTCTGTATTCAAACAGCAGCGAATATATTGCATTGTCTCTTGTAGATGGAAGCAGGCAAATAATCATATAGCTTTGCTAGATTGTACGCTTCCCTGTAGTGCAAAGTGCCACTGATTATAAACAGTACTTTCCTGGTGCAGTATGTATATTTTGAAATACATCGTGACTACAGAAGATTTCACTCCCTCAATGTCAGATGACATGCACCCATACACAGGGCATCATGCACATCATGTTGAAATAAAAGCCGACACAAATCAAACATCCCAAACCATCTTTATCAATTAAACATCTAATATTCCTGTACCATTTTCATGAGCTATCCAATTTTTCCTCTTGAATGTTTATTGCAACTCTCATTGCGGTTAGGAAAGTTGCAAAGTTCAGCAAGTTTTAGGAGTTCATGCCTCATCATCTCAGGAATTAGTAACCATTTGTTATGCCTCAAATAAACAAAGTCAAAATACTGTGGATGCTGGAAATCCAAAATAAAAATAGAAAATGTTTGAAATATATCAAAAATCAGAAGACAGAAACAAAATTAACATACAAGGCTGGTAATTAATCAGAACTGGAAACGGTTAGAGATGGAACCGGTTTTAAGTAAGTACAAAGGTAGGGAAATGACAGTGAGGAGGAAAGAACAAAATGAAAGGTCTGAGATTGGATGCAAGGCAGAGTTAATCAAATAACATAAGGAATTAAATTTCAAAGGGGATAATAATGGAACAAGAAACAAAAAAGAAATGGCCAGGGGAGATGCAAAAAGGAATAGCAAAAAAACAGGCTGTGACATGAACTTACACAATCACCTCATTCCAATGCTATTAATTGTAAAAACAGAAACAATATTTTATGCTGTTTTGTAGTTTATCCTATGCTAATGTGTGTAACATATAACACCACCAGATATAGTCAGATTGGTTTTGAATCAAGGTTTATTTATGGTTCTAACTATTTACTAGTCTACAATAAGACTTATTCACATGGTTTGGGTTCTATGCTTACTGATGATACTGTACATTACACACATATAGCTGATTGACTATGCTGGCTCCATAACACAAAGAGATTGACCGAAGGGAGATGGTACCTTTATTACTGGAATATTACATGTCGTGATGTCATGTAACTCTTATAATGGCCTGGAATCTGTGCCAAAAGACAACAACACCCTTTTTGCTTTCAAAACAATGGGAAACTTTTTCTGATTTCATAGATTCCCTACAGTGTGAAAAGAGGTCATTTGGCCCATTAAGTCTGCAGCACATTCCAAACAGCATCCCACCCAGACCCTCAAGCTATCCCCATAATCCCACATTTACACTGGCTAACCCAAGAAGTCTGCACATTCCTAGACACACAAGAGGCCATTTTTACCATGGCCAATCTACATCTGCAGATCATGGAAGGAAACCAGAGTGCCCAGCAGAAACCCACACAGGCACAAGGATAAAATGCAAATTTCACACAGATAGTCACCCAAGGCTGGAATTGAACCACTATCCTTAGTACTATGAGGTAGTAGTGCTAACCACTGAGCCACCATGCCATCCAGAGATGCATGCACATTGTTAAGTCTGTACATTCAGATAAAGTCTTGGTGGATGTACCAGATGACCAGATCGAGACCTTATGCAGTTATCATGACTCAGCACTCTGTGGTTATAGGTTGTTGTGTACCATTTGTGACTAGTGTTTGATGATAAACAGATCACTTATATCACCTATTTCTTCCCAGGATTCAGATCATTAATATTACATCATAAAAACGAGGTTGGCTGTAAACCTGATTGTTCATGCAAAAGTCTCTGAATGGATAAAGCTAGGATGCAGCTTGCATGCTCATTGATCAATCTCTGAGCGAATGGGAGTGAAGAACCTTGTGTTGTGCTCCTGCAACTTGTCTTTTTTGTCACTCTTCTGACTAAAGGAGCTGATTGAATCTGAACAACTTGCTTGTTAATTCACAACATCTAAACTTAAAATAGGTGGTTAGTAGAGATGAGAATTTATATTCAAATGCTGGTCTAGTGCAGTGTTTTGTATGACCATGTAGATTTGTTGTAGAATTGTTGATTATATTGAACACTGGTCTCATTCGCTTTAAAATTGTTCAAGTTAGTATTTGATGTTCTTAATAAATAACTTCTGATTTCAAAAAACAGGGTGGCCCGTGGCTAGCACTGCAAACTCACAGCAGCAGGGACCTGTGTTCAATTCCAGCCTCAGACAACTGCCTGTGTGGAATTTGCACATTCTGCTGTTGTCTGCATGGGTTTACTCCAGGTGCTCTGGTTTCCTCCCACAATCCAAAGATATGCAGATTAAGTGGATTGGCCATGCTAAATTGTCCATAGTATCCAGCAGTGTGCAGGCTAGTGGATTAGTCATAGGAAATGTAGAGTTACAGGGAGAGGGTAGGGGTTTAGGATGCTCTTTGGAGGGTCAGTATGGGCTGAATGGCCTGCTTCCACACTGTAGGGATTCTATAAACTGTGTGGACCTGTCACCTAGACATGAGAGCTGTGATGGGGGTAAACTGTTATAAAAAAGGGTATCATGTAGATTTAATATAATTTTTCAAAACAAAACTTAGCAAGCCACTTTGCATTTAGACATTGTGGATTTAATGCAACAAACCTTGCATTCTAAAAGCCTGCTTGACTGAGGATAGAGAGGAGAAGAGCTAATATGTTGAACACACTATTTCCTGCACAGGTTGTGGAAGAATGCAAGAATGTACCACAACCATCTTCGGACACTATTTGTTGAAATACTGAATCTTGTGGTCGGTGTGGCAATAGCTGTTGCACTGGTGTTATTTTCAGTCTGTTGCACAAAAAAAGCATTTGGTGAAATATTCAGTCACCACACTATAATTATGTCCTTGGTCATGGAAAATATCAGTCAAAATCTTGTATCACAGATTCAGAAGGTATCTCATATAGAAGAAGAGGTTCTGTATTTTGTTGAAGTTAACCGAATTGACATGTTTTACACAACCTGATTAGTAGATCAATGCCTTATTAATGCCAGGCCAATATATGGATTCAAGCATCAATCTCTTGATTTTTTTCCAAGTCCATTTGACCTATATGATCTGGCACATCCTGACATAGCATTACAACTTTTTTGCCCCTGATGATTTTGTTGTTGAAGAGTCCTAGATCATCTCTGAAAGACTAGACAAACAAGGTCATTCAGGGACATTTAAGTTGCGTAGGGGCCACCCAAAGATGATGATCTTCTGGGGCATTAAGCAGTTGGTCATTATTTGACATTTCTGCTTGGCTGGGATTGAAACATATGAGACTGATGTTGCGATCTGGTATCTTTGGTGTTGCAACTGTGGATCACAATAATATGTAGGTCTGCGCAGCCTGATAAAAGATAATAATAGAAGATCCTCCTGCGGCAACATTGTAAATGTTTCAGATGTCAATCCTGAGGATCTATACTGGTATTTAAAATGGATCATGCCAATGCACAGAATGACAGTTATTTGTAGTTAGCATTTCTTGTGTGGACGACACTGCATTGTGCTAGTTTCCTGAGTGCATCATGAATAAGATGTGGAAAGGGATGATATTTACACTTACATCAGTGTCAATCTTGACATATAGCACATTCCATCTTGGCTATATCACTTGAATGGAGATAAAAGTTTGAACTTTTCTGATGGTGCCAATGTAGTGTGTCACATTTACTGTAAGTACTCTCTGACTGGGGTTTGCAAGCTGGAACATTGCGATTGCCTCTTGGACTTTATTGATATGCTTGTGTGCCTTGGACAGAACTTTGGAAGCTTCTTTGGCATTGTTCCGTGGTTTTTCACATGCTGCTGTGGAGCATTGTGTTGTACCTTTGGATCGCTCTGGACATTTGGAAGATTTGCACATATTGGCACAATGTCTTCTGGAGGAGGAGAGGTTGATTATGTCACAAAACATCTGTGCCACATCTCATGCAAGAGTTCTTTATAGCTGCAATGGTTGTTCTACAGTTAAGCACTTGCAGATGAACTTCCAATTGAACTTGAACTTCATCCAGCAGTATGTCAATGGAATATTCCTTCAGATTGACAGAAGTGTCTTCTGGAAAGATTTGATGGGTGCAGAGGCAATGGCCAGTTCCATAAACATTTTAGCTAGTTAACTTCAGCACAATCACATTCGATACATTTGCATCAATATCTGCATATGAATTGGTCAATTGATTGACCTGGCTATTGTCAATATGGCATGATCTCAAACCTGTGTATTCTGCAATTGACTTGATCTCTGAGTTGACCTTCCAGATTCGGAAAATTTTTGTCAGGAGTTTTGCAGCCATCTTCATAAATAGTGGAGGATTTAATTTATCTTATCTTGATGTCCAAAGTGAGAAGTTTGACAGCCTATCATTCTTTGTCAGTTATCTGCTAATACAGGAAGTAAAGCTTGATTCTGTCTTTAGATGAGTGAATTTCTGACAAAATGTCAAAGGTGTGTCAAGGTTAGATGTTTGTTTTCCACCATTCTTTTATAGTTTTACATTCTTTGGAATTCCAGTGTAAGAATCTGTTTTGCAGTATAGTGTTTTTCTCTTTTTGATACATTCTCTGCTCTTTTATTATATGTCACTGTCCCTATATTGCCTATAGTTGGCATTAGCACCAAAAAAGTGATGATGTCATGAGGCCTGTTTCTTGCTTTCCTGCTGATTTGCAAAGAGAAAATGGTGGATCAACTGCAATCTGGACACAGGTAAGCTTTTTAATACACAAAACCACTTTTTATAGTGCCATTAGCTGTATTTTCTTCTAGAAGTGCTTTGGTGCTAATCTTTAAGGGCCATTTAAACCTCCATGTTTTAGGCTGAGTCAACAGCTCTCCTTATTTTTAAAGGGCAAGACAGAGAGGTAGAGTGCATAGTGCTTTAATACATGTTTTTAGCCATTAGTCTTGCTTGTATTTGTTAGGTTCAGCATTGACCTCAGACAGATTTTTGGATGACCGTTAGGAAAAAGGACTTTTAACAACTGCCAACCAGCCTGACAATTTTTCAGCATTAAGTATGCATTTGCAGCTACTAACTAGCTGTCACGACTCGTTTTGTAATGTACAATTACTGTCATTTAATACCAAGATGCTACCATCAAGATGTTACTTTGTTGTTTCCTTCATATTAGTCCACATAACAAACCACTGATAGTTGGGTTCTTCTTGAGTCAGATATCTGAAGTTTATTTACAACACTAATTATTTACATGTCTAATATGTTAGATTTGCACATAGAGTCTGCAGTTCTGTACATTACACACATAGAGCTGACAGACTGCACTGACTCCATTGCACAGGGACGGTGGCTGAAGGTGAGGCAGGTACTTTTATACTGGAACACTGTATGATGTAACATCTCATAACTGTCTTGAAGCTACAATGCATGAAATCTGTGCCATAATACAACTGATAGAGCTTCTAATTTTTTTAAAGCAGAACATTCTTTAAAAACTGAGTAATTTACTCAAGTGCATTAATGTATGAGCGCTAAAATTAATGGGAACATTCATATTATTGAAATTGACTTTGCAATAAATTTGCACAGGTTGATACTCTTAATTCACGTGACTGGAGAATTATAACTTTAATATATCCATTGCAGTTTTTGTAGCCTAAGTGTAGCAGCAGTTTTGCTCATTCGTCCTTCCAAAGTTCACCACTTTCTGTATTAATTTTCCTCAGCCCATTTCACCAAATCCAAACATGTTCCACAAAGATATTCTACATATGCTGCTTTTAGAAGAATAAATTCCAGACTGTATTGGAAATTTAGCAGATGAATTAGAACATGTTTGCATAGGCATAAACAACTTGTATTAATAAATAGGAAGGATTCAAACTGAGACTTTGGAATGAGCAGAGTTTTGCAATGCTCTGTATTAGGTATCAAAATGGCTAATTATTTTTATCAATGATCTTAAGAATGACATAAAAGGACTGCAGATAATTTGAAAATTAATGCAAAATCTGACAATCAAATTGGTCAGTTGTAAACTGATTTAAGCTACTTTTATCTTGGCTTATTCTATAATGGCAGCACTATAGAATAAGCCAAAATAAAAGCACTAATGTACTGCCACTCCAGAGACACAAATCTCACACAGTCAGCTGCAATCTGAAAATACTTTTTCAAGGCCTGCTAAGACTAGGTGCCAAACTGGCTCTTTTCACCCAACATTGTTAACAGTAGTACAAAAAACAACATTCTGTGGTTGCTGGGAACATGTTGGAAATACCAAGCAAATCAGACCGCATCTGTGGAAAATTAAACAGCATGACAGCATCGAAAAGATTCCATTAAACAGCACAACAGTAGCACCGAGATTCCACTAAACAGCACAAGAGTGGTGCAGGACAAAAAGAGTCCATTAAACAGCGTGACAGTGGCAGAGAGAGTTCATCAACCCACATGAGTGTTGGAGAGAGCCTGATGCCACCCAATCAGAGTGGCCCAATCAAAAAGGCACTCACTCTATATTTTCCATTGAAGAGTGAGATAATGAGAAATCAGTTTCTCTCAGATGATGATTATTAGTCAATGGAATTCAAAACCCTAGGCAGCCATGGAAGTTGGATCATTGAATGTTTTCAAGTCTGAGTTAGACAGTTTTTTTATTTAAAAAAAACAGTCGAGAATTGGGGACACTCGAGTCAATCAGATCAATCATGTTCTTAGTGAATGCTGGTGCAAGTTTGAGGGGGCAATGGCCTACCCTGCTAATTCTGGTGGCAGGACCTCTACCTGCTCCATAAGATTCCGTCCAAAGTTTCAGGGTGATGATCTGTCTTCAGAAATAGTAAAAGTTAGAGATGTAATGAGTTTTAAATGAGTACAGAGGTTGGTGAAAGTGGGGAGGGAAAAGGACAAAGGGGACATTGTGGAAAGCAGGGAAGATTAACAACAAAAAGGAAGATGATCCAATGCAAAGAAGATAATAACGGGACAAGATAAGATCAAGAACTAATATACTAGGGTCAATGAAGATTGCAGAATGTTTGAAGAAAGTAGCCACACAGAGTTTGAATGTTGCACAGAGAGAGGCTTTGTAGTGAGGTGAGTGATGAAGATGGAACCGCCAGGAAGAAGCAGAAAAGGAAGGTTGAGAGATATGGTGGCAAGAGACAGAAGACAAGGGGAATCGGAAGAAGAATGAGTAACTGACAGAGAAGTTGGAGAAAGTTAATCAACAAGCATGATGATGACTTCCAGTAAAATTGGCAAAGCTGAAAGAGGAAGAGAGGTCAAAGAGTACTTGTGTACTTAAGTCCTTCACCTCCAGGATTTTTCATCATACTAGTGTGTGGATATCTGACTCCTGTTTCTCCTGGCGCCACAGGAATAACAGATTTTAAAAAAAACAATTTTGACCATTTTCTAAATGACTTCCTGTGGTTCTATTCTAGGTTAGACAGGTCAATACTTGAAACAAATCACCAGAGAATGTGTAGCACATTCTACCCTAAGTATCTTAAAATTGCAACAAGGATCTTACATACATCGTAGAACCTCAATTTGCATTTTCTAAGTGGGCTTTTGCCTGAAATATGGTTGAAGTCCCAACTGTTCATCCCAAGAACGAAGTAGCAAAGAGCCAATGTAATGGAGTAGGAAATTACCTGATATCCTGTCACATAGCAGTTACATTATACACATCAGGTTAAACTTAAATTTGTCCCTTTGTTTGCGTCAAACAACCAAAAGCAACTGAATAATTTCTGACAAGAGCCCATAAATAAAATCTAAGATGCATGTAAAAAAATGTTCTTTTCTTGACACAGCATTACTTCCTCTAGTCTGCCATATAAAATAATTAGCTCTAATAAATCAGTTATCTAGTTATTTGCACAGAGTGAGATTTTAGGCTCTGAGCCATTAATAAAGGAAAGTATAAATAAATGCCTACTGTATGCAGATGGATACACAGAAATTAAAAATGCAAATTCAGGATATAGTGACTCTCCATTTGAATATAAGCTATGACCTGAGTAACACTAGGATCATTATACAATGAACACTTATTCAATAATATTGATTTTACTTGTTTTAGTGTGGTAACATAGGTGACATTACTAAATACGAGACCAGATATTAACCAGCCGTAATACTTCCAGAGTGTGTAGGTAGGACCCATGTCCATAGCCCAAGACCCTGACACTGAGCTCAGTGTCACATTAACAGTCCCAGGTAGAAGAAATCAATGCAACAGAGGTTTAAACTTGCTGGGAAATTTTAGCACATGTGTGTGTCAGGATTTCTACAGTGTCCGGATGCACAACTCCAGTGATCTGGATTTTGGGAGATTTAGACCAATCCTGTTCATTACCAGTGAAATTGGAGACACATGTAGCATATGAAATCACATCTTCAAACTTATTGCCATGACAAACATTACTTAAATTGTTGTACTATGTATTGCGAAGCAAAATTAACCTGAATGTAGATATGATTAGTGCACTTTCTGGTAAGTTAAAAGTGCCACCAAAATGTACGTTCATTGTTTGTTTTGAATTACAGCATTCTTCTTTATTTATTTAAAGGCACCATGTTACATTGTTATTGTCTGTCTCTATTTTACACCACAGCTCAGGCTGTAATATTATTGCCTCTAGGTTTCTATCAATGCAGTTTTGTAACAGTACCGTAACAGGGAAGGAGGAATGGCACAGGCACTGTCATCTGATTTTCCCCAACTCTGTGTTAGTAATTTTCACTTGCTCTGCAGCATCTACAGATAGCTCAACAATAAACTTGGGAGGCTCTCACCACATGGAGAATTAGTTATAAGCCCATGTACTATCATATTAGGTGCAATATATGGGCAATACTTTATAATCAAAGACTTCACATTTATTTTAAAATCCCACAATGCAGATAAGAAGACTCATTGAAAAATATTAAGTGTAATTGAATATAGCGTAGTTTACATCTTGGACTAAATCAGGAACATTTCACATTATACTGCGTTGATTGCATTATTGTGGAAAGATATACAATGAAGCAAAATGCTCTTTATCACTAATATTCAATATTTTTCTGCTGGAATTGTATTTTCACTAATTAGAATTGGATTATATTTTCAGAAAATGCAGCATCAGAAAGTGACATTCGTCAGAAGGTTAGTAGCAACAATGAAGAAAGACTACTGCAAAATAAACACGCTGAAGTTATTGTGTAGAGCTGGATGAACACAGCAGGCCAAGCAGCATCATAGGAGCCGG
>NC_063339.1:39522313-39543557 GCF_021869965.1 Rhincodon typus
GCTCCTATGATGCTGCTTGGCCTGCTGTGTTCATCCAGCTCTACACCTTGTTATCTCAGATTCTCCAGCATCTGCAGTTCCCATTATCTCTGAAGTTATTGTGAACTGTTTGTGAATTCCTCTTAAGAATACATAATTAAGAGGATTGAGGCAATCACTAGGGATGCCATAAAAAAATTAATATGTTCACGACATAAATCACATGCCTTACACACAGCAGACATTATTGGGTTATTTCAATGTAATGTAATTTGGAACTTCATATTCTTACTTTAAATTGTCATACAGTTTCACACCACGGTGTGCCATCTCTCTGTAGTCAGTGCTAATACTGGCTCTAACATAGTGGAATTTCAGTGATGTTGTGAGTAAGCACGTTTAATTTAGTGGGTTTTCTAAGAACAATTCACTGGCAGTTTACCACAGTATTCATCGCAACTAGAACAGTTTTATCCAGAATCTGCCACAGCACATATCTAAAACAAATTCTAAATGAAAAAAAATTATGCTTTTTCTCAAGTTTGTTCATGAAATCACTGTTCAGAACATCGCATTGAGGTTAGCAAAGTGATTATAGTGGCAAAGTGGTCCAGTCCTTAAACTGAGGAGAGATATATATATATATATGACAAAAGAGCAAACAAGTAGGTAGTTAAATTTTTTCAAACCTATCCTTCAGTTTAAGCTATCCAAATATTAATAAGTTATCCAAACCTATTACTTATTCACCACGAGATCTGTCTCAGTCATTTAAGTTCATCCTCCTGAACAGTTGCAGCTTCAATCCAGTTCTTCCTGCCCTCTGACATCTAATGCCCCCTTTGTCTAATAAGATCTTGAACCTTTTTTGTTTCCATGCTTGGGCTGGGAAGTCAAGGAAACAAGGATAACTTGACAATAACAAGAATAGGAAAGCTGCAAGCAAATTTTAATGCTGCTGGAAGCCATAAGGGTCCTCTGTGGTCAGTTCAATATTTGGTAGGCATGGAGTCTTACCACCATGCTTAAGTCTCTCAAAACCAAACTATTGGTAAGTTTCAATTTCCCTGATAGCTGGTGCACTCTTTCTCCAAATAAGCATACACCCATCAACATGTATTGGCAAGAACCAAGGCTCACTAGGATACAGTCAGATCTTGACTAACTAAAACTAACTGCAACAAAAACAGAAATTGCTGGGACAACTCAGCAGATCTGGTCACATCAGTGGAGAGAGAAACAGAGTTAATGTTTTGGTCCAGTGACCCTTCTTGGTTTATTTTAAATCTTGTTGGAGCTCACTACTATTGAGCAGCACTGTTCCAGAAGTGATAAACAAGAATATAATATTGAGCTGATATTGTTCAAAGAATAGAACAGATTGACCTACCCATTTTATGTAATTGCGTTTATTAAAGATTGTTAAAGGGCACAAAAATCTGTTGCAGAAAGAAAGTTAAAGAGCTAAAGAAACATTACCCACAAAGGGAAAATGACCTTGCAATATGATGTAAAATTTGTTAGAAATTTTAACTGAAATCTATATCTGCCTATGCTGCATCATGAAAGTGATAAAAACAAAAGCAATATTTTTGTTTAACTCGGGTTCTATTGTTTTTGTTATCAATTCAATGAAAATAATAGAAATTGTTGTCCAGTTTTGATTCAGTCAAGATAGAAGATCAAATAAATTCTAAATCATTGTCTTCTGTTCTGATACATCATCAATATTTAATACATAAATGCAACATTTGGATTTCTACCCAGAACATAATGTCACTACATCCTGTTACAATGGCTCATCATTAATTAGCATGAGACTTGTTCTTGCCTTTGGACTATGAGGCATTTGAGTTTGTGTCAGAAACCATGTCAATTTATTGTCAAACCAGTAAGGCACTAATTTCAAATAGGGTGCACTGGCAGAAATATTGATTTTAGGCAATAACGTAAAGTGGGTGACACAATTTCAATGAAATACAAAATGTACATCAGCAAATATATATAACAAGCAATTGGATGAAATATCATACATCTTATACTATTGTCCAAAGTCACAATTACAGTCAAGGAATGGTAGTAAATTCACTGACATGATTTAAATTTTTCACTTTGACAAGTGGAAGCAACGTTATTGTCCTAAGACATTCACCATGATTCCTTATCTTAGAAGTAGCAAAGGACAGGAAATAGTGGCCAAATAGACAACATAGAATTGGGATCAGGTCTTTGAATAATAGTATAAGAATACTCAATCTACTTATTTGATCTCCTTTGTATATTAATATTTAAACACGTTAACCCTTTCATCACAACAGTGAACAAAGGAATTTGTTGGAATGCATGAAGAATTTGGACAATATATTTGAAAAACTTCATCTTAAGGTACGCATTTCTCTGATACTGCATTATTTAGCTAAGTCAATCTGTAAAATGAATTGAAGCAAACTATTCATGGAAGTAAATTTATTTTGTTGCTTTGGTGGTAAATCAAAGGTTTGGGATAGTTTTAAAAGCCACATAATATAGCCAAAATAATAGTAAAGAGGCAAAATAATATTAAACTATAAAGGGCAAACTAGCAAATAACATAGAAACAGACAGTAAGAGTTTTTTCTAAGTATAAGAAGAAAGACAGAGGCAATGGTGAACATAGGCACTTTGGAAAATTAGACTTGGCAAATAATGATGGGAAAACCTAGAGGAGTTGAAAAAATACTTTGTATCAGTCTTTGGGGTAGCCAATACAAATAGCATCATAAGACTACTAAATAATCAAAGGGTTAAACAAGGAGGAAACAGACACAATAACTATCACTAGTCAAAGAAGTACTAGGGAAACTAATGGGGCTAGGATTTTAAAGGAAATAATTACAGACATAGTGGATGTATTGATAGTAATCTTCCAAGAAGCCTCAGATTCTGAAAAGGTCCCAGAGGATTGGAAAACTGTCAATATAACACCCTCATTCAAAAAGAGAGGGAGACCAAGCAGGTATAGGCCAGTTAGCTTAACATCTGTCATTAGGAAGATATCAGTGTATCTTATAAACAATGCAATGGCAGATCATCTGAGGCAGAGTCAGCATGGCTTTGTGAAGGGAAATCATTCCTAACAAATTTATTGCATTCTTGGAGGACATAACAAGCACGATAGGTAAACAGGAACCAGTAAACGTAATATATTTGGATTTCCAAACCATTTGATAAGGTACAACACATTAGGCTACTTTATCAGATAAGAGCCCATGGTGTTGGAGGTAGTATATTAGAATGGAAAGAGGATTTGTTAAATAATAGAAGACAGAGTGTTGGGATAAAGGTGGCATTTTCAGGATGAGAGCCTATAACCACTAGAGTGCCACACTGCTCAGTGCCGGGCCTCAATTACTTACAGTATACATTAATGACTTGGATGAATATTATCACCAAGTTTCACAAAAACAGGTGGGAGAGCAAGTAATGAGGATGAATATACAGAACATTTTGGCAAATGGAATATCATGTGAATATTTCATGTCAGTTTTTACTGTGGAGAAAGAAATGGAAGCTACAAAACTCAGGAAAATAAATATTGATGTTTTGAAAACAGTTCTCACTACAAAAGAGGAAGTGCTGGAGGTCTTAGAAGACATAAAGGTGCATAAATGTCCAGAACCTGAACAAGTGTATCCTAGGATGTTGTGGGAAGTTGAGAAGGAAATTGCAAGACCCCTAGCAGAAATATTTGTATCATCTATAACCATGGGGGAAGTACTGGAGAACTGGAGGGTGACTAATGTATTGCCTTTATTTAAGAAAGGCTGCAGGAAGAAGCCTGGGAATTATAGACCTGTGAGCTGATATCGGTAGTGGGTAGGTCATTGGAGGTGATTCTGAAAGATAAGATTTACATGCATTTGGAGAGGCAAGGAATGATTAGGAATAGTCAGGATGCTTCTGAGTGAGGGAAATCCTGTCTCAGAAACTTGACTGAATTTTTTGAGGGAGAAATCAAAAAGATTGATGAGGACAGAGCAGTAGGCGTTGTTTACTGTGACTTTAGGAAAGCCTTTGATAAGGTTCCGCATGTTGGACTAATTAGTAAAGATGTGTTTCAGGATGAGCTTGCCAACTGGATATAAAATTGGCTTAACAGCAGGAGACAGAGAGTGCTGGTGGAAGGTTGTTTTTTCGGACTTGTAGGCCTGTTACCAGCAAAGTTCTACAGGTATGGGTACTTGCCCATTTTTGTTTGTCATTTATATAAATGATTTAGGTGAGAATATAGAAGGCATGGTTAGTAAGTTTGCGGATGAACCAAAATTAATGGTATAATGAAGAGTGAAGAAGGTTATCTAAGATTACAAAACGATCTTGATCAACTGGATCAATGGGCTGAGGAGTGGCAGATGGAATAAAGCAAACAAGAGCAGGACTTACACAATTAATGGTAAGGTCATAGATAGGGTTGTAGAACAGAGAGACCAAGGGATTCAGGTACATAATTCTTTGAAATTTGCATCACATGTAGACAGGGTAGTTAAAAAGGCATTTAGCATGCTTGCCTTCATTGTTCAGACCTTTGAGTATAGGAGTTGGGAAGTCATGTTGAGGTTGTGCAGGATGTTGGTGAGGCCTCTTCTGGAATACTGTGTGTAGTTCTGGTCATTCTGTTATAGGAAGGATATTATTAAATTGGAGAGGGTTCAGAAAAGATTTACCAGAATGCTGCCTGGAAAAGAGGATTTGAGTTATAAAAATAGGCTGGATAGGCTGGGACTTTTTTTTACTTGAGTGTAGGAGGTTAACAGGTGATCTTATAGAGCTTTATAAAATCATGAGGGGCATAGATAAGGTGAAAAGCAAAGTTCTTTTCCCTAAGGTGTGGGAGTTTGAAAACTAGGGGGCATATTTTTAAGGTGAGAGGAGAAAGGTCTAAAAAAGAGATGCGGGGCAACTTTCTAACACAGAGAGCAGTTCGTGTGTGGAATGACCTGCCAGCGGAAGTGGTGGATGCAGGTACAGTTACAACATTTAAAAGACCTTTGGATAAGTACATGAATGGGAAAGATTTGGAGGGATATGGGCCAAATGTAGGCAGGTGGGACTAGTTTAGTTTGGGAACATGGTCAGCATGTACTAGTTGGACCGAAAGAACATTTTCCATGCTGTATGACTCTATGACTCCATGTGGGAAAATGTGAAGTGACAGGGTAGACGCAGAGAGGTTATGGGCGAATCTAGGATCAACTGATCTCAGAGTGAGGAGTCACCTATTTAAGACAAAGTTGAGGAGGAATTTTTGTCTCAGCGGGTAGTAAATCTGTGGAATTCTTCACCATACAGGGCTGTCATGAATATGTCATTAGGTATGTTCAAGCCTGAAATGGGCAAATTTTTAATCATTAAGGGAATAAATGATGAGGCAGGAAAGTGAAGATGAGGATAATCTGATCAACCATGATCTTATTGAATGGCAGAGCAGACCTGATGGGCCAAATGGTCTACATCTGCTCCTACATCTCATGGTCTTATCCACAGAGCTATCAAAAAGTCTGATTTATTATCATCAAAGAATTAACAAAGTTCAGAATAATGCAGAGGACTGCAGAAATAGATCCAATGACTTGAAATATGTGGTATGATCCTTAAGAGACTACAGTATGGAATGTTCCACGGAAGATAAAGAGATGCAGAACAGCAAACAAAATCAATATTTCATTTTCTAAATAAAGAAGAGTTTTCTGATGACTCAGATAATACAGTTAATTTATAATTTACTCATAAATATGTTATTGCAATGTTCTTTTGTATTATGCTTCTGATTAAGGGCTTACTGATATTTAAATATAAATTCCTGAGATTGAAGTACAAAAAATATTATTGTCTGTCTTCTCAGTCTGTCAAACTGAAAACATAGCCACATGTTGTCCAAAATCTAATTATGAAACTGTTATTTAATTTATCCACAAATGGTACTTCCAGATTCAGATTGTGAGTTGCACAACAACCAAAACAGCATGAGCACAATGAACATAATTGGCCAAATGGCATATGGTCCAAAATTTATACTAATAGCTATGTTGGTAAGCAGTAGGAATACATCGCAGCTATGCATGATTTTCCACATGATCATCTCTGGACACAAGCTGCTGATCTTCCAAAAGGACACAGGGAAAATAACAGCTGGTAACCCTTCCCAGCTCTTTATGCTTCTAGAGTGCGCAGTGGGGTGGCTTTCTCTGCCACATCAGACCATTCAAAATGTCTATGACACCATGAAATTTGTTAATATCTAGTGACAGGGCAAAATTAGAAAACACCATGGATCTTGGCTGGAATAAAGTGACAGAACAGATTGGCTCTGTAGTTAATCTGTTTATCACAATATGCATTGCAGTTTCCTTTTACTGTCACCAAAGATCCTTTGAGGTGTTTGAAGACTACTCAGGAGAAAGTGGAAGTGCAATGTCAAGTTCTTCTTTATAACCACATCTAGACTTTAACCTTGGTAAGAAGCCTTTAGGTGAATGTTCCCTTCTCACAAAACATGGCAAAGATTCCTTTATTACATCTGGAAGTAGAATAAATTGGTATAGTCACTACCATGTTGCATTTATTTAACAAATTTATGAGAAAATTGAACAACTTCAATTTCAAAACTAGAGAAAAATTATTTACCTGTCCACTTGGATACCAATATTTGATTAAACAGTCTATTTCTTAACTTCTTTTTCTGTTGTGTCAGTTCCTTCCCCTGCCAGTTCTTCATTTTCATTTTATTTTCAGACTGCTAATTTGCTGGCTTGAAAACCTTCAAGCAGCAACTGCTCTAGAATTTTTCATCACACATGTTGGTCCTTCCTCTTTCTTCATAATCTCCTTATTCTCATTCACTTCAAACTCTAATTATGCTTTTATATATCGCACGTTTCATAAGAATCTATACGATCTATCCACCAAACCTATTCATTAACAACATGAAAGGAATATTGCTGCCAAAATCTAGCCGAAGGAAAATTTTAAATTTTCTCTGTTTGATGGGGAAAAATATGGAAGAGGATAAAGAACAACTTGACAGAATAGACTCAAATTTCATATTTCCGTGATAAGCTTGCTTAAAGCTATAGTGTAACACTAGGATGAAACTATCCCAAATTCAAGTATCATGCAATTTCATGTATTCTATTTGACCTTTCAGATCTTGGATGTTTTTTCGCATTGATCCTAAATATGTACTTCAGGAACTTTTGTCATACATTCTCTCCTCCATTCCCTGGTCCAAACACACAAACATTTGTATGAGAGTTAATGAAAGAGCCATTGACGAAAAACAAGCATTAAAAATGCACAGAATTTTATTAGATTACTAATATTTAGGTTACTTTCTGCATGTTCTACAGTTAGTTAGTTTTGCTATCATTGTGTTCCAAAGTACACATACTTACACCACACAATATGTTTCTGTTACGTCAATGTTTAAGTAAATCCTACATTTAAAATTTGCAACTCTGATGTCTGAATATGTAAGGAAAAATAATAATAGTCATAGAGATCTTAGCAGACAAAATGATTTTCGTGCCACCACATCCACACTGGTCAAAAACAACCAACTGTTCTAATCACATTCTCCAGCACTGCTGGAAATAATGCTTAGTAGCTTCAGCCTGAAGACAAACAACAGATGTGCTATTAGAGATAGTAGGAACTGCAGATGCTGGAGAATCTGAGGTAACAAGGTGTAGAGCTGGATGAACACAGCAGGCCAAGCAGCATCAGAGGAGCAGGAAAGCTGACGTTTCGGGCCTGGACCCTTATTTATTATTTTGTTCAAGCTTTATGGTTCGATATCAACAGTTGCCACCACAGAAATATGAAGGAAAAGGCAACTGCAGTTTACTAATAAATTTCTTTCAGCATAGAACATTATAGAATTGTTGGACAAATGGAACTTCATGCTGATATGTCTGTTTTTTTTATCTGCAAATACATTTTTTAGTCTTTTTATATTACTTTGGAAATTTGATATTGCTTGAATGAATGCAAGTCCCATCCCAAATCCACACCTTCTCTGTTTTCCATTTTCTGCACTATTTCCAGGCCTAAACAGGTAATGAGATGATATGCCTTCTGGCCTCCACTAGACCACTGGAAATGGACATTTAAGAATAATCTGAGGACGGAAGTCTCAATTTTACCTCAACAAAGTGCAGGGTCTCACATTAATAATCAACTGCAATAATATTTAGAAGCTGGCATCCCACAACCCTTGAGATTCTGCATTTGTTAGATTTCCCTCTCTTTTAGCAACATTATTAATATTAAATATGCATCTCACAAATGATCAGAGACTCGACCAGGAAAATCATGAGAATAAATTGTAGTAGTTTGAGTATCAGAGAAGCAATGACTTTTCCACCTTAGTATTCACAAGAATCTGAAATATATTCAAAATTGATAGAAATTCTGCTATATCAATCTTGTCTTGAAATAACATTATAAAAACAGTACGTTAAGACCTGAATTATTTTCTGAGATTCCCTGATAATTAAATCTGGTACTCTTTTAAAATGTATGCTTTACCAGAGAATTATAATGCCACCATACATCTTCATCATCAAAATTACATGATGGAGGAGAATGTTCCAGGTAATTATAATTCTATGAAGTTGCTCATTGCTACTGCAATGTATGCATTTCCTATAGGATTTGTTTATTTCCTTCATTTTTTAAAAATGAGGATAAATGTTTTCCCCTTCCAACGAATAATGACAATGTCAAACCAATGGGATAGTTTTCCGCCTTGAGCATTCTGTGCCACCATGGGTTTCATTAGACTACACGACGAAGCACAAGTAGCTCAAATTGAATTTTATTGAACAAATGTGCTTCCAAATTATAACAGCTGAAAATTCTGGCTATTTATAGGGAGAAACTTGCAGTCTGTATCATGGGAATGTGTCAATACATGTGCAGTGTCACTCAACGATTTAGCAATTATGCCAAGCAATAATGACATATGAACACACACATCCATCTGAAATTCCTCTATACACTATTTTAGCAGAAATGTTAACACTGAAAATGAATTGATAAATGACACTGGTGAAATAATAGGGAAATTTCAGGTGGACGAGTATTTATAGTGTAAATCCAAGTTTCTTTATACATGCAAAGGCAAACATATAGTTTGCTGAGGCTGGCATTCTGCTGCATTGATTTTACGAAGATAATGGGAATGACTTAATTTTGGTCCTTGGTTTCGCCATGCTATGTATTTCTTCTTATGAAACAATCATCCGAAGTGAAGATGAGTAAATTGACACCTGTATATTGACGGTTTATTTCGACCCGTGTCATAATGGAGTGATGTTTTCTGGACACGACTAGTTCCAGCTGAGAGCGAGTCAAATCACTGGCTTGGGCGTGTCTCAATGCAGGCAATGTAACCAAATCAAACGATAATTCTGTACTTCAGACTAGAATTTTCACGCTAAGTTTAAAATAACGATTGAGACGCAAATGAGGTTACATATAAATCAAAGCATTATTCGTACTACTGACATTTTATCTCCTTGCATCAAACTAGTTTTATAATTCTCGAGGTTGTCGTGTAATTGTTAGGGTGGTTATTAATGCAGGATACTGCTAAATTGTGGATACTTTTGCATTGTTCTTGCATGCCTACTAGGATTGTCACAAACCCCGGACACTTTTCATATTGGACCGATAAAGTCAGCTGAGAACCGACACTAACATAATCACCAGCCAAAACTGGTAGTACGCTACTCAAATTTGAACTGATCTCATGGTTTCACAAAAAAAGACTGGCATTCAAGAAGTGCACGTTTTAGCGCAGCGATTGGCGCCTAATCACTGCACCAGCGTGTTTTTTGGTTCCTCATTTTTCACCATAGTTTCACAATGGAAGACTGTAACGGAGCGGACCGTGGTCAGAGAGGGGAGTAGGCTCAACATAAGAGTGAGAGGCTGCTTTGGGATGAACCTTAAATCAGTTCCTCGGTTCGATTCTATCGATTTTCCAGTCTGAGATAACTCTACCAGCGAGCTCACTTACTTTCAGCATATAGGTTATTTTCCAATGAATCCGCGGCAACGTGTCACTTCAGTCTCTCTGAGTGCACGATACAGTTAAAGCCATATGTTTAAAGAACGGCCAGTGTGACTGCCGCCGGCCATTCCAGTTAAAGCCTGCAGCGTGCACCAAATCCGCCTCGACTGGTTTGAGACCGCTTTAGCAAATACACACTAACTTCTCAGGGTTTGGCCCAGGGCTGTTTGAAGTATGTTACAGTTTCTATTGTACGTCTAATACCAGCGCCTGATGAGCAAAACAAAACATGGGCGGCGGGTTAAAGAGTGTAAAAAAATGTACATAAGATGCTCACGCCCAAATAAGAACACTAGAACAGTGTTTTCTATACTAACAAATTACAAATGAATATAAGCAAACATGCAGATATAAAACATGATTATTCGGTTATTGTAAAACACCTGCATAACACTGATATTTATACAGAATAATTTTGCAATGCATCAGCCATAACACAAGCAGCGAATAGGGATAGATTGCATTTTTGTTTCCATTTGCTCCTTTTTTGTTTAGATCTGCACTGTCTGGCTCATTGCAAACATTGACCGCGCCCTAAACCTGCAGGGAACTGGGGACAGCGTATGCAGAGCACAGCAAAAGCAAATCAAAGCATCAGCACCAGGCTACAAAGTGTAAATTAGAAGCCCACCACTGGCTGGATCCCCTCGCCAGTTTGGGAAGGGTAGATGGAAACAATCGCACATCTTGGAGATCTTCGAGTAGCCCCGATCTAACTGTCCTCAGTCCGGCAAACGAGTCTGGAGCTAGACAAACAATATTCCACGGCGAGAGGTTAGCTGGTCGCATCGAAGCACAGCATCTCACTGACAGTCAGAACTGAAGATGCTGACACACGGTCCAGGATGCCTGCATCATTGAATACGGGTCCCTAGACAGTAGGCAAATTATTCAGGTCAGCTTAGGAATCCATTAAGCCCAGTTTGATCAAACCTAACGTGTAGGGCGGCCTGGTCATTGCAGAGATCTGTCAAAACTGCTTATCAAATAGTATAGTGCGCTAAAGCTGCTCATCATGCACTGATTGATAAGTGAAGGAAATAATTTACACTCATTTTCTAAGCAGATTGATTGGGATAATTGAGTGCAAACCGTTTTGAAGTTGAACTCTGATGGTTAAGGGTTTAGTTTAGCACATTGCATTGCTTTCGAAAGTAGCATTTCCCGTCCATTCAGATCAGAAGATGAAATTTATCCCGTCATATATAATGGGTATCTTTTTTATATTTTAGTTTTTAATGTTGGCCGCAGTATAACTTTAAAATTCTGGAAGTTTTCATAAAACATATCAGAAAAAAGAACAGACATGTCTAACTTAACGTTACACTTCATTGGCGTCTCGTTTAACCTTGCCGCGATCAAATAACTAAATGTATCTGACAAGTGAACTTGCATTTCTCTGTGAGAATAAGTGAATGGAGCTCAGGCTAGTGCAGGCTGATACATTAGTAAGTGATGTGGCCGGCTATACATTAATTTTAAAACATCACCTTAGAAAACGTTTTAGTGTACTATATATATAAAATAACATGTTTGATGAGGGAATTGTGTTAATTTGTGAAGGTGAATCGGTGCAGAAATACACCAATTGGAATTTGAATACTTTACAAACCAGGAATGAATAGATTAATTAGTAAACTCAATGTTTGTGATAGAGTGAATCAAACCAAATTGCTGTTTATGTAGGAAAGTAAAATGGACTGTTGAATGAAAATTACAATCAAATACAAGAGAGGAGGCTTGTAAATGAGCGAAATGAAACTGTGTGGAAATTTCAGCCGGGAGTGAGCTGTAGCACAATCAGGTCAGCAGTTGGGTGAGCCGAAATCGAATCTGTTCAAGGGCAACTTTTATTTCCCCGATCAGTGGAATTGTCCGTTTAGTTAATTTTTTTGCGGAAATCGGAGACTTGCTGATAGCCAAACTTCAGCTTTAAAATACCTCCCAGTCCTTTTCGAACAAAGCTGTCACTTTGTGCAAGCTGCCTGTGTGAAGGGCGTGAAATGGTGCAGCGTTCCGTGCGTGACTGGTAAACATCAATAACTCCCCAGTTGCACCTTGAATTTGGAAACTGTTCTGCGTGATAGAGTGAAGTGAATAAATTGGTGAAATAGACCGGCGGTAACAGTAAAATAAAAATATTAAGTTTCTAATAATTCTAATTAATGACCAAAGTATTTATTTCGGATATTAGGCATTCCAATCTCCTTGACCATGAACAATTAAAACTAAATTGGGCATTTTAGTAATTGCTGTTGTCAAAGCTGCAGTTGCTTCGTTTGTACCGACACGTGTCATGCGCTCAAAAGTTCACTGGAATTGCAATAACTTCCGTTCGTTTGAATGTAGTCGTGAGATTATGAACACTTTATTGTAAATTCAGACAGTTCCATTGTACTCCGATTATTGCTCTAGAACGTCAGGTCTCAGATCCGTCAGTCGAAATGTGTACACACACACAGGAGTATTGATATAACCAAAAGAAGTGTGTATATTTACGCAGATGAATTCTTTTCGTTAGTTTGTTTGTAAGCAACGTGTATCGCAAAAATAAACGAATCATACTATTAAAAAAAGCATGGCCCACGGAAGAACCTATTATGTATTAATGAAGCTATGGATCGGGATCCTGGAATTTATTAGAGGATCCATTAACATTGGGGAGAAATAGCGATTTTCTTTTAGAATATGTGTTTTATTTCGAATGTTGTTGATCGATTTAGAATGTTGAGGATTGTGTCGACTGCTATTGTGGAATTTGTCATAGTTGTCAGACTGTAAGCAGAGTTTTTATAGCAGGTTGTTGGCCTGAAGCATACGCCCAGTGAAATGAAAGCGCACAAAAAAAAACACTCGTTCAGCTTTGCGCTTGCTGTTGTTTGAAATATGATTTCTCTAACTACAAGCAGCGTCAAAATGTAAAAACAATCCAGTTAGAGTAAAAAAAAACTGGAGAAGGAAGCGTTATTTTCAATGAATAGTTACAATGATGCTATGTCCAAGTATTAGTCAGCGGAAAGGTTGAGTGTTTAAGATAGTTATGTATAGCAGAAACATAGCTTAAACATCCACCTGTACCCTTTACCAGGGTAGTATTAAGCTGCAGGGCAGTGGTAACGAATCCATCGGATTTGTAGGGGAGTAGTGAACAAAAAGTCTGCCAAATGGATTATTAATGGTTAAAATAAAATTTCACTGAATGTTGTTTAATTCTAATGTGCGACATCACCAAATTGCATAATGTGTCTCTGTTGCAAAGTGACAACTTTGTTAATGTCAAATAATATGCTTTTTTCTGACTCGCAGCTCTGCTCATTATGAGCTGTAAAAATGTTCAAACGAAAATTCAGATTTAATATGACCGAAACAAAAACATTTAAACGGGGGTCAAATGTAATTATATAGCAATGTAACAATGAATACATATTATCCAAATAAGGGCTCTTACGGTGCAGTGGCAAAGTCCCTGCCCCTGAACCAGGTGGCCTGGGTTCAAGTCCTACCTGGTCCAGAGGTGAGCCACAATATATCTGAACAGGTTAATTGCAAACATTTACAACTTGCAGGGCCTTAGGGGAGGCCAAGTCCTACTCACTGAAAGCTTAAAATCAGAAGAAAATACCATCAAAGTTCGTTCTTTCATTGAATGGGATCGACGCTTTTTGGGGAAGTTTGCCTGAGAAGATATATTGAACTTTAATTAGATTTCCGACATCAATTAACTGTACCACAGTTAAATATCTAACTTCATTGAAGGCTCTGGGACTTATGATTTCTGAAAGAGACCTGGACAGGTTTTGATAAATTCAATACGGAACATGTCTAAACATCGCAGAGCAGGCATCAACAAAGCCAAATAACATAACTAAAACAGGCCGAGGGAGATGTGATCAAGATATAACGTGCTCTGGTCAAACCATAGCAGAGGACCTCACCCGCGGCTGAGGAACAGGTTTGATCACTTAGAAGCCTCAGATCTGGGCGCCGAATGGAAAAAAAAAGTAAAAACCGAAAGAACTGCGGATGCTGTAAAACAGGCACAAAAACAAAGTTGGTGGAAAAGTTCAGCACTGAGGAAGGGTCATCGGACCCGAAACATTAACTCTTTTTTTCCTTCACAGATGCTGCCAGACCTGCTGAGCTTTTCCAGCAACTTTGTTTTTGTTCTATAAAAAAAGTAATGTTTCCAGACTATAATCGAGAGAGGTCCGAGAGGCAACGTTATTATGGGATCTAAGACAAAAAGGAACATTACGTTAAACTGCGATACAATCCAGCCTCGATCTAGTCCAGGGTACATTTAGAGTGAAAGTTTGGAAAATCCTTTACACTGTTTCTGGTCCTGTGGAAGAAATTTCCCGAAGAATAGACTGGATCATCCAAAAAATGTGTTTTTATTTTAAAATAGAATTCCTGCACGTACTTCCGAAACCTAGCATTTTTAAATGGCAACTATTTAGATCATGGCTACTTTGTTTGAGAATTCTTAGAGATTTGGAGAAAAAGCCGTTTCACAAGGTGTGCGCTTGGAGGTCGGAGGTCATGTATTAAAATCTTCAGGGATGTGAAAGAATTGACAATCTCAACTGGAAGCAAAGAAAAAACTGGGCTCCTAGAAGTGAATTGGCTACTGCTTTGAGGGGAAGTGAGCCCTGGGTAAGTAAAACAAAGCATGGCCGATTGGCCGTCATTACCGCGTGTTCCGCTCACAGGTTTAAGGAATAAAGTGCCTCCTTGCCCCTCTCCACCTGAGCTTGTCAGGTACAGGAGGCTCGGCTGGAGAAAGGCGTGGGCACCGGTTTTACATTTCATGAGACCGGGAAGCTGATCCCGTGTTACATGGGAGTGCTTTACCAGTTCATTGGGGTGAGGTCGACACTACAGTCAGTCGGGATAGGGGGTATTTACTGCAATTCTGACAACCAGCAGCTTATCATTTCCCGAGACAACGAACCAGTGGGCGCGGGGCAGCAGCAGGCACTGTCCATGTAGGCACCAGAACAAGTTAATGAAAGTTTGCTGCGCCAGGCTGGGACACAGAATTAACGTCTACAGACGAGCAGGGTCATTCAAAGCAGCTGACGTAAACCTCCAAGAATAGAAATTAATGTGAGTAACTTTGCTTAACAAACTCGCTGCTACATGATCTAATGTATTTCAGACTTCACTTAGTTATGGCAGCTTGATAAGTCATGTGCTGGCCATAAGATTTACGTTGACCATGTGCTGGTTTGCCACTTATTCCAGAGATGGTTCCTTGTTTGTGAGTAAATTGTGAGCATATGTTTATTTTCTGGTTCAAAAGCCCTCTCCACGGTTCCTTCGAGGTGCATTGAGTTGCTGAGTGATTGGCAGCAGACAAGACCCAGTAAGAGAACAGAAAAAGCAGCCTGTTGTGTGTCAGATCCAGTGTTAATGGTCACTAAATTATAAATCAAGCCACTAACAAAATTTCAGGTTGCAATGTTATTTGACTTGAGCAGCTGGTTTTCTTTGTAGCAACTGGTTCTGTGCAGTTTCAGCTCAATTTGTGAAGCTGAAAATAATGCTCATTAATATATTGTCACCCCCACTGACTTCGGAGAGTATGCAGATATCAAGGCCCACTATTCCCAGAGTTGCCACAAATGTAAAAACAAAACTAAATTACCAAAATGCCTAATTTACATGACTGTCTGATTCAAGTTAAAAGAAATACACACTAGGTTTTGTCATTAACAAGAAAACAAATTTATTGTAACCAAACTGATCTTCTTAACCAATAACAGGAGAAAGGGAAAATTAGTTATTAATTTTTGTCTATGCAACTTAAACTTACACCTTTTAAAATCCCAGCCATACACAGATCAACAAAGAGAAACGGACAAGGCACAAATATTGTGAATACAGAGGAAAAAAAATGGGCAGGGAAACATAGTTTTGTATCACCAATTCAAATCACCAAAATCTGGATGGGTTGGTTTCACAATCCTTTCCGTTCTTCGATGATGTCACATTATTATTTGCACATTAATAATCAGTCTTTAGTTCACTAGTTAATTGGTTGGATACAGAATCTTTCTTTGTCTTTTGCATTTTAGAAAGTTTTCTTTCTGTGTCTCTGCATGTAGTTTGCCTCCGTTACTGACAGAGAATTGGAGAGCACAGCTTTACAGGAAGACATATCGATGCGGCCACCGTCTGGTGGTTCCTTTTCTTCTCAGTCTCCAGTTACCTCATAGGGTTTGTATTAAACTGCAGCCTGACCAATCAGAGGATTATGACTATCCTGAGCCCTCCTGACTCCACAAGTAGTCGAGTTCCTCCCAGAGGAACACAGCAGGTCCGGCAGTTGATGCTATCTAAATAAAAACCGAAAGAACTGCAGATGCTGTAAATCAGGAACAAAAACAAAGTTGCTGAAAAAGCTCGGCTGGTCTGGCAGCATCTGTGAAGGAAAAAATCAGAGTTAACGTTTCCGGTCCGGTGACCCTTCCTCAGACTGATGCTAGCTGGGAAAGCGTCAGTTTATATGCAGAAAATAGGGAGAGAATGGGGTAGGGGGTAAACGATAGGACAGAGACTAAAGAGAGAGAAGGACAGTTGGACAGACAAAGGAGTTGATAATCACATAGCCTGCCATTACACACCCCCTGTTAGTTACTAACAGTCCCCATTAACAACTATTCACCCTCCCAGTCTGATCATTATCAACTCCTTTGTCCAAATGTTCTCTATCTTTAGGCTCTATCCTATCGTTTACTCCCTACCCCATTCCCTCCTTATTTTCTACATATAAACTGACGTTTTCCTAGCTACCATCAGTTCTGAGGAAGGGTCACCAGACCCGAAACGTTAACTCTGATTTTTTCTTCACAGATGCTGCCAGACCTGCTGTGTTCCTCCAGCTCCACACTGTATTGAGTTTGAAAGAAAATCAAAGTTGCTGGAAAAGGTCAGCAGGTCTGGCAGCATCTGTGAAGGAGAAAACAGAGTTAACGTTTCAGGTCCAGTGACCCGAACATATTGACTTTGACTCCAGTGTCTGCAATTCTTGCTGTCTCCCAGGTCATGCTGACTTAGTGTCCCCCAAAAGTGGCATTTCCTCATATTTATCCATTGACTTCACTTGTACTTTTTTCCAGATGTTTCCAACAACTCTTCGCACACTATCCCCTTTTAAAAGCAATATCCAGTTTTCTTATTTTCAGTCCACAGTCCAAATATAAAAAGATGTGGTCTCTTACAAAATAACTTGTATTTCTAAAGGGCTTCACCTGCACAAAAAGAGAAATTAATGCATTTAGTGTGAAAAGAGACAACATGTGAAGGAAAAGATAGGCTAGGACAGCAAACCAAAGAGACAGCTGAGTGAGTCAGTCCTGAAGAGAATCATATTTGACTCAAAATATTAAGCCTGTTTCTCCATAAATGCTGTCAGGCCTGCTGAGTTGCTCCAGCACTTTTTATTTTTTCTAGATGGCTGAGGAGTTGGACGTCTAAAAACACACAGGGAATGAATGATGCTGAAATCTTCAGAATCTAAAGAGCAATTCCTTGCAAATTGCTGTAAGCAGCTCGAGAAAAATTAGAAGCTTATTAAGAAAGCCTAAATCCATCCAAACTGCAACAATGCAAACCAAGACCAAATAATCAGAATGCAGTGCTTTGATGTTGTCAAATCTGTTGGTGATTCATATAATCTACCAACACCCAGGTGACTAAGGATTTAATAATGTGTTCATTGCCATCCTTTGCAAGTAAAACATGTAAGGAGGGGCTTTTGTGGCACGATGGTAGTGTCCCTGCCCTTGAGCTAGGAGGCCTAGGTTCAAGTTCCACCTGCTCTAGAGGTGTGTGACAACATGTCTGAACAGGCTGATCAGAAAATATAATAAAGCATGTAGGGAACATGGGGTTGAAATTACAAATTTGCTTGGCAAACATCCAAATTTGGTATCCTTTATTTATTCACGGGATGAGGGTGTCGCTGGCTAGGCAGCATTTATTGTCCATCCCTAATTGCCCAAAGGGCAGTTGAGAGTCAACCCACATTGCTGTGGGTCTGGAGTAACATGTAAGCCAGACCAGGTAAGCATGGCAGTTTCCTTCCCTAAAGGACATTAGTGAACCAGATGGGTTTTTCCAACAATCGACAATGGATTCATGGTCATCTTTACATCCTTAATTCCAGATAATTTATTGAATTCAAGTTCCACCATCTGCCGTAGAGATAGTAGGAACTGCAGATGCTGGTGAATCCGAGACAACAAGGTGCAGGGCTGGATGAACACAGCAGGCCAAGCAGCATCATAGGAGCAGAGAGGCTGACGTTTCGGGCCTAGACCCTTCATCAGAAAAGGGGGAGGGGAAGGGGTTTCTGAAATAAATAGGGAGAGAGTGGGAGGCGGATAGAAGATGGATAGAGGAGAGGATAGGTGGAGAGGAAACAAACAGGTCGAAGAGGCGGGGATGGGGCCAGTAAAGGTGAGTGTAGGTGGGGAGTTAGGGAGGGGATAGGTCAGTCCAGGGAGGACGGACAGGTCAAGGGGACGGGATGAGGTTAGTCGGTAGGAGATGGGGGTGCGGCTTGAGGTGGGAGGAGGGGATAGGTGGGAGGAAGAACAGGTTAGGGAGGCAGGGACGAGCTGGACTGGTTTTGGGATGCGGTAGGGGGAGGGGAGATTTTGAAACTTGTGAAATCCACATTGATACCATTGGGCTGCAGGGTTCCCAAGCGGAATATGAGTTGCTGTTCCTGCAACCTTCAGGTGGCATCGTTGTGGCACTGCAGGAGGCCCAGGATGGACATGTCGTCTGAGGAATGGGAGGGGGAGTTGAAATGGTTCGCGACTGGGAGGTGCAGTTGTTTATTGCGAACCGAGCGTAGGTGTTCTGCAAAGCGGTCTCTGAGCCTCCGCTTGGTTTCCCCGATGTAGAGGAGGCCACAACGGGTACAGCGGATGCAGTATACCACATTGGCAGATGTGCAGGTGAAGATCTGCTTGATGTGGAAAGTTTTCTTGGGGCCTGGGATGGGGGTGAGGGAGGAGGTATGGGGGCAGGTGTAGCACTTCCTGCGGTTGCAGGGAAAAGTGCCGGGTGTGGTGGGGCTGAAGGGGAGTGTGGAGCGGACAAGGGAGTCACGGAGAGAGTGGTCTCTCCGGAAAGCAGATAAGGGTGGGGAGGGAAAGATGTCTTTGGTGGTGGGGTTGGATTGCAGATGGCGGAAGTGTCGGAGGATGTGTTGGACCACCATCTGCCGTGACAGGATTTGAACCTGGGTCCCCACAATCTATCTGGGTCTCTGGATTAACAGTCCAGCAATAATACCACTAGGCCATTGCCGCCCCTATGTTATTTGCTAAACTGTAACTTGAAAACTTAAACTAACTTGAAAATATAAATATCCATTTCCTGTCAGTGCTGACTGATAATATGCTCCCCTTGGAGTGAGAAGGTCATGGATTTGAGCCTCTCTCCAAAGACTTGACCATGTAATTTAGGCTGGCAGTTCAATGCCATACAGGAGTGTTGTACTGTAAAAGATGCCATCTGTGAGATGACATGTAAAAACAAATTCCTCTCTGGACCCTCAGTCTACATTCCCTCTAATTTTTCCTGCCACTGTGTGGACGGCAAAAGTCCATGTACAGTAGGTGAAATAACTGCACAGAGGCCGGTGTCCCCTCACCAAGTCACCAAGTCCTTGACACTGATCCAGCTCCCTCAGTGCCAGCTCTCAGAATGAACAGGATGTTTGACACTCGTGTTCTTATCTGTTAGCCAGAGCTCCCTGATTGGACCAGATTAACGGCTCCAATCAGGGAACTCATTTTCACCATCTGGCTGACCTCGTTACAATCGCTACATCAGCAACTAACAGAACCAGAGATCAATGTGGTGCATGCCAAATGCATTGAGCATACCCTCTGAGTGCTGAGAGGCAATATTTCCTTCAGTTGGACTTCAGAAATTACATAGCACTAGAAGAAAAAAACAGGTGAATTCTCCTGGAGTTTTAGTCAACATTTAATGCTCAATAAATTATTAAAACACATTGTATGGCCATTTAAGTAATTCTTTGCATGGCATTCCTGGGCTCAGATCATTTACCGTCCAAGCTTGCCATTGCCTTATCATTACATTCTGGTTATTTAGCCTTCTTTTTCACTCTATTCATCTTGCTTATAGAACTTCACCTTGATCATTCAATAAGAAAACTAATAGAAAGAAATTGTACATTTAAGGAATCTTTAGTGGCCTGAGGATTGCCTAATACACTTTATGGCTATTAAGATACCTTTAATTGTTGTATTGTATGAAATAATGTACCATCATGCAATAGAGTAATTTGGCTGAATAAAGTTCACACAGTATCAGTGTTCTTGCAATCAACTACACAAAGCAAACTGAGAAAATTCAATAGTTATTTCTGTTGATGTGCAACACTGTAAAGGAAATGAAAAATAAAAACAGTAAGTTACTGGAGGATTTTAATTGATAGCTTGTTTCCAAGACCATGTTTTAAAATCAAACACCTCCAGTAAAGGATACAATCACATCTCTTTTAGTTTCTTTTATCATACAGACAATTCTGTTTGATATTTCTAACGTCCCATAATTACTGTGATCAACCGGATACAATTCTGTAAATACTTTGAAATTGTTTGGAATCCATTGAAAAATAAAGAAAAGTGATTTTCAGAGATAATTTCACATTGTTATCATGCTTGAATAGTCATTTTTTTAAATTGAAGCTTCTCCTTAGACTTCTATTCCAGATAAATATTCAATTTTATAAACCATTACGGTACTAAATTGGATGCTAGAATGCAGCCGGTGACTCCTTATTCACTTGTTCCAGGCTAATGGTTTCTGACACTTAGCTGGCAATTCATTCATAGTGCATTATATTTAATGCATTTAAGAGAAAATCTTAGCCTGCTCCACATCATAAAATAGATCTATTAAAATGAATTCTGAAAAACCAGAACTCTCAGTTTTCAACTTTTGTCTGTCAAACATTTGACTCTCTACCATAAATAGTAGGAACTGCAGATGCTGGAAAATCTGAGATAACAAGGTGTAGAGCTGGATGAACACAGCAGGCCAAGCAGCATCATAGGAGCAGGAAGGCTGACGTTTCGGGCCTAGACCCTTCATCTTTTC
>NC_063339.1:39543957-39589615 GCF_021869965.1 Rhincodon typus
GTACCAGCTAGAGTTTTAACAGGAATCTTTCAGCAATAATCACAATTCACCAAAGGGGTAATAGCCATATGATTATGTCACTTATATGTTCTCGAATGGAATTTTTTTTCCTTAGATTGAAAATTAAACAAAATTTAGCAAAACCTTGTTCTCTGTAATTTGGGCCCTGTCTTTACCGCTGAGCAGATTTTAGTTGGACGAGAAGTGTTGTGAATTAGGAATTCATTTGCTGAGCCAGAAAACAGACCTGAGGTACTTTAAATCTCTGGATCATTATGATTCCATCCTTCCTTAACACTATGTGGATTCCTCCCAATATCAGATTCCAAATTTCCCACGGTTCGGCCAGAAGCTTATTTAAAATATCAGTTCCTCTCTTAAATTAAAATTGTATCCTATTCTGCTTCATTTGGTTGGAGAAAAAAACAGAATTTAACTTGAATCACAGGAAATTTTCATATCTCTGTTTCTTTTCTGTAGGTTATGCTGGGAAAGCCAAGTGGCTTAGGAAGTTGTCTCTAACTACATTCTCTTTAATTTGTTTTTCTTCTGCGCAGACCTCCATTTTGAAATCAGAATTCAGAGCTGGGAAAGGTATTGGCACATTGATCAGAGCAGCTAAAAACCCACATGGCTTAGAGGGAATGATGGTCTCTAGTCAATGGGAGCAAGACTTCAAAAGACCAAGCGCACCAAGCATAGAGAGAGAGATTGTCATCTTCAGGACCATTACTCCCAATACTCTCCGTTCCAAAGAACTATTATTGAACTCAAAACATTGACTTGTTTCCATCTCCACAAATGCTGCCAGACCTGCTGAGTTTCCCCAGCACTTTCCATTTCAGATCTCCAAGATCTGCAGTAATTTGTTTCATTACTCCCAGGACCTGGATGCAGGCCAAGAAATAATTGATATTCTCAACAGCATTAGTGAGGATGAGTGCAACTCTTCCTTTTGCCATATTTTTCTGCAACATTTGACAACAGGCCAACAGTCCTCTCCTTCGCAATTTCCAAATTTTTTGCTCCCTGAACATAATACTCACCACCCAACACCAGGCTACATCACCTCTCATTTTCATTACAAATACATGCTCATGTCTTCCTTGTTCCCTTCATAGCTTTTGGTGTAATAAGAATGTCACTAGACTGGTAATCTCGAGAATCCAGGGTAAAGGTGTGGGATTTAGATTCAAATCTCATCATGGTAGCTGGTTTAATTTAAATTCAATTTACAAAAACTGGATTTTAAAGCTAGTCGCAGCAGTGGTAACCACGAAACCAGAGTGATTGGTATAGTTAAACTCATCTGGTTCACTAAATAAAAACTGAAAGAACTGCAGATGCTGTAAATCAGAAACAAAAACAGAAGTTGCTGGAAAAATTCTGTTCTGAAGAAGGGTCACCGAACCCGAAACGTTAACTCTGATTTTTTCTTCACAGAAGTTGCCAGACCTACTGACCTTTTCCAGAAACTTTTGTTTTTTTTCATCTGGTTCACAATTGTCCTTAAGGGAAATAATTTGCAATCCTTACCTAGTCTGGCTTATATGTGACTCTGGAATCTGCAGTAGTATGGTTGACTCATAATTCACTTCAGAAATGGCTAAGCAAGTAACTTAATGTAAAGGGCAATTAGGGATGGACAACAAATGCTGACCTAGCTAGTGGCATACACTTTCCATGAGAGAGTAAAAAAAAAACTCACTAATTAACTCACATCCTCAACAGATTAAGACAGCATAAAGTAAAAGGGAGAAGAGAAGTGTACGCCAGGAGATGCCCAAATAACATTATAAATAATTTAAAACTGGAGCAGCAAGTGCTGGATATCAATGGTTCTTCAAGATTTGTCAGAATAGGATATTTTGAGTCAATGTCCTTTCTCAACAGGATCTCTTAACAATTACTTGCAATGCTTTGTGAACATCAAAAATGCTTGATTAAGTCAAGTTGCCATGTCATTTCTGTCATTTGTTACTGACTGTTCAGCCTCTCAAGGCATTCTGGCTCTTGCCTCTTCTCCCATCTCAGTAGCTGCAGCTCACAGAAGAAAACACCTAAGAGGAGAATTAATGGTGCATGTACTTCACCTGAGAAATACAAATATTGAAATGAAATCACATTTTTCTTGCTGATCTGGCATTCTTCCACACTGAAGTGCAATTTTCAAGCTAAGATCCATAAGAAGTCACAAGAAGAAATGAGAATATGAAGCTGTCAAACTAATATTAGAATTTATAGTATCCTCCCAAATTGGTGATAATATTTTCTTGTATACTGCTGTCGTTCAGATCAATAGTTTATCAGTTGTTTCTCAGAAAGCTGTTTGTTGCTTTTTACTTCTTCCTGTGTTACTGTAAAACAAACAGTAAAAAAAGTTGAAAGACACAGCAATATTTGGACATGAACATATAGGTTTACTGGACCTCCATTTTGAAGTTTGAAGACAAGTCAGTCCAGTGTACCGCATTTATCAGTTTTACTGTGTTTTACCTTCTGAGCCTCTATTGTGCTCTTTCTGATAACATGGAGCAACACAGAGGTGGAAGGTGCCAGGGGATCAGTGGCATTTATTGAAAAGAACTGTGAGGGAGATGGATAGAAGGTCTTACACAAGGACAGTGCCCTCATTCAGCCTGGTTTCAGGGCTCCCATTGACTAGAAGAAGCAACAGAATGCCAGGAGTTCCAAGCACAGGCAGCAGGATATTAGCAAGCTCAAGGCCAACTCTGAGGGCCAGCCTCAAGTAGAGAAGGATGTAGAAGATTAATTCCATCCTTTAAGCATGAGAGGGTCTACTGTCCAAGGCTCAACCACCCTCAGAGGTGGGATAATGTCACCAAAGACTTTGCCTCTCCTGGGAGGCCAATTCTGATTGTTACATCATATGGTGGGATCAACTGACACCCAAGGGATTTGGTGGACAATCCAATGTCGGTGGACCAAAAGATCATCATAGCTCTCAACTTTACTGGATTCCGTTGGGGAAATGTATGGGGTTTAAAAGCCTATGCTGCATCTGTGCACCAAGTGACTGACCAATGCAGTGTAGGAGCTGGCCAGTGGCTACATACACTATTGCAGATTCTTTGGGTTTTCTTGCTGGATTACCCCGGATGCAGGGTGTTGCATGGCCATTAAGGCTCCGAGTGAGCAGCCAGAGGAGAGGTACAACCTGAGTGCCCATCAGCAGGCAATAGGCTTTCAGATCCCTTAAATGAACCAGTGAGGTCCTTTAGCATGTCTTGGCTTTTGTGTTATATGATCTGCTGTGCACAGTACAAGCTGGTACTGACAAGGGGACAGGTATTGAACAATAAGGATATCTAGTATAGCAATTCCCCTTCTGATAAGTATATTCAAGGCTGAGGTAGACAGATTTTTTTTATCAGTAAGGGAATCAATGGTTACAAGGAAAAGGCAGGAAAGTGGAGTTGAGGATTATATAAACTCATTGAATGGCGGAGCAGATTTAATGGGCTGAATCGCCTAATTCTACTCCTATGTCTTATGATCTTACGGTCTCCGAAGAAGATATGGATCCAATGGCAAAACTTTGTGAGTATGTACAAGGGCAGTTTGGGGCATGCTTATACAAAGAAGCTTCACATGACCTCTACTACCTGCTGCAACCATATCAATGTATGGTCACCTTCTTCATTTTGTACTCTTTCATGCAGCACCCAAGTGTACATCACACCCTGGTAAGACTTAGGAGCTGACCAGATGCAGCAAAGCTCATTCATTTCATCCCTTGAATAAGCCAGGTTGTAAGCAAAGTCCCAAAGTGCAGGAAAAATTGCAAGGAGATGTAGCAATGTGCTCCCTGCTCTTCCTCAGAGGTAGCTTAATTACCCCTCATTCTGTCTGGATCTGATCTCTGACCTGATCTAGACCTATATGAGAGAACGACAGATTGAAGGGTTGAGGACTTGTCATAATGTCTTTCAAATTGTCCCTACTGTTTCATTCCAATTCTATTTTATGGAGATGTGGGTATCACTGGCACAACTGCCATTTATTGCCCATTCCTAATTGCCCTTGAGCTGAATAGCTTGTTAGGCCAATTCAGAGGACAGTTAAGAGGCAACTGCATTATTTTATGTCTGGAGTTACAGTAGGTCAGACCAGCTAAGGACAACAGATTTCCAACCCAAAAGACTTTAGCTAAGTCGATGTGTTTTCACTATAATTGATGATAGTTGTCATGGTCACCATTTCTGAGACCAGCTTTATATTTCACGCATATTAACTGAATTAAAATTGCATGAGCTGCCATGGGGCATTTGAAACAGTGTGCTGAATCTTATTAGAAATTGGGTAGGTGTCACTTCTGGCAAGTTTTATGGAGCGTTCTGTTCCATGAACCCTAGTGACATTTCTCACACTAATTTCCCTATTTGCCTCACTACCTCTGTACCATATCTCTATGGCTTCCTTGTAATATCCTCCCTCTTACTACAAGTGGAAATATTCACTATTGCAAAGGCATCCTGGGATTCCCAACACTGCACCATTTTTAAAGTCCAGCCATGCACCAGGGTCAATCCGTGACAGCCAGGAGTTGCAATTCACCATGCATATAGTGGGAGGGGAACCAAAAAGAAACACTTCTGCCTAAGGGAATGCTACTTTTTCTTCAATACCCAATGTAGAGTAACATCTTATTCCATCACATACTGGAAAGTCTCCAAATGTTGGAAAACCTTCAGTTTTATTCAGCAACAGCAAAAGTGAAGAAAAATCAAACAAACAGGAGCATTTGCCTCTGGTACCAAAGGGACTTTCAAGCAGCAACAATTCCACACTCAGCGAGTGATTGCTGCACACAGCTTGTATCTACTAGAACTGGGTATCAATTAAATTCTGTCAGACCTGTTGCGACTGACACTGCAGCACTCTATCATATTGAAAGTGATATTCCCCGATGTCTAATGTTCTCATCTTCCATCTTGGAAAACCATTGCTACTCTCCCAGCTCTTCAATATCAATAACATCCTCTCTTTGACTGCTTCCATTTTGCAAAGCACTGAGAGTTAGCACAGTGCAGCACATTTTGACTGGACTGTATTTCAAGGCCTCCCCAGACCAAACCAAGCAGCAGCACCTCATCTTCAATAGACCTAATGTCTTCTCCACAATGGTCCTGGTTGAATAATGGGCTGCATTGAATCTGCACTTCGAATTGGTCAATGAGTTGTGTAATGGAGTCATCAATCCTGAATCCAAAGGGTAGACCTTGTCTCCTAATAACCGTCCTTGTAAGAATCCTGCCCTTGACAGCTTGGTATACTCATCCATAAAATGGGACGTGGAAGACCCCAACAAGGAAGGCCATTAAATGCCTCTCAATGGACACTTGACACAAGGATATTCTGCTTAAACGCAGCACAAGGCATGTCATGCAAATATAGTAAAAGTTTGTAGGTGCGGTATGATTAATGATACTGTGTTCCCCAATCCCAGCACATCACACAAGAAAGGCAGCACGGCAGATAAGAGCATGTTGGTGAATACGTACGGTTCAAGGCGAGAGGAAATCAGCTCTGTGCCCTTGGGCAGCCTGTGAAATCTTGGATTGTCTTTGTGAATAGTGGCTCCTTTTATGCTACTTTTATGTCACCTTTTTCACAGAGATGATTATCTTCAATCTGCAATGACCAATAACATGATCAGGATTGCTGTGACCAGGATTTGTATGCCACACAGTGAAAGGCTTTGCATGTTTTTCACACACAGGGGACTATGATACAGATAACTTCAAACTGTAACATGACAAAGTCTGATTAATGCAAATGTCCCTTGAGGGGCCTTACATTGCTCAGGTAGAGCCCATGTGCCCAGACAGAACAGAAAGCACTTATGGTATGGTCACAGCCATTTTCCATTCCCAGTGCACATTTACAATTTACAAAAGAGTGGAATGAAACACAGGTCAGCATGAACTGAAGGGTCTGTTTCCATGCTGTATGACTCTCTGACTCTATTTGGTTGTAGCGAATGCAGTATGTTTGACATTTAGGCTGCTGGCACATACTCTAGGTATGAGACTGATGTAGACAGTGCCAAGTGGTAATATGTCCACCTCAATGACCACTGATGACCATGACAAGCCATGAGCTTTGTATCTACACTAAACAGCAAGACAAGACAGAAGGATTGTGAACCTTTAAGATCTGAATGAGGCAGCAAATTGCAAAAAGGCTAGGTAAGGCAGAGAGGCTGTGAGCCCAGTAATGTGAGTGAGCAGTAAGAGGGCAAGCAAGGAGCCTTTAGAGCATCCTGGTCCAATTTGTGAGCTGGATGCCTGTCCTTGCACACAGAGTCCTGGCAGCAGCATTTCGAAGAAAGGTTCTGGTGTGCTCCAAAGTGCAGCATGAAAGGGAAGAACAATATTTTCCTTGGATTGGAGACACGCTATGAGGGTTCAGAGGGGCTGGTACATGTCTGATGCTAACTTCCATGGACAGTGGGAGCTAATGGTTGCTACCCTTGGAGGCTGTCTTGTGATGTTGACAACTATTGCCCAAGATAGAGGGTGTGGGGAGCAAGAAGCAAGCTGCAGTCACCAAGTACCTGTTCTGATGTTCATGTCTGGAATTCTATCCAGCTGATGGGAAAATGGGAGCTGCATATCAATTAGATAGAACTATGTAATAATATGCTACTTCGTGCAAATGGATTCAAATAAGCCTTTCACTGCTCATGAACAAGAGTTTTCTTTCGCCATTCATCCCTTGTTTGGGGAATCATTCATTATTATTCATTAATTATTATCTCATTACTGTCAGTTTTGTCCTATTTCCTAAGTTTCTCACTAATGCTCACATTGTTTGGTGCTGGGAATTTTCCATCCAGAGCATTAGCCTGTGCTTCTGGTTTACTAATCCAGTGACATTAAAACAATGTGGCCATCTTCCTCAGCCTGCTCCTGTGGACTTCCATCAGTCTTTTGGTGGATAGAGGACTTTGGGCTCTGGTGTATATCATTCTGCTGCACTCATTCACTCACACTTTCACTTGACACTCCTGCTTAATTAGTGATACAGCAGCCATTCAACTGCTATTTCCTGTTCCTTCCTGCCTTGGTCTGGTCTTTTATGTTATGTGCTGTCCTTTTTTAGCAAAAACAGAAATCACAGAATTGATACGGTGCGGAAGGAAACTGTTTGGTTCATAATGTCTGTGCCGGGTTTTAACATTGTTTAGTTTTCTCATAGAAATCAGCACAATACATATGATGGTGGTGTACAAATGCCTTCACAATGTGAGGGTCAGTAATGACAGTCATGTGCCTCAAATTGACAGGGTGTGCTACTTCCTGACTGGGTGATCATGCCATTGCCACCAAACCCATTCTCTCACGTTGCTACGTGCATGCCCCAAAATGAAAAGAAGTATGGAATACTCACCTTGGGAAACTGTGAAAGATCATTGGTGTGCTTGCAGCTCTTAATCCATACTGTTGGACTGACCCCCACAGTGCTGTGTTCGATCTCTATCAAGTTTCACTTGCCCAGATGGCCTGGTTTCCTCTTACCATCTCTGGGGAAGAGGACCTCCTGTCTTACCTTACAGCCTGGAGGAAATTCTATATCGTTAGCCACTCAGGATCTTCCATCTTCCACATTTATATGTGTGTGTGGCTTTATTTTTTTCAAAAATACCATCCCTTCATGCTGCTTTTTTACTGCTGTTCAACTATTGATTGAACCATACTGCTGTCCAACTAATACTGTAAGGATATTTTTGTGTAAAATTACGACAAACATTGACTTCTCTGTTCTCTTCATAAATGCACTGACCTTTATTTTCTGCTTCTGCTTCAGAATTGTAGTATTTACAGTTCTTGTATTTTATTAACAAACTCTGTATTTGTCTCCTGGAGCTTTCTCTGTGAAAAATAGAATGTAAAAATCTGTCACAATTTAGAGCTGGCATACCTTCATATTACCTTTCAATTAATTGGTATGATTTAATTTTAAAATATGGATCTCAAAGTGAAATTAAATAATACAGAAAAGCCATATCTTTTGGAGCTGTGCTGTCAAAAATCATCTGGAAGAAGTCTGAGAAATTATCTTGCAGCCATCAGTAACTATGAAGCTCAAGTATCAAAAGAGCTGAAATCAATAGTGCTACAAAGAAAGTTAGAGTCAGGTTACAAAAGAGTTGCTGGTAATTTGCGAAGAAATTGACTCATGCTGTTATTACTGAGCCTTTATTTAGTGTAATGACTTTGTCTGAATATATAATTTTCTTGCATTTGAAGGTCAGATTTAGACAACTTGCTTATTCTTTTGTTCATTCAATGCTATGGTTATTATTGTCAGCCGCATTATTCTTTAGAGGATTTTAAAAGTTCATTTTTGAAAATGCAACAAACAAACAAATTCTGACTTTTCTCCTTATTTTATCTTTGAGGCATAGTACAATGCTTTTACCTTTATTTCATACTTTGGGTACACCTTTTATTTATTTTTTATTCATTTAGGAAATATGCGCTTCCCTGGCTGAGTCAGCCTTTATTACCTAACCCCTAGTTGCATTTGAGAAGATGATGGTGAGCTCAAACCATCTCAAACCACTGCATGCATTTGGTGTAAGTATACCCTCAATACTGTTACAGGGGGACTTCTGGGATTTTAATCCAGTGACAGCAAAGGAGCAATGATATATTGTCTATCGTTGATAGACATCTCTATAACAGGTGGGGCTTGTACCTGGGCTGTACCACTGTGTCACAAGATCCCTTTTGAAAGTGCAGTGAACGAACCATTGTGAATTTATGAAGTGTAGTGTAGATCATACACACTGTGTGCTTGCTATGGTGTATTGGTGATTAAGTGAATGAATGTTTGTGGATGGGAAGTCAATCAAGCAGACTGCTTTGTCCTAGATGATGTCAAGCTCGCCAAGTGTTGCTGGAGCCGGATTCATCCAGGCAAGTCAATTGATTGTTGAAAAGTTTGCAGAAGATAACTGTTAGGGCAGCCCATGGCCACAGATGGCACAAAATGGCTGCCCATGGATTTTTAGCTAGCATAAAGATGGCAGAGAAGATTTTTTAGTTACTGTAACAGAAATAGCTTATTTAGCTCAGCATTAGAGTGAGATCATAAGTTAGGACAGCAGCTTTGAGAATAAGATAAACCCAACTGGGCCTCATGTGAAAGCCAGATTTGGAACAGTCTCTGGCCTCTCCAAGACATGCAGTAAAGGAGCTCTAACTAAAGATCACTTTGTGCCACTGAACATTGACGCAGGACTCCTCTTTGACATCTCTCCCCAACAATAACTTTTCAAGATTTTATATACATTCACCTCAATAATTCTGTGCTTCAGCCATTGTTTCCCATATCTGACAATCCTATAGCCCGAGTAGTGAGAATATTATTATTTTTATAGAATCGGTGTCACTAACTGCATTGCTGATGTAATTTTCCAAGTCAGTGACTTTATAGCTTTTGAACGAACCACATCATTTTTCCAAGCAAAAAACGGGAAACTATATTTGTTATCATTCACATTCTAATTTATTTGCACCATTTTTCTCCCTTCCCTAGCTGAAAGGAGGTAAATTCTGTATTGATCTGCACTTGGGCAGTGATTGATGTTATTTCTTGTTTTTCTGAATATAGGAATTGTAAGATATAGAGGTTTTCAAAACCTAAAGGATTTTCATAGCTGGCTTCCATGCATCCTCCCAGAACTCTTCTTTAGCTTTTAAAAAAGAAACTGCAGACAGACTTACAAGCCCCTATTAACAAAAATAAGAAATAATAGCTATCCTTGTACAGTGAAAAGAAAACCTATTAAAAAATAGAGATATAAATTCTGATAGCAAATGTCAAAACTGTCAACACATTCATACTTCATTCCAGACAAATGAAGATGTGCTTAACAAAATTACACACAAAAATCTAGTATAAATGCATCAAATGCTCTTATGTAAATTTAGCTAATAATAATTTCTAACCTATATTTTTGATAGCAAAGACTGAATTGCTTAATATTTAGATAAGTGTGTTTCATTTGCCTGATTCAGCACCGACACTAGCGCAGGAATGAGGGAATCAAACAACTGTATTCTTGCTTTTCATGAAACCATGCTTTTAAATGGGGAAAACTGCCAAATAACAAAAAAAACTCCCTCCTATTCCCATGCAGGAGTTCCACATCAATAATGATCTCTCTTAATCTACTTTCTCCCAGTACTTCTCAACTATTTACACTTTATTTGGTCATATAATATTTTCCAGTGCCTCAGAGACTGTTTTAAATATGAACTGTTTTTATCCATTTCTGGCCTGTATTTGGATTATCTGCATTTTTGTTCCTCTTCTTTCTCTCTATTTTTAACTTCACTAACGTATTTATCTTTTCAGTTCAAATCAAATCAAATTAAATCTGATGAAGGTTCCACCCCAAAACATTAACCTCCCATTCATAGAATCATAGAATCTTTACAGTGTGGAAGCAGGCTATTCACCCCATCGAGTCTACACTAACCCTCTGAAAAGCATCCCACCCTGACCATCCTCCTACTCTATCACTGTAACCCTGCATTTCCCATGGCTAATCCAACAGGCCTGCACATCTCTGGACACTATCAGCAATTTAGCACAGCCAATTCACCTGACCTGCATATCTTTAGACAGTGGGAGGAAACCAGAGCACCCAGAGGAAACCCATGCAGGCACAGGGAGAATGTGCAAACAGACAATTGCCTGAGGCTGGAATCAAAGCATGGGTCCCTGACGATGTGAGGAAGCAGTGCTAACCATTGAGCCACCATACCAGCCTATGGTTAATTTGCCATAGTCCTACAACACCATAGGGCTGATCTGTCATTAGAGAGACAGAACAAATGGTGGTTTAAGCTGAAAGCCACCAGACCTCAGGCAAGGGTAGAGGTTGAAAAGGATAACCCTTTATAGTAAGCTGGTGTGGGAACTGAGCTCACGCTATTGCTATCACTCTGCATTGCAAACCAGCCACCCATCCAACTGAGATAATATCAAGCTTAACCTTGAGAAAAGAAGTTTGATTTTCCATCCAATGTTTTAACAGCAAGTGGAGGATCTTGCTAGTTAATGCCAAGAGGCTTATTTGCACATATTGACATCTCATTAGCATTTAATCTCATCTCATTTCACAGGCAGTGGAAAGAAACTAAATGGTGACAATTCTCAATTTGAAAGTCTGGTTAGGTACCTGGTGGCTCCAGCTTTCACCTGCAAGGCTCTATCTTTGGCAGCATCCTATAATGTCTTAGTGCACGCTTCATGGCAAGTGGCTGCACACATCCTTCATTCTACAAAGGCTGGCATTAGTCACTCACCAATACCATCAGGTTATCATGGTACAGTTCACCACTTCAGTACTGCACTTTGAAGCCCATTGGCACCTTTCATTGTAATGCTGCCGCTCTGGGCCGGGCATCAATCTTATATATCACAACATAATGCATCTCAGGGTTTGCATCCTTACCGCTCACTCACTTGATGCCCACTTGGATCCTCACAGCATCCGTGCCTTGCCTTGCCTTTCCTGTCTGTCTGTTGGTGCCTCACTCAGAACTAAAGACTTTCAGTGCTTCTTATAATTTTCCCAATCCTCTAATTTACTACCACTCTTCATCATATTACGTGTTTTTTTTCTTTCAACTTGATATTATTCTTAACTTCCCTAGTAAACCCTGGTCAGTTTATTCCCATCCGAGAATATTTCTTCCTCATTGGTATATCTCTTTACTATGATTTATGAACTATTTTCTTAAACGTCTGTCTTTGTTCCTAAACCATGTTTTCTGCTAAACTCCTTTCCCATTCCATTCCAGCCAACTCTGTTCTCATTCCCATGTAATTATTTTTATTTAAGTTTAACACAGTTGTTTCCAACTCATATTGTTATCAGTAAAGTGACTAATGTAAATGTGTACACATGTAAATGTACATATTGACATATGTAAAGTGACTAATGCCTGATTTAGGTTCTTGCATAGAACAGCTGGCAAATCATCCAACCCAACTTAAGAGTGGTGATTTTGATTGTGGGAGATGGCGACATAAAATTGATGCCTTTTGACTCTGTTGTATGTCTACAGATGTGACAACAATAACTACCCTATCAATAGGGCTTGATTCTCTTGAGATCCTCCCTGAAACATAATGCGAGAATGATGAATTACAAAGGAAATCCTGGAGGTGACATCTACTTGCACTTCATTTTTCCGTCCTGGATTTCCATCCACCTGCACCATTAAGAACCTGCTGATTTTCTTTTTCCCACCCACCACAGGCAAATGGTAGCAAGAAGTGAAGGGTGTGGATTCCCACCATATTTACCTCCAGGCTGCCTCAGTTGCAGTCAGTTCCTAGAATGGTCATGTTCTCCCTAAGGGCACCACTAAGGGTTTAAGATTGGGCACTGGTGAGCTGCCACTTGTCAGTTAAATCTGGGTTCTATCCCACTATGCTTTATCAATGACCTCTGAATCAGGTAAATGTCAGAAATCCCAGTCCACATCCCAGGAGGAAAAGCAATGTTTTAATATAAGCTTTGGCACAGATGAAGTGATAAATTAAAATCCATTTCTTAATTATATGTAAAACAGTTTTCACTACATTTGTTATGTTCAGAGCTCTAACCTCCAATATAGAATGGGATTTACGTGGACTTGCTGATATGGAGATTAATATTCTTCAAATTTAGCTTTAAAGTGTTATCTTGCTGGTACATGATCAGGGACAGGAAGCCATTTTCCAAAAGGTAACTCTATACTTTGAGATAGGACTTCACTACAGCTGGTTCATGAAAACTGTTGACATGTCTCCCAATCCAAAACAGTTAACAACCTGTTTGTAATGATAGTGCTTGATGGAAATGTTTTCAAACCATTAATTTATGAGGCACTGACTTAGACTTCTATTCACGAATTCTCCCTGGAACAAGATTCACTTGATGGTCATGTTGGCATCTGTGCAATTCCAATAAAATCAAAACGATAAATGTATATCAGAGAGAAATGCTGAAATGTGTGCTTTTTCTTTGCAAATTGGAGCTATCACAGCTCAAAGTATTGAAACACAGAGGAGCAAGGTTAGTGTTTGAAAGAAGGAATATCTAAATTCATGCAACAAGTAGTAGAATATTTACTGATGATTATAGAATATGATGCATATTTACTATTCTTTGTAATTAAAATTGCACAGCATAGGATAAGACATAAGGTTGTATTTAATGAAGGAATGCATAGAATAATACAATGGTATTTGTATGAAATTATGAATTTCACTGTTTATGACAGCCTAGAAGTTAGTTATCAATATTAGCACATGTCTGTTTAATGCTTCTTTGACATTCCTTTGTATGCTGTTTTGGGATATAAATAATTCAATGTACATAATCAAGTTAACACTTGCAATAAATTAGCAAACATTAAGACAATGTTTTAAATATCTTATGCATTCATTGTCAATTAAATGTCAGTTTTTTTTAATTCTTTCATGGGCATCACTGCCAATACCAGTGTTGGTTGCTGCTCATCCCTAATTGTTCTGGAGGAGATGGTTATGAACTGCCTTCTTGAACCATTGCCATTCATAGAGGTAGGTAAATATACAGTTCTAGGATTTTGACTCTGCTACAGTGCAGGAAAAGTGATACAGTTCCAAATTAGGAAAATGGGTGACCCTGCAAGGGAGTTTAAAGATAAGGGAGTTCATGACTCTGCTGCCACCATGTTTCTGGCTGGTAGCAATCAGAGGCATGAAAGATACTGTCAACATTGGCCCTTAACATGGTCCTATTTCCCCTTGTCACAACTTCTGATGACAGCCAATAAGAACATAAGAAGTAGAAATAGACCATTCAGCCCATCAGGTCTGCGCCATCATTCAGTAATAGCATTTTTCGTTTAATAGTCTTCAACTCCATATTAAAAATCTGTCTCTTTCAGTTTGGAATGTCTATCTCAGCCTTGAGTATACTTAATGTACAGTCTCTACAGGCTACTGCAGTAAAATAAAATCTACAGATTCACTACCCTGTGAGAGAAGATGGAGAAGGTGATGGCCTAGTGGCTGGACTATTAATCTAGAGACTCAGGGAAAATCCTAGGGACCTGAGTTTGAATCCTGGCATGACTGATTGTGGAAGTTGAATTCAACAAACAAAGGTAGAACCCTGGGCAGTGTGGTCGAACAGAGAGACCTAGGGGTGCAGGCACATAGTACCTTGGAAGTGGCATCACAGGTAGACAGGGTGGTGAAGAAGGCATCTAGCATGCTTGCCTTCATTGATCAGAGCATTGAGTACAGGAGTTGGAATGTCATGTTATGGCTGTACAAGACATTGGTAAGGCCACATTTGGAGAACTGCATAAAATTCTGGTTGCCCTGCTAAACGAAGGATGTTATTAAATTGGAAAGGGTGCAAAAATGATTTACAGGATGTTACTGAGACTGGACAGTTTGAGTTAAAAGGGATGCTGGATAGGCTGGGTCTTCTTTCCCCTAGAACATTGGAGGCTGAAGGCTGACCTTATAAGGGTTTATAAAATCATGAGGGGCATAGATGAGGTGAATAGTCAAGGTCTTTTTCCCAGGGTGGACAAGTCCAAATCTAGAGGGCATAGGTTTAAAGTGAGAGGGGAAAGGTTTAAAAGGGACATGAGGGGCAACCTTTTCACACTGAGGGTGGTTGATGGAACGAGCTGCCAGAAAAGTAGTTGAGCTAAGGACAATTACAACATTTAAAGGACATTTGGACAGGTACGTGGATAGGAAAGATTTAGAGGGATATGAGCCAAATGCAGGCAATGAGACTAGTTCAGTTTCAGATACTTGTTTGGCATGGATGAGTTGGGCTGAAGGGTCTGTTTTTGTGCTGTAAGACTCTATGACTCTTTATAAAATATATTGGGAAAGGTGGATGTAAACAGGCTGGTGCAGCAAGCAAATAGGAAAGCAAGTGGTATGTTGGCCTTCATTGCAAGAGGATGTGAGTTCACAAGTCGGGATGTTTTACTGCAGTTATACAGGGGTGTGTCACAACATGTCTGAACAAGTTGATTAAAAAGATCCAAAGGGCTTTGGTGAGACTGCATCTGAATTATTATGTGCAGTTATAATCTCGCTACTTAGGAGAGGATATATTTAGGATACATCATGGGGGAGTACAGCGAAGCTTAACTAGACTGATAACGGGGATTGTCTTGTGAAGGGAGGTTCAACTGAGCCTGCACTGACTAGAGATTAGAAGAATGAAAAGGACTCAGATTGGAATGTATAAAATTCTAAGAGGGCGAAACAGTGCAGATGCAGGGGGATGTTTCTTCTGGTTGAGGAGTCTAGAACTAGGGGTAATAGTTGTAGGATAACGGGTACACTATATGCATTTTGAACCAAGATGAGGAAACATTACTTCAGTCAGAGATCAGGCAACTCATGGAGTTCGCTATCACGGAATGCTGTGGAGACTGGGTCACTGAGTATATTCAAGAAAGAGACGGATAAGTTTTAAATGTTAAAGGAATAAAGGGTGTGGAGAGAAAGGATAGAGAATCAGCCATGATTATTTTAGAGGGCAGAGTAGGCTGAAAGAGCTGAATGGCCTATTCTTGCTCCTAGCTGCTATAATTTTAGGTTTAGAAAGTCACATCAGATGAGTCGTGCTTCTGTGGGGTGAAAAAGGAAAGGCAGTTCCTCACCCATCATCCACAGAACGCACACCGCATGACATGCATCCATTGATGCTTAGAACTTTAACAATGTGTATTAAAGTTTGGCTTTGAGGACTTTAGGGTAATCGGACCCAGGGTGTATCTTGCATGTGTGATATACTTTGTTCACGCTGTACAAACCCTGCAGTGCAGGACCCATATTGATGGAATCAGATAAGGTAGTATTGGTTACTGAGATGCAATGTTGTGTGAGTGAACTCTCACCTCACCCACGACAGTCGCTTCATGTCTGCCCTATCAATGTTTCAATTCCCTTCACTGTGGCATTGGTCTGTCTTATGAGCTGCTACTCCCAATGAAACAGAGCTGGCTACAAATTGTTTATGACTAGCCATAATAGTTGCAACTGTGGCTAGTGTACCAGTAACTTACCATCCACAATATAATATGCAATTTAGTGAGATACTTAAAACAACAGAATAGCATGCATGTATAGGTACTAACACAACAACTAGCCACCAGTTCGTTGGAAGTCTCCATTATGGCTGCCAAGAAGGGAAGTACCTTGATGTTGTGCTCAACAGGTTACCTTTAAGAGACATGCTCATGATATCATCACTACATCATTGCATGTGAGCTGAGGGTATGAAGGTCTCAGACTCCACATTACCTTGAACCTTACACTTGAAGCATGACACTCGACTGGAAGCATGCTGTTTTGTTGTAACATAATAGCTTAGTATTAGAAACTAGAAACCGATATGCCTGAAGAATATATGGCTGAAGAATATTTGTATATAATACAAACTATAACTATATAATAGTTATCTGTAATAAATGTGTATTGGATTCTACAGTACCATGATATCTGCAGCCAGTTCCTTATGTTAGAAGAGATATTTTAAGTGTTGTCACATAAGGTAAAACATGTTGTTGGAGGGAACCTCACATCACTTAGCATAGTGAGATGAATGCACTGTCAATGAATGAATGTTTCTGGTAATATCACTGTACAACCTGTGCATGGCAAACCATCTTTAACTATGGAAAGAAGGACCTTTGAACTTAAATGGTGAGGGTCATTTTCAATCATGGACCATTAACCCCAGTGGTATGTGTGGTGCTGTTCCTGATGAAAAGTGGCACAAAATCTAAATTAAGGAAGTGGTATCATAGTACACAGTTGAAGACTGTAAAAGAATAAATCTTACACTGATTGCCTAACAGAGATGCCTTATGTGACCTCAAGACATTATTGTAACACACTTTTTATACTGACATACACTACATGCATTTGGTAATACACATCCTTTGTAACCATACACAGGTGGTAGCAGGGTAGGAAGCATTCGGGCTCCTGAGCCTGTCTGCTTCTGATTTCCAGGCCTCTTGCATCCTTTTTTCATTTATTATTTTTAACATCAATATTCATTTTACCTTCTTTCGGTGGAGGATGGATATTTCAGGCGGCTGCTGGTTCCTTGTGGCCGTGTCCAGCAGTGGTCTGCTTCGGCACCTTCAGCAGCATGGCCCAGGATTCCATCGGTCTGGGCCAACGGTGGCTTTGGCAATGAAGCAGTTTCAGCCCGGCATCCGACAGCATGGGATTCCTTTGTGTGGCTCCTGCGATGATTTCCGACCCAGGATCGGTGACGAGGTGAGTCCTTGGGGACGGCTTCGAGAATTTGCCGAGTCTTGTTGCTCGAGATCCCAGTGGCCGGCATAAATGACTGGCTTCGGTGAAGAGATTGGCCCTTGGGGGCAGCTTCTGCAGAATCTTACGCCTAGTATTCCAGCAGGCCGGCATGGTGGTCTTCCTCTTCAGCAGCAGTTTCATTGGCTTTCTGCAGCGGTACTGTCTTTTCCTGAACCCAGGAGCCATAAATTGAACTAAGATGGACTTTGCCTTAATTTATTTGTTCTTATCTATGCCTTCTGTTATTAATATAGGCACTCTTCACTATATTTTTGTAAAAAATTCAAGTGACAATAAATTGCTATTCTATTCTATTCTAAAATGCCTGCCCTTGAAGCTACAGGGATGCACTACCAGATTCGGTTGTGCAGCTTTAATAATCAAAATATAATAAATAATAAGGGATTAATAATATATTTCATCTTCAAGGTAGCAAATTTTAAAGAATCAGTGCTTTGGTATTCAATTGTACTGATTATGATAACATTTAAAGGGATTATGTTCAATTGTTGACAATGTTTAATTAACTCAACATTTTAATTTGTAACTACTACGAATCAAGTCAACATTCCACTTCATAATGTCTGATACCACCAAGGGGCCAAGTGATTAGTTGTATGTATTGTAAATGTTTCACATCTGTATAACTAATTCAGGGACAACACACACTGGTTTGGACTACAACCAGTAAAGTGTAATTACAGACCTTTGTTCCCTCCTGATCTTAACTGTATTGTCAAAATGCTATGTGGACTTTGATTAAAATGTAACCTTTGGATACCCAGATCAGCTTCCACTAATCAAAGCAAGTGTTATTTAGGGGATAGAGCTAAGCTGACTTGGAACAATTACAGAACTATTAAGCCCCATCCATACCGATTATCGGGTAGAAATGTATCATCCATAGGGAAAGTCTTCCTAGCAATTGAATGACATGGACATTGATGAATCAGATGGAAAAATATGGTGAGATCGGCAATGAGGAGACTCTCAACGTCGAGAGCAAACAGCTCAATTATCCAACCAAGTCTTGAACGGCAAAATTAAAATCTTGCTATTGAGAGGCAAGAGGCCTATTTGCATCCACTTGCATGTAATAACATCTTATTATTAGTTAATCTCACCACGTTTATGTGTTTCCCATTTTCCCATCCGCCAGATAGAAATTAGACATGACAATTAGCCAGAACGGTTACCAGCTCACCACTTGCTCCTCCAGCTCTTGATCATGGTCACTAGGCACTAGTTTGAAGGATTCTCCATAAACCATGGTCCCATGCTCTCCCCACCCACAGTCAGTTGCATCAGAAACTTAACAGCCTAAATGCACTGCCATGCCACATCTCTGATCCATTTATAGCATATCAGCGCTTTTCATTGAAAGCTGCTATCAGGACACTCTGTACACAGGGACAGCTCATGGATCTGACCAAGATGCATCTCAGGGTACCTCATTTACTATTTTAGAGCTCACCCACTTTGCGCTATTTAGTTGTTCACAATATCTCTGCCTTGCCTTGCCTGTTTGCACTTTGCCCCCTGCACCTCACAATACTTTTGTCTAGCCTTGCCTTTTAGCACAGACACAAAGCCGTCCAGCTTGTCATAGTTGTCAACAGTCATCAGTCAAGAGATTGGTCATATTTCTGTCCAGCACCATGCCATGCTAATCCCAGACCTGCACCATGTGCGAGTAGCATACAGAACAAACACATTGCATGTGCATCAAGCAAATTACTGTGTACTCACAGTGGTTGATGAATTGAAGGCTGTATGAGAATTCAAAGCTGGGTGAAAACCTTACAAAGTTAAGGAAGAGTGATGCCTTGAATCAGTACAAAGAGGCAATTTTTTGTTTTAAATTGAAGAATTTGCAAAATCAAAACCAAAATAGGTCAGCAAGAATTTCAATGATGAGTGAGCAGTACTTGGGCTCCAGGGTTTTAGATGAGCCGATTTTGAATGGATGTGGTTGATTTTAAGCCTGCAGAGGAACTTTGAAACAGACAGTAGAAAAGTGACAGATAATAATCTTTCCAAAAATTTTTTAAATGATAAAGATTTAACTAAACAGTTACATATTCCACAAATGCCAAGAATGATTAAATTTCACTCAAACGAACAGCAGTAATCCTCTACATCCACATAATTATGTGAATTCAGATTATGCCCACTTGGCTGGCAAAGAGGAATTAATTAAAATATTACCTTAAAAGCTTCTTTGGGTTCTATTCACAAATGATCACTTCTGAAACATTTTGTGATTCATCTAGCCATCCAGAAAGCTGTTTAGATTGAATTAGGGCGGTGAATTAACTTGCACTAATTTAGTATAGGTCATTCAATGCATTAGTGAATTTTTATCCTAATCCTTAGAAGATAACCATCACTTTATTCTTACAGAATAAAAATGAGATCATACTTCATGATAACGTACATATCAATTAGCTACAAACAATTTAATCTTGAGTTAGATATTGCAAAACAAACCCTTTCCCAGGCCTGAACATTCTGGTCCAGATATTAACAGCACATTACAAATTGGAAACAATTCCACTTTATGTAGTGCACCTTTATTACATTACTAAGCATTAGTACATACTCACAATGACACTGGTTGATCAGAAAGGTCACAAACCATGGTCTGCCACAGGTGGCCAATCCATCAACAGGTGCAATTTTGGAGCTGGTGACCAAACTGCCGCATAGAGTCCTTTCCCTCCAGGGTTTTTAATACCCGTTCTGTTGATGTTGTAGACATGCTTGCTGAGCTGGTGGGTTTGGATGCGAATGTTTCGTCACCCTGCTAGGTAACATCATCTGTGTGCCTCCTGTGAAGCGTTGGTGTTCTGTCCCGCTTGTTACTTGTGAAAACTGACAAAACGGATACACGAACACCAAGAGACACGACCAGTTCTCATTTGTCTCACTACACACAGACAACGAGGGACACACATTCGACTGGGACAACACATCCATTATCACAAGCGAAACAGAGACATGCCAGGGAATTCCTGGAGGCCTGCTATTCCAACCAGAACTCCATCAACAAATACATTGAATTAGACCCTGTGTACAAACCATTGAGAAACAAAACTGGATGTAATACCAACCACCCCAGCAAACTGAGGCAAATAAACAACAAATGGAACAGAACACCAACGCTTCACTGGAGGCACACTGACGATGTTACCTGGCACGGGGTGATGAAACGTTTGCAACCAAACCCATCGGTTTGGCGAGCGTGTCCACAACCTCATCCACAACCCGAGCTACAAATCTTCTCAAAAACTTCAAACGCTTTCTCTTGCTTTGACAGTAATATTTGTTTTAAATAGAAACAAAGTACGGTCGACATTGGAAACTGAAATTAAAACATAAAGTGTTGGGGAAACTCAGCTGGTGTGGTAGCATCTGTGATGAGAGAAAGGTTGCTATTTTGAGTTCAAGAGTCACATCAGATTCAAAACCTTAACACTGCTTCTCTCACTACAGATGCTGCCATATCTGTTGAGTTTCACCAGCACTTTCTTTCTGAATATTTGTTTTTGATCCATTTAATTGGTTTTCCGTTAGATCAACATCTTATTAAAACCTACCTGCAAATGTGCTTTTCCTGGCCCTCCCTTTCAGTTTATGCTTGAAGAAGGAGGTCATCTGGGGTGTTATCTCCAACTCCCTTATCTTTTTGGTCACAGAAACAATGAGACACAGTTCTGCAACATAATTTCAAATTAGATTTTTAAAACTACTTCAAACTTTGACAAAAATATGTATCTTGAACAATCCTGCCTTCCGGTTCACCTGCCCATCATGTGGAATACTTGTTTGTTGAAACGATTCAATTTAGACTGAGTAGTAATGTGTTAAAATAGTACATGACTAGGAGCACGAAGTAGGGAAACTTTAGCTTTATGAAACAGTACATATTGCTGTAACTTCAACCTGCCTTTCCCTAGTCTGAGAAGTCATGTAGGATAGATAGCAAAAAGTTAGGGCTCGCAGCATCTGTACACTCTGATCTTCACTGCATTCCACTTCAATTAATATATGTCTGGTTGCCTAAGTAATTACCTTACCTTGCTAAAACACAGTACAATTGCAGTTTGTTTTAACTTGTTTGTACCACTGCATAAATTCTGCTTCTTTTTTGTGCTTGTCGGAGTCTTCGGACCTGACCTTTTGTCAGCATTGACTCTCCATGATATCACAAATTATATCTCTTTGCCTTGAATTCTGGGCCTTTGGTGTCTGATTTAATTTAGTCTCTTCGACACATGAGGTCTTCCAACAGGATACCTGCTTCTTTGATGCCAACTCATGAGACAAAACATTGGCTCATGTCACATTACCACAAGTGATTAATGTAATACAAGAGTAAATAATGCATTGTCATACAGAGCTTTGCTGTGTGTTTATATGTGTGTATTGGCTTACAGCATTGCTCAATATTTAATAAAGCATATGAGCCTCTTCCTTAAACAATACACAGAGGTGAGACCACTGAAAAGCAGCTAGTTTCATATAATGCCAGAAATAACTCCTGTTGTAATTAGTATTATCATTGCTGTCACATAGTGACAAGACCCAACAATGTCCATTCAACATGTTCCACGCAGTCAGCAGTGTGATTTAGGACTCTTCACTTGCCTAGGTGGCTCTACCTTCCATAGCACTCAAGAACCTCAATACCATCTAGGACAAAAAAATGTGTTTGATGAGCAGATCATTAATCGCATCCACCATTCACTTCCTTCACCACCAATCTACAGTAGCAGCAGCACATATCATCTACGAGCTTGCTTGCAGCAACTCATCTGGGTTCCTTCAACCGTCCCTTCTAAAGTTGCATCTCAACCAACTAGAAAGATAAGGGCAGTAGATGAATGGGGAGCTCACCACCAGGACTTCCCTTCCAAGTTGTGGAGAAGGTGGTAAAATTATTTACCAAATAGTTTATAGTTGTACACCATGTTATTTTTAATCTGGTTCCTTGGGTGGAACTAATTGCCCTCTCCAAATGGTTGTTAGGTGTTGGGCATGTAATTGGACAGTAGAATGCGGGCTGTGGTTCCTGTCATTAATCTGTCTCAGCAAGACAGGAAAACCCCAGCAGTGGGTGAGGAGTGGACTCTAAATGCCAGGGAAAGACATACAGTGGCCAGATGGGCACCTAATTCTGGCAGATCTTCTGTAATCCCATGTCACGAGGTTCTAGCCAGTTCTTTGAATCATATGATATGCAGCAAAATTTGAGAATGTGTAGCTGTGTGTCTAAGAAATCTTTATATACTTTACATGGAGTAATGCTTGAGAAATGTTAGATGAATATGTTTAGCATTTGAAACAAAAACAGAAAATGCTGGAGAAAGTCAGCAGTCAGTGTCTGTAGAGAGAGAAACGGATTTAATCTTTCAAGTCTGGTAAGACAGTTCTTCAGAACTGAAATATGTTGATTATTTTAATATACTTTTAACAGAGGCAGAGGCTGAGTGCAAAGGTCAAAGGGGTTGTTAGTGGTGATGTAAAGAGATGTAAAATGGTTGTAAATTAAGGTATGAAAGTGAGGGACCACCACGTCCAGCAGGATGCCACTACCAAGCACATCTTCCCCTCTTTTCCACGATCAGCATTCCTGTGAAACCCTGGTCCACTCCTCCACCATTCCGAACACTCCTCTCTCTCCCATGTAAATGCAGAAAATGTAACACTTGCCCATTCACCTCCTTCCTCCTCACTATCCAAAGCCCCAAACACATCTTCTAGGTAAACTGTGTTTCACTATTACTTTTTTCAATCTAGTCGACTGCATTCACTGCTCACAATGCGGTCCCCTATACATGACAAGACCAAACAGCTTTTGTCAGTCGCCACCACTCTCCATAAGAATGACCCTGACTTCCTAGTTGCTTTCCATTTCAATAAACCATGTTGCTTTCATGCTAACATTTCTGGCCTGGGCCTGCTGCAATATTCCAAGGAAGCACAGCACAAGCTCAAAAAACAACACCTCATTTTCTGCTTAGCCACTTTACAGCCTTGAGGTCTCCACATTGAATTCGATAACTTCAGAAACTGACCTCATTATGTCTGTTCTCCATTTCTTTAGACGTTCTCACCAATCCCACAGCCTTGTCTTGTTTTTGTCTTGTTTACTTTGCTCTTAATTTTGAGGACCCATTCCCTCTCTTTCACAACTCAACTTACACCCATTTTATATATTTTTATCTCTTTTACCACCATTAGCAATTTTTTTTACTTTTGTACTCAGCCTCTTCCTCTGTCATAAGTGAAAAGAAAACATTTTCCAACACCTTTCAGTTCTGAAGAAGAGTTATATGGACTCAAAATGTGAGCTCTGATTCTGTCTCCACAGATGCTGCCAGAGTGGCTGAGTTTCTCCAGCATTCTCTGTGTTAGTTTCAGATTTCCAGCATCCACAGTATTTTGCCAGTAATCATATGTTCAGCATCTGTCTACTGACATTGCCAATACTAATTTGTGGACCCAAATATACTTGTTCGGGTAGCAGCGCAAAATATTCAAAGACTGATGTACATAACACTTAACACCATAAGACATAGAAGCAGAAATAAGGCCATTCGGCCCATCGAGTCTGCTCCGCCATTCAATCATGGCTGATAAGTTCCTTAATCCCATTCTCCTGCTTTCTCCCCGTAACCCTTGATCCCCTTGATAATCAAGAACCTATCTATCTCAGTCTTAAATGTACTCAATGACCTGGCCTCCACAGCCTTCTGTGGCAGTGAATTCCATAGATTCACCACTTTCTGGCTGAAGAAGTTTCTCCTTATCTCCGTTCTAAAAGGTCTTCCCTTTACTCTAAGGCTGTGCCCTCCGGTCCTAGTCTCTCCTACCAATGGAAGCATCTTCCCAACATCCACTCTGTCCAGGCCATTCAGTATATGGTAAGTTTCAATTAGATCCCCCCTCATCCTTTTAAACGCCAATGAGTATAGTCCCAGAGTCCTCAAACGTTCCTCATAAGTTAAGCTTTCCATTCCTGGGACCATTCTCTTGAACCTCTTCTGAACCCGCTCCAGGGCCAGTAAATCCTGAGATATGGGGCCCAAAATTGCACACGATACTCCAAATGTGGCCTGACCGGAGCCTTATAAAACCTCAATAGTACATCCCTGCTTTTATGTTCAAGTCCTCTCAAAATAAATACCAACATGGCATTTGCCTTCCTGACTAATGACTCGACCTGGAAATTATACCTTGAGAGAAGCCTGGACTAGAACTCCCAAGTCTCTTTGCACTTCAGACTTCTGAATGTTCTCCCCATTTAGAAAATAGTCCATGCTTTTATTCTTCTTACCAAAATGCATGACCTCACACTTTCCCACCTTGTACTCCATCTGCCACTTCTTTGCCCACTCTCCAAACCTGTCCAAATCCTTCTGCAGCCTCCCCACCTCCTCAATGCTGTCCCTCCACTTATCTTTGTATCGTCTGCAAACTTAGCCAGAATGCCCATCGTTCCTTAAGCTGGTATCAGAGGTCTAAAGGTCTAAAGAAATGTAGAAATTTCAAAAAGAGATGAGCCAAATCTATGCAGAATTTAATAGCAAAAACTAACAACACTTGATTGGTTATAAAGGTTGATAAAGATGGAACAGAATTTTAGTCACTTTGGGGAGATAAAAGAATTTAAAAATAGTGGGCTAAATCTTATCTTTATCTGGGTCAGAGCGCATTGTGTCAAGTTTTTTGGATGATTCCTGCCAGGAGGCCTATTGTATTTTACGAAACACAACTCATTAACCACAATATCCCATGGTGCCCCTCACATCCAATCTTACCATGCATCATTCCCAGAAAAACTTGCTACACAGCAGCTATCTGGAAAAGAACAGCATCCCTTGCACTTGCACCTTTGAAAGGCCACTGTGCACTTGGACAAGTGTTGGCAGTCTGGCATTGCCCTTTGCTGGCAGTGCCACGCGACAGCAGCCACAAAGCCATGCTGCCACATACAGTACACATAGAACCTCATACATAGAACCGCATTATCTCATCCTTGTCACTGTTTAAACCACCAGACCACACACTTTACCTATCCTTGGATAAGTCCCATCTAAGCACACTATATCACTGCTGCTCTTTCTCCTATGCCCACTGGAGATCTGCATCTTGTTGTTGTCCAGTAGGTGGAATCACATATAGGAAAGCAATTGGATAATTCCAAACATGACCTTTTATTTACAGCTAGAAAAATCACAATGCAACTACGATCAATAATAATTTAATATTCTACAATGGAATGCTGCACACAGGAACCAGTGTCAATCAGGTCCTCTCTGGTTTGTAGCAGCTGACATAGCTGAGTCTGCCATGGACAAAGAGAGCTTCCTTCTCCCCAATGTCCTTATCCTCCTTCTCAGAAGCTGCTTCCGTTCCCCCAGTTCCTGACCATCCAACATCAACTTGTTGCCTGCTCTAATTGTGCAGAGCACAACATGCCAGACTGTACTGGATGGGCCCTCCTGACCAGTCCAATCCAGAGGAACCATATCAGGGGAGGTGTACAATGGTGTCATGAGTTATGGGCACAATGGGTAGGCCTTATCCTTCAGCATATAGCTTTGTAAGGCATCTGGACCCCCAAATACACCAGGTACACAAGAGTGCACCAGGATTATGGCAGCTGCCAGAGTAGTGGGCACACAACCCCAGGAAGTGGTAACAGTGATCACCGACTTCATTGGTATATGGTCCTCCCATTGCCACATACAGGGAAGCTGTTTCAGCCCACTGAGTCTTCATAAATCTATCTATCACTAATCCTACTTTCCCCCATTTGGACCATAGCTTGAGTGTTATGACATTTCAAGTGCTCATCCAAGTATATTTTTTAAAGGTTGTGAGTCAACAACCCTCCCAAGCAGTGCATTCCAGACCCCCGCTAACTTCTGGGTAAAAAATATTTCTTCAAATCCCCTCTAAACCTTCTGTCCTTCATCTTAAAATTATGCAACCTTGTTATAGATCTTTCAAATAAGAAAAATATCTGTTTCCTATCACCTTGTTCATGCCCCTGAAATTCATATACACCTCAGTCAGGTCCCTATCAGCCTTCTCTGCTCTAGAGAAAACAACCAAGCCTATCCAGCCTCTCTTCAGAGCTAAACTGCTCCACCCCAGGCAACATCCTGGCGAAACCCCTCTGCACACAGTGCTCCAAATGTGGCCCAACCAAAGCTTTGCACATCTCCAGCATAACTTCCCTGCTCTTATAATCTATGCCATGAATGATAAAGACACGTGTCCCGTATGCCTTTTAGCTACCCTATTAACCTGTCCTGCTATCTTCAGGGATCTGTGAATAAGCACCCCAAAATCCCTCTGTTCCTCTGAGTTTCATAGTGTCCTGCCATTCATTGACTGCTCCCTTGTCTTATTACTTCTTCCAAAGTGCATCACCTCACTTTTCCAGGTTAAATTCCATCTGCCACTGATCTGCCGATCTGATCAATCCATCCATATCTTCCTGTAACCTAAGACCTTTCTCCTCACATTAATCGTTCAGTTAATCTTCATATCATCTGCACACTTACTTATCATCCTCTTCCATATTTCTCATCTATATCATTTATATCAAAACAATAAAGGACCCAACACTGATCCCTGTAGACTCTGGTTTCCAGTCACACAAACGACTTTCTACTATTGCTCTATCTTCTACCACTAAGTCAATTTTAGATCCAACTTGCCAAGTTACTTGGGATCTTTATCAGTGTCTCATGTAGCAGCTTGTCAAAGGCTTAAATGTAATCCATTTGAACTACATCAAGTGCACCACCCTCATCTACACACTTCAACTCCTCCTCAAACAATTCTATCAAATTTGTTGGGTTTGACCTCCCTCTGACAAAGCTACATTGGAAGAAGGGTCTAGGCCCGAAACATCAGCCTTCCTGCTCCGCTAATGCTGCTTGGCCTGCTGTGTTCATCCAGCTCTATACCTTGTTATCTTGGAAGGAGTCAGTTGCACAGAAATTCAAAGCAGTTGTTGCCTTCACATCCACTGGGCGAGGGTGACCTCCCACTCCTGCAGACCTCAGGTGCCTCTCAGATTCTGGTAACGTTCTGTCAGAATCTCCCAGAACATACAAATTCAAGATGACAACAGTGTTGCAGGGCTGCGTGCGGGCTCTTGCGTTCTTTCTTTATTTTTACTTCTGCTCTTTGTCATTCATTTTTTTTATTTTCTTTTTTTCTTTGCAACCTTTTGTGGTGGGTTTGTTGGCGACATCGATGTGGCAGCTAGAGCAGGCCGTGCGAGGAATGGCACTTCTTCACAGTGGTCAGAGGTGACGGTGGATGCAGCTCCTCATGGTGACTGGAGGTGGTGATGGCAGCAGGGATGTCCCCCTGGCATTTGGGGCTGGCAGCAGAAAAAACTCCTCCAGCGAACAGAGGTGGAAGCGGACTTCTCAAGATGGGAACGCTGGCAAGGTGACATCCCTCAGGAGGGAGGCTAGAGCAGCACTGTTGTTGTGACGGCGGCAGTGACCTGGTCTGGCAGCAGAGCCATGGTCGCAGTAGGCCCAGGGTGGGGATTCCTGGCACTGTAAGGCAGCGGCTGCAGTGCCAACAAGTAGTATGCGCGGAGCCGGGACCCCTGGCATCATCGAGGTGGCAGTGGTCCCGAGGACTCCTGGTCGTGGGGTGAGTGTGGGTTCAGCTTTGGGACCTGGCATCAGCCTTGGCGGGTTGTTGGTAAGATGGGCTTAACGGGGAAGAGATGGCACCTAAAGAGTTAGAGGTTTCAATGCAGGCAGCAGTGAGGCTTTGGAGGAGAGGTGATGGTGCAAAGTGTTGTTAATGAGCTGGCTGAGGACTCTCTTTCAGTTATATTTTTTATCCTTTTTATTCTTAAACTATTAAAAATAGTGCTGACTTGGGGTAACTGTTGAAGCTTTTCATGTATTTTGCTGTATTATTCACTGCAAAGTGCAAGTGACAATAAATAAATCGTTCATTATTCATTCATTCAGAGCCTGTGTTGAACTGCGTCTTGCACGTGCCAGGAAATGGAGTCAGGGCCGAAAAGCTCTTGGTCTCCTGCCATCCCCACACATTCTCAGGGGCCCTGTAGCTATGAGCTCTCCCTGAGCTGGGTACTCCTCATGCTCTGAGCCAGCCTACTGCTACTCCTGGGCTTGCCATTGATCCTGGTCCTCCTGGATCTGTCTTTGCCTTCTCAGACAGGGAGCCAGAGCAATCAACATCCCCAAAAGTGGCTGGACAAGGGCTCTCAGTGGAAATGACCTACATAGGGAACACAAGAGTGAAAAGAGGTTCTTAGATCTCAGAAGAGTCGGTGTTGACATACCCTGCATATGAGGGCTAAGTACAATTCATCATACATTGAGACACGCTGCACCCTAATATTGAGGGCTATGTGAATGAACTATGCCGACTGAGTAACTAGCACAATTCGTCCAAACCCGTCATGTCCCAGAGTCCCATCAGCCATTCAACTTCTCCCTGCATTCAGTACAGGCCATGACATATGACACATGATCAAGCAATGGCATGCCTATCCCACTGCATCCTTGGAAGTTGCATGAATATTGGTTCATCTTTAGTGAGCATTGGCCTCTTTTTAAGTCATTGCTGCTAACTTCAACATCATTGAGATGCCAATGCTCAATTTGCAAGCACCGTTGGCATGGTGCAAACCACCTTTGACCAGTATCTGACCCCTAAGCAACTTCAGTCAGCTTACATCACAAATGGACCATGAAATGCTTGAAGATTAACTATATTTGAGGTGTGCAAATAGCTGCTTCATGTATCTGCTCTTTCAATATCCTACTGTGTAGCAAACGTGGATCCCACACTTTCAACCATCAAACTGACAGTTTGCCCACAACTAGATGTTGACCTAGCCAGTCACTCATATCCCTACCTGATGTTACTTTGGAGTTAAAGTCTCATCTGAAAGATCACAACTTGTGTAAAATATGCCTCTGTCATGGCAGACAATTATGCGTTACCTCATATGATTAATAATAGATAAATTAGAATGAGAGGAAGGTCAATGAATAGTAGAGGTCAGACCTCACTGAGAAAGAGAGAGAATGTTCCTATGCTTTCAGATTTAAGTTACTTGACCATGAAGATTTTGCCAGAAGACTTGTTTCATTCTGTGTTCAGAACCTGGACTGGAATTCCTATAATACTTCTTAAAATGATTCATTGTAATTTCCTGAATGTAAGTCTGCGGTTTTGGTTTTGTAATTAATATGGAAACATTTAAATCATTATCTAATCATATTTTATGTTAAAATGGTTACACACCCTGTAAAGTGTAATAATAACTCAAGGCTCATCTCTTATACTGACCGTGAATAATACTAACTTGTGTGTACTGCATTGCACCAACAGCAGTGTGGGGTGATCACAGTGTTGGAAGAAATGCCAGGTGGGTGAGCATTGATTCTTTGTGCTGCACTAGTTGACATATCTGGCCCAGTTCTACAGATGTTAAAATTAGAATCACAGGCCTGACCAGAAGTCCTGAAATAGGAAGAAGAAAAAAAAAGGAAGCCCAATCAAGCAAAAGAAGTGTAGAGCTGATAATCTGTATTGATTACTTCCATTTGCTATATTTTTGTTTATTATGTAGGAGCAACATTTAAATGACTCTACTCTATGATTAGTGATTAACATTCTTCAGTAGAGATTCCTCTGTTATCTTCCTCATCACCGTAGAAAAGCATATTGGTGAATATTTTCTGTTCAAGGCAGGAGGAAATCAGTTAGTACAGTTTATGAGATCTTGGATTGTCTTTGTGAATTGTGGCCTGCAGTTGTCAATTTTAAAGTCCCTGTGATCACCTCTGCTTCAAAGAGTTAACTACCTTTAATCTGTAATGACTAATGACATGATCCAGATTGCATATGACCAGAGTCTGTATCCCACACGGTTGAACACTGCATGCTTTTCACGTATGGGGTGCTATGATTATGGATGCCTTCAGTCTGTACTGTGTAAGTGCCTGATTAGTGCTGCTTGAAGGGCCTCACATTGCTCCCAAATGCATGTACTCAGAGAAAAAAACAAACACTCCTCCCGCTCCGGGTGTGGTCACAACCATTTTCCGTGTCCATTGTGCATTTACCATCCACTTGATTTTGGAATGCAATGCGGGTCACAGTGAGTCATAGGCATAGCCTGTTAATCAATCGAGCTTCCCCCACCCAACCTCCCTGAATCTTTATCTTCCTTTCATCCTCGCTTTCTCTATTGAGCCCATCAGTACTGAGCTCCCACATATTCCCACATTATGACTACAGGTCCCAACATTACAGCTTTGGCTCTGGCCCTTAGTCATTCCAACATGCTGCACGAACCCCTGTTGAAGCCAGAGTGATTGGGACCATCAATGATCTGGATCCCACAGTAACCCTTTTCTTCCAATGCACTATCGCCTGCCCTGATCGGTGTTGAGGTCCCCCCCCCTTTAAATTTAATGTCCCCTCTGTATCCCAGTGTATTGCCTCTAATCCCCAGAATTGATTTTCCCAACTTCCCTATCACAGCAGTGGCCCTTTGACTTTCAGGAGAAAGACCTCTGGATGACCATAACCAACACCCTCTGACTGAATTAAGCGGACATCCACGACTGATGAGTGACTGGACCCCTGACTCATCTCTGTGCAGCTCTGCATCTGAGTTCCGACTTCCCATGAATCCCTGGACTGGATGCACTGCATCTACAGGACTGATGGTGGCCCATTCCTGGGACTGTAGTCATTCAGATTCCTTGACCTGACCAAGCAGCCAATTGACCATATCCAAATCTGGACTGATCATGGACAATGTCTTGACTTACTGTGTTAGGATTTCCTGACTAAAGGTTGTCTCCCTTGGCATGACTGAATACTCCTTCCTTTAGATTTCAGACAATGGCTATTTGGTTGAAGCACATATAATGTGTTTGCCGTGTTGGCTGTGGGCACATCGTGTAGGTGTGAGGTTGTCACAGCATGTTGACATACAACAATATGTCCACCTCCTTGACTGATTACTGCTGACAACCATGACAAGCTGCCTGGCTTTGTAAAAGGCAAGTTAAGGCAAGACAGATGTACCGTGAACCTTTAAACTCTGGCTGGCAAGGCAAGGCTAGGGAGAGGTAGTAAACGCAAAGTGAATGAGCAGTAAGAGAACAAGTGAGGAGCCCTTCGCTGCACCCTGGTTGAATCCAAAAGTTGGGTTCTTGTCCCTGCACGCAATGTGTCCATGCAGCAACATTGATAAATGCTGGTGTGGCCTAAAGTGCAATATTGAAGAACAGAACTGTAATGCAGTGGGTTGCTGATAGGTCATGAAGTTGTGTTGAGGCTGGTATGTGTTCAATGCCGAGCTGCATGGATGGTGGGAGCAGGTGGTCAGTGCCCATGGAGCGTGCTCTGAGACATTGGTGACAGGTGCCCCAGATGGTGGCACATGAGAGCAAGTGGCAAATTTGAGTCGGCAGACTTGCACTGACTTTCATGAAAGGAATTACCACTGTCTAGTTCCTAGCAGTAGGAGAATAGGAAATTACATATCAATGAGGCGGGAATAGGTAATAACACAGAAATGCATGTAAATAGGCCTCATACACCTCACTAGTGAGATTTTTATCTTGCTGTTCAAAATTTGGGTGCAGAATGTGCCCCTTTCTCTTGACATTGTGAATCTAATTTTTCAAATCTTTTCGTAATTTCCGAAATGACGTGTCATTTCCCACATCGATCAGGGGCTGGGAAGATTCTATCCACTGTGTTGATGGAGTGGAAAGGGAGAGAACTTACATTTACACTCCAACTCAACCTATTTTTTCAGAAATGTGCCAAATACATCACGTTGTAATGAACCACTATGAATAGTCTTGTTTTTATTGAAATGAATTATAGAACCAAAGAAATTCACAATTTTGTTATTTCTATTTTGTTGATGACAGTCCCCTGCCCTTTTGCAAGGGCTAACTATTATCAGCACTTCCTTTCCTCCCACAAAGTCTAGGATTTCTTATTTGATATTAATGATGCCACTGAAGCATGCAGGAGTGAAGCATGCAGGAGTGACTTTACTGGCACAGCCTGGCCGGATTACATTACTTGAATCATTGAACATTGCTTTGCTGGTACTCCATGTATTGATTCGACCAGCCTGTGTTGCATTTTATTCACCTTCAATAAAACACAATTAGATGAAATAAACATGACGGGAAACAAAGTCCTTTGGGAACAATTATCTGATGAACTGTACAAATTTGATCAGTTCTTGGTGCCACTGTGTTCCAGCAGATGCACCTTGCAATAAAAAAAATGAAAGAAAGCACATTGCCTGTGATCGTTCCTATAGGATTGCTTGATTTTTCCAATGGCAACTTAAATCAAAGGAAATGCTTTGTGTAACTTCTGTTCCGACCCTGGAATAAATATTTTCAAATCTTCACCGTTCCCACTTTCTCTGAAAAGATTACCCAATACATGGAAGTATCCAAATGCTTGATGCCTAAGGTACGTGACCTTGTGAAATGAAGAGCTCTTATCCACAGTCGGAATAATACAAGTTTTCCCCAAACTAGGGTGACATTTGTCACTCACAACCTCTATTGCCGTATATTTGAGTAAGAGTCAATTTTTGCCAAGAGTCAGTATTAAACATAGAGACTGAGTAACTTATAAACTTACAGTTAGATATTGTCAGCAATATTTTTGGTGCCTTGTCGATTCCTTAAATCCAATGTATGTTATAGCATGCAATTATAATTATTAAATATCTAAAGGGAAATAAATAACAATGAGACTACCCAGAGATAACACAGTGTGGAGCTGGAGGAACTGCTGGAGAAAAAAGAAGGGTCCCGACCTGAAACATCAGCTTTCCTGCTCTTCTGATGCTGGCTTGTCTGCTGTGTTCCTCCAGCTCCACACTGTGTTATCTCTGACTCCAGCATCTGCAGTTCTTACTATCTCCAAATGAGATTACCCAAACAGGATTTAAAAGAGGGCTAATTCTATTACAGTGTAGCATTGGGACAAAGTGGCTGTTAGTGGTTTCTGTTGCTGCTGCAGAAGTCTGCTGTTTTTTTTATAAATAATAGATCCAACTACTTGCTGCTTCTTAAACAAAATGCTCTTTGATTAATACAAAATAGTGATAGAATACTTACCAAAGAAATGGCGGGCAGGCGGGGCAGAACTAACAAAGTGATAATAATTTTTAATCAATGGAGAAAAATGATTGATGTATATTAGCACAAAGAAGTAATGCATGTAATAATAAGAGATAGCAAGCTTGGGGAGAGACAGCAAGACCTAGGAAAGGTGCTGAGTACACTCATTAGAATGGCATAGGGGTTGTGGGACTTTAGTTATATGTAGAGACTAAAGAAGCTGGAATTGTTTTCCTTACAGCAGAATTTTAATACATGAGTTCAAAATCATGAAGAATTGTGAGGAATACATAAAGAGCAAATATTCCCAGTGGCAAAAAAACACAAATTTCAAGTAATTTGTAAAATTGTAATTGGCATCATAAGAGGGAAAATTAAGCAGAGTTCCAAGCTGTAATGCACAGCCTGGAGTGAGTGATGAAAGTCGATTTAGTAGCAGCCATCGAAGGGAATTGTTAAGTATTCGTAAGGTGAGAACTTACAGAGCTTTGGGAAAAGATCTAAGAGTGGGATGAAGTGGATTGACCCGGGCACAATGGGCTAAATTGCCTCCTTTTGTGCTATGTCATTCTACAATTGCTAAGGGAGGCAAGTTAGGAGAATGGGCACTATGAATGGGCGTGTGGAGCAGGAGGGGCAATTGCTGAACATCAGTGTAAACTGGTGGTAAAGATGATGAGTGCCAACATGTGGCAAACTGAAAGATAAGAAGGGAAAGAAAGTAACTTCTCAGTTCTGAAGAAATCATATTGGGCTTGAAATGTTAATTCTCTTTCTCTCTCCACAGATGCTGCCAGACCTGCTGAGTTTCTCCAGCATTTTCTGTGTTTGACAGAGAAGCATCGATTCATCAGCAGGAGGAGGGCAGTACATGAGACTGAGCAGGAGGCTTCCTTATCTATGTTTGAACTGACATTATGAGACTCCAATGGCAGCTCTCTTGTGATTGTATATCTCTGTGCCACCATCTCTGCTTGAACAGTTTTGCTGGTGGGACAGGACATACTCAGGGAGGGCGATGGAGTTGTCTGGGACATTGTGTATGAGATATGGTTCCTTGGATATGTCAGGCTGTTGCTTGACCAGTCTGTGAGACAGTTCCCCCAATTTTGGCACTAGCTTCCAGATATAAGTAAGGCAAACTTTGCGGGTCTGACAGGGCCATAATTGCTGATTTCACCTTAATCAATGACAGGTGGTCCGCCTGGTTACATTGCTTTACCCTTCCTAGTGGTTGATAAATTAAATGGCTTACTGGGCCATTTCAGAGGGCAGTTGAGAGTCGATCACACTGCTGTGGTTCTGGGATCGTATGTAGGCCAGACTAGGTAAAGAGGAGAGCTTCCTTTCCAAAAGGATATTAGTGATTCAGATGGGTGTTTCTGGCAGTTGATCATCATTAAACTTTTAATTCTAGATTTTTATTGAATTCAAATTTTACCATCTGCTGTAGTGCAATTCAAACCTAGGTCCTGAAAATATTATCTGGGTCTCTGGATTACTTGTCCAGAGACATACTACTATGCAATCATTTCCCTCAATTGTTACCCAATTTTCATTATTCATTAGTTTAACTGTTAGAATAAATTACAATAATACAAATTGTTTAAAATGAAATAGGTTTTAGTCGTTGTGGAGCTGGATGAACACAGCAGGCCAGGCAGCATCAGAGGAGCAGAAGGGTCCAGACCCGAAATGTCAGCTTTCCTGCTCCTCTGATGCTGCTTGGCCTGCTGTGTTCATCCAGTCCACACCTTGTTATCTCAGACTCCAGCATTTGCAGTTTCTACTGTCTCTGAGTGAGGTTTTACTCTGTGCTGCTGGAATGAGGCAGCACCTAATCAGAGTACAGAGCTGGCAAGTGGATGGATTCCTTTATGGTTTGTGAGCTCCTTATTCAACTTCCTACTTTGCATTTCACCTCTAGGGGTGAGGGTGAAGAAGAAATGTACTCCAGTGCCCCAATCACATGAAAATAATATGCAACTAGAAATAACATTTGACTGAGAACTAAATGAAATAGTCATATTCTAATCTTGCAAAAACATCACATGTGATCGCGAGCAATTGCAGAAGCTAATTTTATTAGTGATGGTATAACAAAGTAAATAGCATCGTGCAGAAAGACAGATGATGATGAATCATTTGAGTCACCCACTTAAGAAGGCCTGTCCTGATATATTCATACTAGCATGACAATATTTTCCAGATTATTGCAGTTAAGCCCTTTATTCCAGTTTAAGCCCTTGCAATCATAAGAATTTTATTCTTAGCTTCGCCACCCGGTAGCCATAGCAGCCAGTCTAAATAATGAAGAAAGAGCTGTCAATGTAGGAGACAGAGAATAAGCTTATATTGCATTAGGGCCTATTGATTTTGACTTACTGAAAAAAAACTATGGTAAATACATTGCAGTTCAAGGTCCAGGATCAAGAAATTTGTACAAATTTTTGTTTTTTTTAATAGCGGTGTTTGGATGTTTATTACCAAGAATCCTTACCAAGATCAAATGCTGAGTCCATATTACGAGCTGAGGTACATGTTGTTGCTCAACTGGTCAGGGCAGAATAATTTGCTTGATATGTACTCATGCATCTTGACTCAATATCCATCTCTCCATCACCAGAGCCTTGAGGGTGCATTACATATAACCTAACATATGCGCTGCAGTTGAACACCATGTGTCCATCAATAGTACCTTACTGTGCTGCAATATCTCGCACTGAGAAGGTCAAGAAAGCAAATACCAGAAGGACACTAACAGTCAGCAACACAGAGAGTAGACACTGGCAGAAATACAGACTAAGTATTGATAATACTGCAATAGACTCATGTGAGTAATACTATTCCATGAGGAGTATCTCAGGAGTTGGAGAAATGCAATTCTACTGAGAGTACTGGCTGACTGCAGTCACGATGTGATCTCTACCTCTGTTGTAAATGTCTTTCTATGCAGTCTGTGCAAGCTCATCACACACATCAGCTGAAACAAGGTGTCAAGAATGCTGTAGCTGAAAATTTCCAGATTTTCAGAACTGAACAAAACAGTAAGGAAGAAGTAAAAAGAAAACAATCTGCAACTTTGAATTACTGGGCAAGTCAAATTGGCTGTGTATTTTCCACTTCCAGCTGTTGTGGAAATGTAAGAAGGTTATGAGACACAGTTGAATTTTTCCACTCTCATTGGCATAACTACAAAATAGCAGCAGAATTAATTTAAAAACCTGAGCACATAGGTTCCAGCTTTCAATTTAATGAAAGAGTGTCACAAGCCATATTACATCCTGGATCTCATCAAGGAGCAGAAATTTTGAAAGCTTTGAACATATGCTTTGAACCCCAAATTAATGTTATAAATGAATGGCACATGTTTAACATGAGAGCTTAGAGGGAGATGGAGACTATTGATTAACATGTGACCCCATTGACATAACTGGCTGAATCCTGTCAGTTTGAAAAACTGAAAGATGATCTCATCAGAGATAGGACTGTCTTTGGCACAAAAGTTCCAGATAGTAGATGTGAAGCAAAATCCATCCATCTCAGCTGAAGTAAGTCTAAAGCTTGGACTAGTAACTCTAAACATGCCAGAAGAGATTTGCAGTATTTTGCAGGCCACTAAGCCTTTGACTGCCAAACAGAACCTAGAAGATTATAAAAACATAATTGCAGGTCTCAGGTTTCCTGGGGAATATCACCTTGAAATAAATGAAAGACAAATCTTGGAACAGCTTTTACGCAGAGGAAGGATAACCAACTGCATTTGCATCCAGGGTGTTAACAGAAACTGAATAACTCTACACTCAGACTGAAAAAGAGTACCTGGCTATTACTTTTGCTTGAGATGGCTGTTTGGGGAAACAAAATGAAATGGGAGTCTGACCACAAGCCCTTCAAAGCAGCTCCTTCAAACTGCTTTGATATGCTCCAAAGCAACTGTATGGAATGTCACATTGTTTTACAGAGTGATCAGCTGGACTTGAAATCCAAATAAGGGATAGAGACGTACATATAAATGCAAAGCAATGTGGATGCTAGAAGTCTGAGATAATAACAGAAATTGCTGGAGAAACTCAGCAGGTCTGGCAACATCTGTGGGGAGAGAAACAGAGAATATTTTCAGTCCAATATGACTCTTCTTCAGAACTAAAATAATAGATGTCAGGCTGAAGATGGATTTGGGAGTCTTGGGTTCAGTGAGGTGTCAATATGATCAGGGGAGGGGAGTTTGTTCAGGGGGCTGTTGCAGGAAATGTCAGGATAGGTCAGTTGGCCAGGCCTGGTCTGAGTCCCATTGGAGGTGAGGAACGTCAGGTCTGACAGGTGGATAAGACTTCCGATTCCAGAATTTTCAGGCCAGTCCATGACAGGTTGGGGGGGTGGTGGGTGGGGTGTGGGAGGGGCGGGGTGAATGCTTCTGGGTAGCAGTGGGGGACGAGTTGGGTCTGGCATGGGTTGGGGTGTTGGAATTGAGTTGGGTCATGGGGCAATTAGCAACCTGGTCACAAGTTTGTTGTCAGACATTAGTGGGGTGTAAGGGGTGTGAGGGAGCCGTAGCTGGTGGAATTATTGGTGAATCAGGGGCTCTGTTTAATAGTTGCCCAGGACTCAGAGTAGGTTTTTAATTCTCTAATGTTTCCTGGGTAATTATTAAATCTAATTGAAGTTTCCGACTCTATGGGGATTTTTCAGAAGGTTCCAGTTGCTGGGGAAATTTTAATTGGAAGTTTCCGTTTCCTGGGATTCTGTATCATCCAGATTACAGCTAGACCCTAAGCTGCTTCAGTTTCTCTCTGGCGATCAGAATAACTGACTATCTTGTCTCAGCCAAGTAAGTTAATTGATGAAATGGTATGGTGTGTTCTTTATTTTGTATCATTTTGTAAAGGTAAATTGAATTGCTGAACTAAGCAAGTTAAAGTATAACAGTTGTTCTCCTTGTACACCGCACTATGAGGTTAAGTAATTCAGTAATTTGAACCTGACTGCATACAAACATACAACGTAGAAGAGGCTCTTTGACCCATCGAGTCTGTACCACCACATCACCAAGTGATTGCTCAGACTCTTTCAGAAAGATTGAAGGCAAAGGATATAAATAGGTAACAAAGAGGTATTATAGTTAAATCACCAGATTACATTATTGTGCAACCAGCTATAAGACAGTGTGAGTCATTTCTCATAAGTAAGGTGCTCACACCCCTTTCAGTGACTGTCTCTGAACACAGGAATGTCAATATAGCACCCCATCAGACTTTTCATCAACAAAAGTGTTGCAAAATTAAATGATCACCTGTGTAAAAGGCCATGAGAAGGTAGTTTTGCAGTTTACAAATGCAGCCACTTGGAATTAATCTAGCTCAAGTCTGATGTACTGACCTAGCTGATGTACTAACCAGTGACAGCTGTCTGCCTGAAAGTACTTGGGAGGGATCATTGAAACGGAATGAATGTATCATGACAGGATTTTGGCTCTACTGTAGATACAGAGATGATGATACTATGTGGGTCACAGACTGGCAATGTAAGTCATCTACAACCTTTTGACTGTGACTGGGAAGATACCGGACTGGACAATGGTTCATAAACCAGCAGCAACATTCAGGTTCTTTACTGAAGCCAAATGTTGCAGGTGACCAAAGGCAACCATGTTGTAGAGCAGATTCCACTGTACAGCGATGATTCCCAGCACAATCATACACATCCTTTGTTGTGCTGCTAAACTTGTTTGCATCTACGAATTCCCTACATTCACATTGTCTAGCAATGGTACAAAATACATTTAAAAATGTATAAACTATAATAAGGAACTGTGGATGCTGGAAATCTGAAAACACAAAAATAAAAATTACTGGAGAAACTCAGCAGGTCTGGCATGATCTGCAGAGAGAAAAAAAATTAACATTTCAAGTCCAGTGACCTTTCTTCAGTCTACAACAGTTCTGCTGTTAGGGTTTTCACCTCCTACAGCTGGACCTGCCTCTCTGCTGCCCCTCACTTTTGCTTCATGGAGGATCACATGGCTGAGGAAAAGGCAACTTCTGATGTGCTTAGCGTTATTGTTAAGATCAGTGAGGTAGAGTAGTGTAAGCTGCGCCAAGTCATGGTGATTGCTGGTAGCTGAGAAGTGCAACTGAAGGTAAATGAAATGTTGGAAAAGTGAAGTGACTTCCAAGAAGCTGCCAATCAGCAATTAAACCATCAAAACACTCAATAAGATAGAGAGATGTAAGCTTCCTCTTTCTGTCAACACCAATAATCTGTTCTAGAATAGAATTTTTGTTCAATGAACAATAACATTTGTATTTTTCTCCATGGTGTGATAAATCTGATGGCACAGAATGCTTTATAAAATAGAAAAGAGATTGCCTTATCTTTTGCTGCTGCCATAAAACCATCAAGCTGCAATAGCAGGCGATCAGCCTGAACTGGTTAACTAATTAACTGTACATTTCCCACTCCAGAAAGGTACCATTCATCCAGGCATTTCCGACAGTAAGAAAGTTTCTTTAGAAATCCTCTTGAAGTGATGGTCTGCATCAAACCTCTAACAGCAAGTCTGTAAACAGAGGAACAGCTCTTTCAGTATGTGTAAGCACCAATATTTCACAATGCTCAGGCAATCTCAGCAAAATGTGTAACACCAATACCTCACAATGCTCAGGCTATCACAGCAGTATGTGTAAGCACCAATACCTCACAATGCTCAGGCTATCACAGCAGGTCATTGCTGACAGCTGCAGCCTCCTGGAACAGAATCCTTTCCAGTGCAACAGCTAGGTACACACTGCCACTGGTCACATTCCTCTGCTGGCCACTATAATCCACACTTGTATCCCTTTAATTGGAAGATTTTCTTTCGCCCTTGTCCTCATTGATTGGTCAGTGACCATGAAAGTGGGATTCTAATGTTGTGTGTAATGTCCAGAGAGCAAAAACAGAGAGATCCTAAATTGAATCAGAGATAGTAGGAACATCAGATGCTGGAGAATCCGAGACAACAAGGTGCAGGGCTGGATGAACACAGCAGGCCAAGCAGCATCATAGGAGCAGATCCTAAATTGACTTTTATTAAAAATATTCATACTATCTTGTTTAAATTCTTTTTTACACTGGCTGGACTAACAATATGGTTACCGATGGTCACTTGATCTCAGTTAACAACAATTTTGGGAAGTTCTGATCAGCAATAATTTCAGGTCAAAAGGTTACACCATCCTCCTGAAATGTCACACTCCTTGTAGTGTATAGACATTCTCCACAATCCAATGCAAAGGAGTAGCTTCAGCCTGTTCTGAGCAAAAGAAGCCATCAAAACCCATATTGCTTGCCTTGGTGCTGATAATTCTATAACAATAGGATTTGGCCAGGACTTAAATACTCACCTCATTAGTTGAGTGACTAAGCCAGAGACCTCAATCATATGAATGAAACTGCTGGTTTGTTTGAATTACTTTCAATTTTTTTCAGCAGTCTACTTGTAACATTCGAAGAATTTGTTGGCAATATATGTCTATTCATTTAGTTCTGAAGACATCATATTGAGGTTGAAGCATAACCTCCACTACCCATTGACTGACTGGATTCTCTAATTCATGTACACTAATCCCAATATCTTTGATTTTTAAGTAATTTGTAACTTCTCTCATTTCTCTTTTCTTCCCTTCTTGGATGTGTGTGTGTGTGTGTGAGTGCATATATGTCATTCTGCTACATTTTTAAAATGCAGCAAAAAGCCCTATGCTTTCTAGAAAACACTATGGAATTTGCTCTGGGTCACTATTAATCACATTTTACAAACAGGGTCACAAACACACCACCTTTATTTTCAAAGGGTAAAGAAGAAAATAGAAAAAGAAAATTAAAAAACTACCTCAAATACAGTTAGGAGAGGAGAACAGTAAAAAGAGCTAGTTCAGCTCTCCCTGTAGTATGTGACACAAGGTTCAGTTAAAGATCCGTGACAAAGTCTTGCTGGAGACTGCAATGAGTTCCTTACTTATTTATGATTGTGCTTTTTGGCCAGGGACTGCCAGTTTAAATTCTAGCCCGAATATTGGATTAACAATTTGCTCTTTTTAAAAGGTATTTATTCTGAATATCATTCCTTAGTAATAATTTGAGAGCCACATCACACTGTCAAAAGCTGTTATTTCAGTATATTATGGTGAGGTGTCGGATTAGTTGGAATTTTATCTTTCTAGGTGCAAAAAAATAAGTGGCTAGCAGAGTTAGGTGCAGACTTACATCCACCACTTCCTGTGATTTGCTGACACTCCATGGTAGTGTGGGAAAGGAAGAGATGGGAAGTAATTCACATTTTGCTTTTGGCAATTTTTGATCAACTATAATGGGAAGGCTATTTCAGTTATGTGACACAGGCTGAATTAAAGTTACAGAGCTGTTGCTTTTGCTGGAAACATTGCCTGTGAGTTAAATGATCATGCTACCACCTTCTGTGGCTGCCAGCCCACTGGGTGCTCAGTTGCTCTCTCAAACTGGCTAGGACTGTCTTATAACTGCTGATCCTCACAGGCCTTACTTAGCCATAAAACAAACTAGTGCAACAAAAAGCAATGTGATGGATCATATCCTTTTATGCCGAAAATGTGGTTTCTGCTGTGGAGGAAAACAGGGGAGATAATAAACCTTGTAAAACATTAACCTTTAATGATTCAGGAATCTATACAAGTAAATGCAAAGTAATACTTTGAAAAGGACAGACAAGGTCAGCATAGCAATAATATACTTGTACAGTAGGATAATGAATTTTTAAAATCCTCACTTACATTCAAAAATTGTCCACCACGTCATTAGCATTAACAACTTTAATATAACATCATTGGTGGCATTGTCTGTGAGATGATGGAACCAAAAATAAAATAAAATCTATTTACTACTCTTCTTTGTTCATGACACCATATGAGGTGAGTCATTATATTATATTCTACTCTCCTGAGAACTTGGAGCATTTTGGTTGAAGACAATCAGGAGAAAATACAGCATGAACTGAGATTCATCTTCTTCGCTGTTCTTTACATATTCCTCCATCTTCCTGTGTGCTTTTCTTTCCCCAAGATTTCCCCGCTGAGATATGGCAGCCGAAAATACTAAATAGCTTGGACATTAATTTGTCTTCAGCTATTACGAATGTTATCTGCAACTTTTGTCGGGAAACAGCATACCAAAGACGTTGGATGGTATCAGGTATATTATCACCTCATACACCTCCATCTTGTATATTTAATGTCTGCGTGTTTTCTGAAGAAAACAAGAAACTTTACACAATTTCCCTGCTTAAAAAGATGAGTACATTTCTAAAGTCTTCCTCAACAAAATAGTCCACAGTTCTTTTGATCAATTCAGATTTATTGCAGTTTTCTCAAAGGACACAATAGTCCTCCTGATGTTTTTATCTTAATATAAACATTGGTTAACAACTATACTGTCAAATGAGCAAAGCAGATCACTTTTGTTTACAACATATGCTGTAATTCTTTTACACAACAGAAATTAACAAGAAAATCACCATAGGTATAAACTAGAAATTACTCAAGTAGCTGATACAACAGACTATCTTCCAGCGAAATTAGACAATCCACAGCACCAATCTTAGCTATACAGTTCTTCCAAGCAGAATTCAGTCTCCTTCCTTCTTTCAAGTGGCTATCTGATTTTCTGTAGGCAGCAAATTCAGAAACAGGATTTTGCCCGTCTATCTTCCCCACATGGTTCATCTCTGTTCTTTCTTTCAGTCTTTCTGCTTTTTCGTTGCACATCCCAGGGCTTCCATCTTTAACTTTCTCCTTGTTCCTTTCAGGACAGGAGTTACCAGATCATATGGACCAAAATTTCTTACCTTTTTGTATCAGATATTTAACTCTCTAACCTATCAAGTAAGTAATTCATAAATATGTTGAATATTTGAAGCACTGTGGCACACTATTATTCACTGCCTGCTTATTATTCCTACTCTATCTTCTGTTTCTCAATCAATTTCCTAACCAGGTCGATAATTTTCCTTCAATTCTATGAGTTTCTATCTTAGTGAACAGTCTTTTATGAGGAGCTTCTTAAATGTCTATGACGAGGCCCATATAAATAACATCCTATGTCATTCTATTTTTCAACTGCCTTACTTGCCTTTCTCTCTGTGACCAATCACAAATATTTAAGGTGTTTGGTCAATTTATCCTTAACTTCAGTGGCCAGTATTTCTGGACAACAAATATTGGGCTAACTGGTCGACAATACCAAGGCTTCCCATTTTCTTTCTTAAATATCAGAATGGCACGTGCGATATTCCAGTCTAGAGAAATCCAGTTATTATTAAGATTATTAAGATTGTAATTAATCCATCTGCAATGTTCTCACCTACTTTCTTTACATCCTGACATGGAAACCAACTGGTCCCGTAGACTTGTCAATCTTTAATGCCATTATTGTCTTATTTATGGTTATCTTACTTTAATTTTCCTAAGTCTCAAGTCCTTATTCAATATTACATTTCCTGGGGTATCTGGCTGGCTATTCTCTCTGCTACTGTAAAGACTGTTGCAAAGTAATTACTCAACAAATTTCCTTAGTTTTATTTAAGAAGGCAGGAATCAAACTTTTACTATTTTTAATGAAATTCCCATGTGCAAAAGGTCATTTCAAATAAACAAGGTTTGTTAAAGAGAGCCAAGTTGAATATAGGTGTTACAACAAAGGTCAATGACTCACTTCCAAATTATTCAGATTGCCACAGGGGAACTGGGACTACAACCAAAAATAATGAATACACATTGTTATGTAGCATGTCTGAAACACACACCAGACTTCTCTTGAGCGATTGATACAAACTGTTGATAAGTAGACATAAGCTTGGCTTTAATTACTGTTTCCAATCTATCTGAATATGGAGTAAACCCTGCATCAGTTAATTTGGTTATCTCAGTCAGAAGTCTAAGTTTATCAAGCACAGTTTCAGACATTCTGGAAAGATAGCTCTTCATTCAGACCAGCATACCCTGACATTCTCTATCACAAAGGATTGTTGATGCTCAGTAATTGACAACATTCAAAACTAAGTCAATAAATGTTTGGTCACAGTAAAAACCAAAAGAACTGCGGTTGCTGTAAATTAGGAGCAAAAACAGAAGCTACTGGAAAAGCTCAGCAGGTCTGGTAGCATCTGTGAAGAAAAAAATCAGAGTTAACGTTTCGGGTCTGGTGACCCTTCCTCAGAACTTCCTCAGACCCAAACCGCTAACTCTGATTTTTTTCTTCACAGATGCTGTCAGACCTGCTGAGCTTTACCAGCAATTTTATGTGTGAAATGTTTGGACACTAGGGGAATGAAAGGATATGGGAATTGGACTGGAGAGCAGAGCTGAGGTCAAAGATTAATTATAGCGTTATTCAATATCAAACAGTCTCAGGGACACAAGATCTACTCTTTGCATTTCTTACATTCTGAAAACAGTTTCTGGCAATACAGTAACACTTGTGCCGCACAAATACCAGTCAATGACTGGCCCCAACAAGCATGAATTAAACATGACCCTTCACTTCACTAACAACTCTCCAGCCCTTCACTTCACTTTTCCTGTTTTAAGACACTCATTAAAACCTGCTTCTATACCTGCAACTCTCCAATCCCAGTTGTGCCAAAGCCACTTTTGAGACTGCATCTAGTCCATGAAAGTGCGGAACAGATGTGAAAAGCATTTAGAAGTCTTACTGCCTGGGGCAGGGCAACTCTGTCAAGGAGGATCAGGTGGAATGAAGGAGTTGGACTGCTTCTGAGGAACTAGGAATGAAAACCCGTGGGTTGGAGTCTGGCTTGGACCTCTCCTACTGCTGGTTAAATATCACTGCTGGTACAATGAGACTCTTAAATGAGCATTAATTGGCCCCAATTGGCTCATTGGCAGGTGGGCCACCCATCTACGATCCCACCACTAGGGGTTATGAACACTAGTCCCATGTTTCAAACTTAAATATTTTAACATTTAAAAATTAATTCTCATAAAGTGAAAGAGTACAGCATGCAATGAGACAGCATAAGTAACCCAATG
>NC_063339.1:39589625-39642469 GCF_021869965.1 Rhincodon typus
CTATGCAGGAGCTTATAATGTTAATGCAGTTCTTTAATGAAAATTTGCTCATCTCTTACACGATCTTCTCACTTCACTGTTTAAGTCATTAGTCACCCATCAGTAGCACATAAGGTTGCCATCCTGAAAGCGGCCAGCTTTATTAAGAAACAATCAAACCTCAATTAATTTTTGATTCTCAGACTGCCATATTTTGCCTTCTTTATTGTACATTTTCCATTTGATTATAAGCTAATACATACAAAAAATTAAAGTTTTTAAAGTTTCATTTCATGTTGTGAGGAGATGATGGTGCAGTGGTGATATCACTGGATTAGTGATACAGAGCCCAAGGCCAGTGTTCTGGACAAAGAGATAACAAGGTGTAGAGCTGGATGAACACAGCAGGCCAAGCAGCATCAGAGGAGCAGGAAAGCTGACGTTTCGGGTCTAGACCCTTCTTCAGAAAATCTGAATGTTCTGGACACATGGGTTTGAATCTCACCATGGTTGATGGTAAAATTTAAATTCAATAAAATATCGAAGTGGTGTGAGATGCACACGTTTTGTTTTTTAAAATGGCAGTAAGATATGGATTGTTATCACTGGAATCGCAGGAACATAAGAACACAAGTATTCCATTCAGTCTGCCCATCATTCAATATGATCATGGCTGATCAAACAACACTTCTTTTTGCCTTTTATCCACACCATCTCCATAACACTGCACACCGCTGGTAATCAGAAATCTATCCATTTCTGTCTTAAATATATTCAAACACTGAGCTTTCACACTCCTCTGTGTGGTAGACAATTGCAAAGGTTCACAACCCTTTGAGTAAAGAAACTTTTGGTCATCTCAAATCTAAGTAACATTTTAAATTGTGCTCCCTGGTTTTAGATTCCCCAATCAGTGGAAACAACTTATCTGCATCAACTCTGATTATCTCCTTAAGTATTTTGTAGGCTTCAATGAGATCATTGGAGGGTGCCCCTTGCTCAATGCAGGTCCTGGCTGAGAAAATAGCACCCTGTCTTCATTCCCACACATGCATTCTTTAAAACCCAACCCCTTATTCTCCTCCTCTGAGTTGCCAAACAAGACGTCAGCCCAAAACCCATAGACTTACCTAGATCTGGGATCTATGGACCTTTCTGAGATCTGCCTGCAATCCCAGCAGCTCCCACTACTATCTCTAATAATGAACAACAGCTCCTAAGGGCAGGAATTCCTCCCAGTGAGGCAATAGCAAACTATCCACGTCCCTGTAATCTTCCACAAGAGGTTTTACCTAGAGGCATTCAAAGCGCATGTACCAACAATTTCTTTCTGCACCTATGTCTCAGCAGCTAGATTTGGATGATTCTCACTGTTTTGCAAGTTTGGTAGAGAAATTAACAAATTGAGATGTCTGCTGGAAGAGAAAATTAATGATGTTTCTTGCAACAATGTATTTCTGTATAAATAATTTAATGCTACCTAGAAAGGAACAGTTGCATGAGAATTCACACTCTCAGCCACAAATTCTACTGTTCTTGTATGTAGGGTGCATCACTTCATATCATGTGAACTGACACAATTCCTTTGTAGCCTCTGGGAACCACAGCCTTTTTGTATGTAAGTAGGCCCTGGAATCTTGGCAAGACATGTAAAGTCCGTAAACCCTGTGGAACTGATTTCTACAGGTTGTGTGTTACAGTTGTCAATCCTCTATTTCAATCTCATTGAGATCCTTATCCTCATTGTCATAACACAGTAAAGTGGATATTCTCTCTGGTGTGGTATGAATGATTGCTTGGACCAGGTACTGAATTTAGCTAGCCCCACTGATCTTCATTCACATGCAATAGAAAAGGCTCATTGCAGATGTAACCACTCCCTTGCTAGCAAGAACAAACTTGTGGTTATCTTTTAAAGGAAGGATTGTCCAGGAGTGCTACATTGCCCTGTTTCCTTTCACTAACCACTAAAAAACAACTTGAAAACAATATTTTTGCAGGAGAAATTCATGAGTATCAGTGTGGGGGTTTGACAATGGGACCAGAATAATAAATCCTCGGTCACCATCCATTCAAATGCCCCTCCAGGAGGGATCATTGAAGAGCAATCAAAAGTGAAAACCCAGTCTGAATCTTCTATAACCTGGGGCTGTTAGAACAAAATACTCTTTAATCTACTTTTTAAAAGCAAATGTTTCAAATCTATAGTATTTCCCTATACAACATACATTCCTTCCTGTAGTGCACACTGTTCCTTTCTGATAGCAGTTTTATACGGATTGTAGCCAATGCGTTAACGTTTTAAATCAAGTGGCTGTTATGGTAACCTTCACTAATTATCATCAGTGTTGAGGGCACACCTAACAACTGGAGGAAAACTCAGACTTTCTGGTCTTCTGACATTCAACACAAACTATTTTGTCTTGTTTCTAGGCTACAGTACCAATCACCTGCCTGATTCACAGTAACTCATCGACAGCCTTGTCTAAGGGGTAGTCTCTCTTTAACAAGATCCACTTTCATAACATGATGAATGTTCTTTCCTTTTACTTGTTTGGCAGTCCCTTAGGATGACTTGCTTTCACTCTGGGGGGGATGGGTTCTGCAAAGGTTGAGTACATGAATCCTTGAGCCCCAGATTCCCCATGATTGGGGCAGTTGGAGTTTGATGAGCTGGGGGTAGGTACGATATTCTGAATTCTGCACGCTCTTTCTGATGTTTATACATAACTTCATTCCACCCGTCTATCTTGGGTAAATAACCATCCTACTTGAAGTTCACAAGTCAAATGCAAAATGTTGAGGTTGTGGTCTGCAATCTACATTCTTTTTAACAATAAACTTGAAACAGTTCTCATAAAAGAATGTAGTTAGTTTTTCACACCTGTTCTTATAATGCTTGCTGTAATTTTCTTGCAGTGAAATAGATAAATTTTGCTAATTTTGTCAGTGTCTATTGCCCCAATATGAAATGGATCAACACAAAGTCAAATCTCACTCACCTTATTTTTGGCTCATAAAGAACTTGAGAAGAAGTTTTCTTGCTTCTCCTCCATCTGCACACATACCAAATGTTGGCCCAATCCCAGGAAAGCTGTAGTTTCTTGTTATGGAATTTTTAACACACAGTCTGTCCTTGAAAAGATCTAATCAGAGGGATTGCCACCCTCTTGATTCTGTGTGACTTCAACAGACCTTCATCCGCCACAGACCCAGGCTTAGCTTTGTTAGAACACCTCTCCTGAATGCCTGGTCAATCCAACATCTACATTAAAGAAATGTAAAGTGAACAAAATATGTTCACCATTCTGAAATACAAATTATAAAGTAAGTTGTTCTCAGTAAAAAATAGCATGTAAATCTCAAACTGTATCAAATTAGGCAGTTGATGAAATTGAATGCAATCTTATATAGTGCACAGTGTAATTAGTCTGTGTTGTTGGTAATCTAGAACTCCCTTACAATTCAGTGAATTGCCTCAATTGTAGCACAATTACTTCAGCTTTCTTCATCTTCACAATCAAGCTGTTGTCATTGATTTATACTTAAAAGGTTCTGTGACATAGTAATGAATCAATTGATTAATACTTATTAAGTCAAAATGGTCTCAAATATTTCAAGATTCCAAAAGGTAAGGTGTTAATTAATGAATGTAACTCCTAGATTCCACCGGCAGATATCGAAACCACAGCCCTCCTATTGTTTGACCTTCAGTTGTCTTATCCTATATTATTAAAACCCACAGGCTCCTTTGTTGCAAAGAATGCACATAATCTACCAAAATAAATCCTCTCAATATATTTTCAACCAATCCTCTAATGTCAGGATCTCAGGACACAGTGTAGATTCAGTCTGAAATCAGATGCTAGGTATGAAAGATTGGTAGACACCAAACTTTTTACTCTATTCTAGATTTGTTTGAGGAATACAACATGACTTAATGTCCCTCCCCATTAATCCAAATTCAGACCCAAACATTTGCTCGTGAATTGGGTGCAGAGAGTTAAGGAAATTTCCAGCTCTCTGAAACTGATTGGGAAAAACTTTCCCAAATGGACAGATTTTGCTCCTGGCAAGCAGGGGCACAATGGAGTCGGATCCACTGTAGTGGTAGTGCATGCAGAGGCCCAGGCTGGGTTACACAACTCAGTGCCTACTCAAACCATGCCCAAAGGGTGGCATGTTTATTGGCTGATTGGCAGACACTAATATTTGATGGGGCCTATGAGCTGATCTCAGAGTAGCCTCCATGTTAGGGATAAATACACATCTGATGAGATGAGAATGAACTAAAGATAGGAACATACATAGATTTTTTAAAATGTTATGTTAAAATTACTAAAATTATTTAAAGTTATGAAATTATATATTTATATTGTTCAGCTGTAGCACAAAATGATCCTCTCATTATTTATGAAAGATTAACATGGAAATCAAATTAAATTTTGCAATTTTCTCATGAGCAAAGCATGTCACTGTGGACAAAAATGTAAACAATTTCCAGAAGTTTTACTAGTTTAGTAGTTCATTGTTACTATTGAAGACAGTTGATGTGCTCAGAGCATTCTTTACTTTCATTAGCACTTTTTTAAGAAATGTTAAAAATCTGAAAACATACATTCATCTCTAGTAAATTGTTTATTACTGCTCGTGATTAATTGGTGTTAATGAGTTATGTTAGGTTTAGATCTTCATTGTGACGTGCATTTGAGTACAGAAATACAGATGTACTGTGAAAAGTGTACAAAGTACAAAGTGTACAATAGTACAAAACTATTCTCTGGTGCCATCTTATTTTATAATAGTCAGGATTAAAAACAGAAGCAGAAATAAAAGAAACATCTAAAAGAAAAGGAAAAATCCAGATCACTATCCCACTACACCATGTGTCCTTGATGCCAAAAAAACAAACCACATGTCCATCCCTCAGTCTGCGAACACTCAGGAGCCCTGAGTCCCCACACATGTCTGCAGCTGGATGCCACCACCTCCTCCATCGGGTACCCAAGCCCAGACATGACCCTTTGCCATGCCAACACCGCAGGAACTGTGTCGCTATTCTTTGGTGCCATCTTGCCTCCAGTGACGTTGTCACCTCCATGAGTTCACGCTGGGCCAATCTTGGCAATACAGCTGCCACAGAAGCAGCCGGGTCCTGCATTGGGCTCCAACTCGATGCTGGCCTGACCGTACTGAAGGAGCCGGTGCCTTGTTCTGGCTTGTTGCTGCGGTTGCCGCTTCCTGGGACCGCCATTTCGGCAAAGGAACCCAGCGCTGCTGGCCACCCAGGAAGGAACTGCTCCCGCCGCTGCCGACACTCTGGGAAGGGGACAGCTCTCACTGAGAAAGGATCAAAACAAATAAAAAAGAGCAAAAGTAAAAGAAAGAGAGAGAAGAAAGAAAGGCAGAGAGAAGCAGACGAGCCCCGGGCTCAGTACCTGGACATGAATGACTGCTATTCCACTGCAGGTTGCAGGGGCTCCTGTCATGTGGTGATAGTGCCCTTACCTCTGAGCCAGGAAGCTAGGTTCAAGCCCTACATATTGCAGAGATGTGCAATAACTACCTCGGAGCAGGTTGATGAGGAAAATATCTAGAAACAAGAGTGCAATGGTCTTACATTTGAGGAAATTATGCCACAGAGCCACCAATTTGACAGATACTGTAAATACACCGTGAAAGTTGACAGCAAAATCAAATGAGAAATACTGACTTTACAATTTAGAGTGGTAAGTATTGGCATAAAGGTAAGGTGAAAAGTTCTGACACCAGAAAGTAAGCTTTGCGAATTGTCACTTTACCAAACACATTTCAAAGTCCAAAATTGTTATAATTACTGCATTTCCTACGCCCATAGGTTAAACAAAATCCTCAAAAAAATTGATTATATTGTTACATGTATTCTATTTGTGCCTACTTAGATCACTGTAGAGTTCAGATCACCGCAGGTTAAAAACAATCTTGGAACACTTACAAATTCATGTTCATTCAAATCATGATATAGTGGATTCAAAGACTGACACATGGATTTTAAAAATGCCTTACAACTTTTGAAGGGAACATCAGCTCCCAGCTTTTCAAAAGTACATTGCACATGTCGACAGTAAGCATGGCCATACCACCTAATTGGTAAAATGAATGATGGAACCAGAAATAGGGTCAACACTTCAATGTCCCGCAAATCACATTTCAATTTCTTGCATGGTTCCCATGATGCTTCAAGCATAATCCATAGCGTTTTCCTCAATATTTCTATCCAAATGACAGTAAATGATGGAAACGCAGCCAGTGAGAGTTTCACATGGACCTCAGTCCCATGAAGTGCTCGCAGTTAAAATGCTTATTGTGTATTTTCTTTGTCGATGCAGGATGATCTTCAGTGTATTTCCAACAATTTTGTTTTTGATTTATGGCATTTGTAGAACTCCTTTAGGAACCTGCTGTTATTTTTATCTTTTCTACTGTGTTTTGTGACCATGCCACCTCCTGGTAAAGAGATGTGCTCACAATCCATGTAAAGAAACAAATTTGTGTTCATGGTCAATTGTGACTTTTAATGTCCTCAGAACATCCCATAACAAATTAAACTTCTGAAATGCACTGACAATTATGAAAACTGACAACTTAAACCAACAGAGCAGTTTTAATGTAGAAAATATGCTCCTAGGAACTATTGCAAAGGTGACCAAAAGCTATGTTGTAGAGGTTTTAAAAAGAAGTTTAAATGGGAAAGGGATCTGGAGAGGCAAAAGAATTTAAAGAAGGAATTCCAGAGTATGAAACTTGGTCAACTGATGGCATATCAGTCAACAGATGGGGAATGGGGTAGGAATGCTTTACCGGCCTGGGTCAAAGCAATTGAGTTCAGGTGGCGAGACAAGAGCTTAGCCCTTGTGAAGATTAAAGGAAAACTGAAGACAACTTCTACATAGCAATGTCCCACAACAGCACGAGTGACCATTTGTTTCGTTTTGAGTGGGCAAAATTTGTTGACTTGGAGCGTCAGTAGATTTAATTGATTAGCATCATTGGATTTTTGGTGCCCACTTGAAAAGGGATATGGTTTAATGTCATGTCTGAAAGATTGAATCAGAAATATTAATCATGCCCTAGGCCTGCATCAAAGTATCGTCCTAAGATACAGTCGTATAATCATAGAGATATACAGCACAGAAACATGTCCATGCTGACCAGATATCCTAAATAAATCTAGTCCCATTTGTCAGAATTTTGCCCATATCCCTCTAAACCCTTCCTATTCATATACCCATCCAGCTGCCTTGTAAATGTTGTAATTGTACCAGCCTCCATCACTTCTTCTGGCAGCTCATTCCATACACGCACCACCCTCTGTGTGAAAAAGTTGCCCTTAAGTCCCTTTTAAACCCTCCCCTCCCACTTTAAACCTACACCGTGTAGTTTTGGACTTGCCCACCCCAGGGAAAAGACCTTGTCTATTTACCCTATCCATGTCCCTCATGATTTTATAAACCTCTATAAGGTTACCCCTTAGCCTCCAATACTCGAGGGAAAATAGCCTCAGCCTATTCAGCATCTCCCTATAGCTCAAACCGTCCAATTCTAGCAACATCCTTGTAAATCTTTGCTGAACCCCTTCGAGTTTCACAACATCCTTCCTATAGGAGCGGGACCACAACTGCATGCAGTATTCCAATGATGGCCTAACCAATGTCCTGTACAACCGCAACATGACCTCCCAACTCCTATACTCAATACACTGACCAATAGAGGCAAGCATACCAAACGCCTTCTTCACTATCCTATCTACCTGCGACTCCACTTTCAAGGAACTGTGAACCTGCACTCCAAGGTCTCTTTGTTCAGCAACACTTCCCAAGACCTTACCATTAAGCTTATACCCTGACTTGCCTTTCCAAAATGCAGCATCTCACATTTTATCTAAATTAAACCCCATCTGCCACACCTCTAGATGTGTGCTGCAGTCCTGGTTTGGGCCTAGAATTCACCATCTTCTGAGTGAAATGAGTCACACCAAATGAGCACAGCAGATGGATCATGAAGCAGCAGGGCCAAAAGTTGCAAAAACAATTGCCTCATTGTCACCCATGCTAACCCAAAACCACCATATCTGTAGAAAGGGTCTATTTCAATTTCTTGACGAACCGACTCCATGTATCATATTGTGCCAGTCTCACTCAAACATGCCAAAAGCCTAAGCTTCCTAGGGCTGAATCTTCCCTTTTTTAGGCTAAGTCCAACATGTATTGAGTTTCTTAGAGCGATTGTCACCATGAGGCTTAGAGAGGTCACTGGCTGTATCTTACCAGACTCACCTCATTAATTACGGACCACACCCCTACGGCATGAATCACATCTGATTTCCTCATCTTACCACATATTGTTCCTGGAACAACTGGCCAATCAGCAACCATCCCAGAATTGACTGGCATCCCTCCTGCCTGTGCCATCTTAAAAAGACTGTTGTGCACCCAGACAAGTACTGTCAGTTCAGAGCTGCCCACCACAGTTCCAGACATTTGCACCAGTCATGGCAGATAGGGGCATGTCTGTGCTATGTTTTGCAGTCATGGTCCTGGAGATACTGTTGGATAGGGTGATGCAGAGAAGGGGCTTCTCCTTTCCTAGGGCTACCAGCAGAGGCCCCAACACTAGACCATACCAGCCTAGTTTGAAGTTGCCCTCCTGGGTTAAAGCAGTCTCAGTCATCTGGAGGAATGCACAGCACTATAGGAAGGTCAAGTTCCTCCACTCCACCAGGGTAAGTTCCACCATCTTCTCTCCAATACATCAGAATCACTCCATTTCTTAAAATCTACCCATCTATCAACAAGGTTCCTGCACTACCTCATTCTCTATACAGTATCTTCCCCTCTTGCACTCACCAACTCCAATCCTCAACACCCTCATGCCCTCTGCCCAGCCTACTCAATTACTTAAAACACCTCATCACCTGTATCAACGGTAACAGCACCAACTGTGTCATTCACTTTCATCTTCTGTAATACCCACCCTTCTCTCCCACATCCTGCCCACAAAAGGACAGAAACAGTCATGACAGGAGATGTGCTACTCACCATTCGGTTCCTCACCCCTTATGAGGGGAGGATGCTGACCTGAACTACCATCAGCAGGGCCTGGACTGGTACCAGCGACTGCCCTTGACTTATTGCTCCAGAATTCTCCGAATAAAGTTTATTCCCTTTCACTTGACTAAGGCCTGCTGATAACTGTGATGAGCTTCCTGGCTTTATATTTGTGCTAAGTGGCACAGCAAGACAGCAGTAATGTGAGTTTGGTATCTCTGACTGAGGGGACAGAGTGCCAAAAGGCAAGGGAAGAAAATGCAAGAATTCTGTGAGCATCCAGGTAGATCAGAGTGAGTGAGGGCTATGAGAATCAGTGAGCAGTCTGGCAATGCAGCCTGGTCCAGTCCACGAGCTGGGTGTGTGTCCCTGATCACACAGTGTCCTTGCTACAGCATTATTATGATGCAGCTGATCCAGACGTTTCAATCCCAAGGGATTAAGGATAGAGTATTGGCTTGGAAAGAGGATTCGCCGACCAACAGAAAGCAGAGAGTCGGGATAAATGGTCCCTTCTGGATGGCGAGCTGTAACTAGTGCGGTGCCGCAGGTCATTACTTAGACCTCAATTATTTACAATCTATAGGAATGATCTGCAAGCAGGAACAGACTGTAACATAGCAAAATTCTTGGATGATAGGAAAGCAGGCAGTGATGAGAAGATAAAGAGTTTACAGATGGATATTAATAGGCTAGGAGAATAGGCCAGAATCTGACAGATGGAGTTTAATGTGGATAAGTGTGAGGTCCATTTTCAACAAAAAAATAAAAGGGAAAATTATTATTGAAATGGGAAGCAGATTCCAAGTGCATCAATGCAGAGCCATCTGGGAGTCTTTGTGCATGACTCGCAGAAAGTTGGTATGCAGATGTAGCATATAATAAGAAAGGCAAATGGAATCTTGGCATTTAACGCAAAAGGACTGGACTGCAAAAGTAAAGAAGTGTTGTTACAATTATATAAGGTGCTGGTGAGACCATACCTGGCATACTGTGTCCAGTTTTGGTCTCCTTACTCGAGGAAGGATGTGATGGGTCTGCAAGCAGTTCAGAGAAGGTTCACCAGATTGACTCCAGAGTTGAGAGGGCTGTCTTACAGGGAGCAGCTGAATAGCTTGGGCTCGTACTCACTGAAGTCAGAAGAGTGCTGGGGGACCTGGTTGAGGCTAAATGCTAAAATGGATTGATAAGGTGGATATGGAACATGTGGTCCCCCTTGTGGGACAGTCTCAAACAAGAGATCATGGATATAAGGTGAGGCAAGATAGGTTCTAGGCTGAGATGAAGAGAAACTACTCCTCTCAGAGGGTTGTGAATCAATGGAACTTACTGCCCCATAGTGCAGTGGAGGATGAATCAATCAACAGATTCAAGAAAGAAATAGATATGTTTCTGATGAAAATTTGGATAAAGGGTGATGGGGACCAGGCAGGAAAGTGAAGCTGAAACCAGGATAAGATCAGCCATGATCATGTTAATTGGTGGAGTGGGCTTGAAGGGCTGAATTGCCTTCTACCACTCCTAATTCCTATGTTTCTTTACTACGATGATAGTTGCCTTTGCAACCAGTAAGTGAATCAGAAATGTGCCAAAATGGTTCATTGAGGCTGGCACATGTCAGATGCCAATGTCCCTGGAAGTGCAATGCATGTAGCTGTGCCCGCGGTATGTGCCCAAGATGTTGTATTCCAGTTTGTAACACAGGGTTTCTTTGAAGCAAGCAGTGAGCTGAATCCGACAGGTGCTCGCTCTGGCTTCCCTGTCATGTCTACCTGATGCCAAGCTTGTTTGACACGTTTAGTAAGATAGAATTCTGAATACTAATCCGATAATTTTGGCATTAACAAGGCATTTAATAAGCAATAATAAGCATCAATTGTCATCTCGCCGCCACTATTTAGTGAGAATCTCACCGTGCTGCTTGTGAACAGCATAAAAGATGGAGTGAGATGATCTCAACTTCAAGATGAACCTTGTCACAATTGTTACCCAATCCTGCCACACATCTCATGCTAACCCACATCACTCACACTACTATAAGGTTCCGTCCCTCTTACATACAACCTCAACCATTAATTAAACTCTGTTTGTCCATGATTCTACATTGAAATATCTGCAAAGCGATATTTCCGCCATGTTCCATTCTTAACATTGATCAAGCTTTACTTTCAGCTCACACACCACCTGACCCCTTCCCCCCAACCACTATGAAGCCAAAAAATCCAATTCACAATACAAGCTCTCTCCGCTGCATTTTACTGGTTGGAAGGTGACAACTTATAATACACATGTGCCCATCAGGCATGAAAGAACAGCTATTCCAGTCATGCTCTGCAACTCATTGAAACATCAGTCCTCACATAAGTAACTAACTGGCCTGTAACAAGTGCCGTTTCCTGAAATTCTGTTGTTCATTTGTGGATTGAAAGCATTGCTGACAAGGCCAGCATTTATTGCCTATCCTTAATTGCCTAGAGAGTCTTAAGGAGTCAAACACTGTGGTTCTGGAGCTGCATGTACACCAGAAAAGGTTAAGACAGCATGTTCCTTTGGGTAAATGTAAGTAGAATTATAGAATCCCTACAGTGTGGAAACAGGCCCTTCGGTCCAACAAGTCCACACCAACGCTTGGAGGATCCCACCCAGACTCATCCACCTATAACCCACCTAAGCTACACATCTCTGAACACTACAGGCAATTTAGCATGGCCAACCCACCCAACCTGCACATCTTTGGACTGTGGGAGGAAACCAGAGCACCCGGAGGAAACCCACGCAGACACAGGGAGAATGTGCAAACTCCACACAGACAGTTGCCCAAGAGTGGAATCGAACCAGGGTCCCGGTGCCATGAGGCAACAGTGCTAACCACTGAGCCACCGTGCTGCAGTAAGCCAAATATGTATTTATGACAGTCAGTTACATGGTCACCATTATGTAGTTTTATATTCCAGAGTTTTAGAATCACAGTGTAGAAGCAGGCCATTTGGCCTATCAAGGTCACACCAACCTTCTGAAGAGCATCCCACCTAAATCCACCCTATCCCTGTAACCATGCATTTCCCATGATTAACTCACCTAGTCTGCACGTTCCTGAACACTGTGGACAATTTAACATGGCCAATCCACCTACACGTCTTTGGACTGTGGGAGGAAACCGGCTCACAGGGAGGAAACCTATGCAGACACAGGGAGAATGTATAAACTGTACACAGTCACCCGAGAATGGAATTGAACCATATTAGACTGGAAATATTAACTCTATTTCTCTATCCACAGATGCTGCCCAACCTGCTGAGTTGCTGCAGTATACTCTGTTTTTGTTCCCCAAACCATTAGTCTGGGTATCTGGATTACTAGTCCAATATATCTATGCCACTCTCTCTGCTAACAGTTTCATTGCAGGTTGACTTTAGTTAAACATTTAAATTTTATATCAAAATGAATTTATATTGTGATTCTGCCCAAAAATAGAAGTCAGTGTTAAGATATCTAATTCTTAAAGGCCTTTTAATTGGATTGCTAGCTCTGTTAACGAATCATTCCTCACTATTATCTGTCTGTGATCTGGACACATTTCTTGTGGAGAGTCATATCCTCCTAGGTAAATGAGAAAAGGGGGAAATAGAGGGGAAGGTGGGATCAAGTTAGTGTCGAGAAAATTTTAAATGTTTATTATTTTAGTTTGTTCATTTTGGGATGTGGGCGTTGCTGGCTGGCCAGCGTTTCTTGCCCACCTCTAGTTGCCCTTGAGGAGGTGGTAGTGAGCTGCCTTCTTGAACCGCTGCAGTCCACCTGCTTTGGGTTGACCCACAATGCCATTAGGGAGGAAATTCCAGGATTTTGACCCAGTGACTGCGAAGGAACGCCAATATATTTCCGAGTCAGGATGGCAAGTGGAACTTAAAGGTGGTGGTGTTTTCATATATCTTCTACCCTTGTCCTTCTAGATGGAAGTGGTCGTAGGTTTGGAAGGCGCTGTCGAAGGATCTTTGGTGAATTTCGGCAGTGCGTCCTGTAGATCATACGCACTGCTGCTACTGAGCGTCGGTGGTGGAGGGAGTGAATGCTTGTGGATGTGGTGCCAATCAAGCAGGCTGCTTTGTCCTGGATGGTGTCAAGCTTCTTGAGTGTTGTTGGAGCTGCACTCATCCAGGCAAGTGGGGAATATTTCATCACACTCCTAACTTGTGCCTTGTAGATAGTGGACAGGCTTTGAGGAGTCAGGAGGTGAGTTACTCACCGCAGTATTCCCAGCTTCTGGCCTGGTCCTTTAGTCACTGTGTTTATGTGGTGAGTCAAGTTGAGTTTCTGATCAATGATAACCCCCAGGATGTTGATTGTGGGGGCAGGGGGGGTTCAGTGATGGTAACACTATTGAATGTCAAGGGGCAGTTGTTATATTGTCTTTTATTGGTGATGGTCATAGCCTGGCATTTGTGTGACATGAATGTTACTTGCCATTTGTCAGCCCAAGCCTGGATATTGTCCAGACCTTGTTGCATTTAAGCATGGACTGCTTCAGTATCTGAAGAGTCACAAATGGTGCTGAACGTTGTGCAATCATTGGCGAACATCCCCATTCTGCGACTATGATGGAGGGAAGGTCATTGATGAAGCTGGAGATGGTTGGGCCTAGGACACTACCCTGAGGAACTCCTGCAGAGAAGTCCTGGAGCTGAGATGACTGACATTCAACAACCACGACCTTCTTCCTATGTACCAGTAGTTTCTTGATAAAACATCAATCAGGTTCCTTTATAACTACATATTTTGTGCAACTGGGTTCAATCATGTTCATCTACTGATTCTAGGGAATGTTTATTAGTGCCTTTCTGAATGAATATTCCAAAACTAAAAAATTTAAATTATCCTTTTTCCGACCACACACCATGAAGAATCAATTGCTTGGCATGAAAGGGAGCCTCCCTAAACTTGAAAGAATGTAAATTGTGCTGTTGTTTGTCTATATCTTTTGAGATTTTAAGGTAAGTTTTAAAGTAACTGGACACATTGCTGTCTACGTTCGGTACATTTCCTTCATTTCTGCACTGTAATGTCAACATCCAAGATGGCAGAGCTCACAGAATAATGATGACGATCGAGCTGTCATTGTTTGGTTTGAAGCTGTTTTTACTTTAGGCTGCATTTTCTGAGACCCAGGAAGATGTGAAGTAGCAGGGAGATTTCTGAAAAAAAATTGAAATAGTTTGAGTAAAAACTGATCAGACCCTGAGAAATAATAAAAGGAAAAATATGTAGATGAAGAGAAAAAATGGTTAGAGCTCTTCTTAATTTTTAAAGTGTTTTAATAAAAATTAAATAGATTTGCTACTTATCAAAAATCGGGGGTGAGCATACATAGTCAGCATTCATCATTGAGCATTTGGTGCCAGCAGACACTTATTGCTGTGTAAGAAAATGGATGTGAAAGAGTTCATCTATGACCTAAGATGAAGCTCCACCCATGCTGAAATATAAAACAGGCACTGGGTGGAGCAGTGAGTTTTGGAAGGTGTGATGAGGCAGTTACAGTTTGACTTTGGCACAATCTCCTATTAGATCTACAAGTGTCCTACCGACCTTTAAGGAGTAATAGTTAATATGTCTCAGAGTTATTGTAACCTGTATATAGTTACTGTGATGTTATAAACCTTACCTTGCTACCTCAAACAATAACCTCTTCCGCTGCGACTTTTTTGTGGTCCATCCTCCACCACAGACTACTAACAGCCCCTTGACAAGCATAGGATGGAGGATTGGTGGCAGCACTCTAACCCAACCACAGGCCACCAGGGTTTGTACCCAAACATCACACATCATATTATAACTCTTTTAAAGATCAATTGTCATCTGCCAAAGTGGGTGCAATATAAGAACATAAGAAATAGGAGCAGAAGTAGGCCCATCGAGCCTGCAGCACCATTCAATAAGATCATAGCTGACGTTTTCGTGGACTTACTTCACTTACTTAAGCTTCACTTACCTGCCCACTCACCATAACCCTTAATTCCTTTACATTCAAAAATCTGTCTTTTGCCTTAAATATGGAGGAAGAATAGGTGCTAATCATTCTCTCTTATTTTGTATCTAATGAGTACTGCAAGTAAATTTCTGTTTTTTCTAGCATACTATGTGACTCCATCAGATGCAAATTAATGTTCAGAATATAATAATCAAACATAGCGCAAAGTGCAGATCAGGAGTAATCTATTCTCAAAATAATAATGGGAGCACTGATTCTGGCACGCATTGCTAAGGTTAAAGAATAAATTCTAGTTTTGAATTTCTGAATTTAAAAAACATGTTTTACTGCTGCTGTATTTGTTGAGATCATTATTACTATATACCTGGTGATGGAGGCCATTCTCAAAACTTAATAGCTGCCATTTTATGATTGTGGTTCATTTTGGGTATAGAGAGGGAAACAGCCAGAGAACCCTTGACAAGTGACAATATCTTTCAGACAGCCAACATCCTTCAACAACTGTTTCCCTTAAATAGAGTTGGAATTTTCTGTTTCTCATTACCATCGAATATTAAATGAGTAGAAAGATGGTCTCACAATCAAATCAGCACTCTCCTCCTGTAACAGCAAAATACTGCAAATGCTGGAAATTGGAAACAAACATTGAGAATACCGGAGAAACTCAGCAGGTCTTGCAGCATATGTGGAGAGAGAAACAGAGTTAACTTTTTGAGTCCAGTATGAGTACTATTCAGAATCCCCCTCCTATTCCCTGCACCACTTTTTATAACACATTTGATATCCTAGTTCCTCCACCTACAGCTTGATACAATGTCACCCTTTAGCAGATTCCTGAAATATAAATGGTTGAGACTCTAACCTTTGCGAGATCAATGAAATCAATAACATGTAGTTTCTGGTACTCTGAGCTCTGCTTTATAGAGCTCCTAAGCATAAGAATCAATTCACATCAAGATCAGTCAAAGCAGAAATGAACCCATTCTTCAAGAAGGGTCCTTGTCTACTTCAACCTCAATTTATTGGAGACATTATCGTATTAAAGTAGCTGATCGGTTCTGTGATAGATGCCATCCTTTATAAGCCTTAAAATTCAATTTTCTTTACAAGATCGTGATTAAATCAGTACTATAAGGCTGATTCTGCAGCCATGAGCTTGAAAACATTTTGGCTGCACTTTACTGAATTGAGCAAGTTTACAAGATACAGAATTCAGTGATCTAAAATTGGTTTGGATGATTTGGAGATGTCAAAGTACCTGCCTGGTGTGCAGTTGATAGCTTAACTATAGGTGTTCTTACTCAATGTAATTGCTACACTAATCTGCAATAATTTTCAACTGTACAGTTTTAGTAAACCTTGACCATTCAAATCGAGAACATATGGGATGTGAAGTAAAGACCTAGGGAGCAATACTGTGAAATTTGGCATGAGTGGTCACTTCCTAGGAGTCCTCTACATTGACATTTCCATCCCATGAGGTTTCATAACTTCAGATTCTTTTTAAAATAAAACCTGCTGATCAACATCTATGTCCCACATCTGATGAATCCGATGTTGAACACCACTTGGAAAGTGGTACAAGGGAAAGAAGAACACAGACTGTACACTTGACAGATGACTTTCATATGCATTATCAGTACAGGCTGAATAGTATCACTACCTTGAACTGGCCATGTCACTGCCAGACAAGGTCTGTGACAGATTATGGAAGAACTAATACCAGTAAGTATTTTACCTGAACTCCACACAAACCATCCTTCCATTATAAATTTATAGCTGTGACCATGGCGCAGTTCTTGTGAAGATAATGCGTATTGGTGACACCAGAATTTCCCAGGACATTTCAGCTGCAAAATGGGTCCTACAGAAAATTCTGAAGCAAACTTTTGTAAAATGGACTTCTGAGCACTAGGTGGCAATGCGTTGTCACAAATGTGTGTCTATCAGCTGAACAATTAGAATTTCTGTAACAACATGAAATAAAATATTTCTTTGAACTGACATCATTTGCAGTTATACATGATTACATCGCTGGGCATACAGACGAAACAAGTAATGATTTTAGTTACAAGTCCTCAAGACCTATCACTTGTATTTTTACTTTCTCCTCAATACCCAGTAAGCAAGGTCAGAGAAATTAAACACTGGGTGGAATCTACCAGTCCTGGAAGTGGTACGCCTGGAAGCAGGAAGGCAATTTAATTCAGTGAGGAGGTGATGGTGTCCCAGAGCCCCACCACCTTCTCACTTTCCCCCAACATCAAGTTCTGGATGGGATGGGCTAAGCTCAAGTTTTATGCTCTGCTACTAATTGATGTCTTTAGGAGGTCAATGAATGACCACTTTAAGGATCTATTCCTGCCTGGGCTGCAATTATCTCAGCTGAGGCATTTGCTGAAATGAGGGAGTCCACCTACCTGGCCGACCAATGCAGACGGGTTGTGTATTTGGTGATGGTGGGTGGGTGGGGGGGTCCCCAAATTTGTGATAATAGTGGTGAAAAATGGAATATCAATTTTCAACTATCACCTAATTTTATTACCTGGGACCTCTAATGGACTAAAATAGTTTTTAAAGATGGAAAAATACTGACTTACGGTGGCCGCAGTAGTAACCTGACCAGATTGAGCTAAATTCATGAAACTATCAACAAACAACACTCAGTCCAAACTGAAATTAACGTATCATCAAAATGTCAAAACCAGTCTCTCAAATCCGCACCTCCTATTTTATGTATATCTTTCTAAAAGCTTCATATATGTGGATGAAAGTTACCTTCAAATTATCCACCTTGCAAAAAAGAAGGAAGCCAGACAGGGAACACAAAAGGAATTTTAAGCAGACAGAGAAGAAAATGGATTTGCTACAGAAGAACTGGCTTGCTGTTCTTGGTCTTTTTCCATGATTCTCTCAGCCTCTAGAAAAACAGTTCCCAGTGATAAAGTAAGTTGGAGAAATATGCATAGACTGAAAACTTAAGGTGATCTACAAATGTCACCATTACTGAGGATACAAGGTATCAGTTAAACAACTGTGTTCTCAGGTTAAAAGCTAATACTTCAAGGACCCTAAGGAGCTTTTATACTGCCTATTCTCAATCTTCTTTCTTGTAGTAGATACTGTTCCCTTTTTAGACTTGATACCTGGGTTTGTGTGTGTTTTTTTTTGATGTCATGGTTTATTATTTTTCTTTAGGGGTTAATAAGCAATGAAACCACTTTCTTTCACTCAAGAAAACATCATATACATCTCATTAATTTTGACTAACACTTCAATTAAAATGAAGTGTGATGGAACTGCACACTGTAAGGAATTAAAAATTTTTGTTGTGGCTAACAAATGGATAAAAGGAAGTTGAATCACACCCCATCATTTGGCCAAACTGCACTAGTTTGTGCAAGATCGAGAAATTGGACTCGTCACTGAGGGCTAGCACTCGGGCCTTGTTTCCTCCCCACTGCTCCTTCTCCCAGTGACCTCCAACCTGAGAGACCAGCCCTCTCTCCCCACCCAAAAATGCTCCTTCCCTTCGTCCTCATAATGTTGGCTGTTATTCCATAACCTTCTCAGTGGCGCTGCTAAGTGTGAGGGCTGACACCCTCTGACTGACAGGTCTCGCTGAGTGGGCCTTTCAACCCTGGGGACATGATTTCAATGAAAGACCCATTGCTGCCCTCTGAACTGCCTGATTGGAGGAAGGTACGGCAGCTCTTCCTCTGAAGAGTCAACTCAGTTATCTCAACAACATTTCCTCAGATGACTGAGACAACTAACAACAATGGAAATTTCTGCCCATTAACTCTGTTTCTCTCTTCACAGGTACTGCCACCTGCTGAATATTTCTTGCATTTTCTGTTTTTATTCCAGATTTATAAGATCTTCAGCATTCTGCTTTCTTGATTCAGGAATGAATTCCAATGCTTAGGGTATAGGCAGCTGAAGACCTGACGACTAAATGGTTGGTGCATTTCAACTCAATGGATGCTCAAGAAACCAGAATTGGAAGTGTGTAGGGACTTTGGAGGGTTGCAGCCTTTAGAAGAGATCACAAAGACAGGAAGCTACATCAGGATTCAAAATAAGCATTTTCAAGGTTTTTAAGATTAAAGAAATTAGTATTAAAATGATTAGAGAGTTAAAGTTCATCAGGAGCCAAGTGGGTTAGTGAGCAGTGATGTGATGGGTAAATGGGTCTTGGTGCAATATAGTAGAGTAGAGTTTTAAATTAATTCAAGCTTGTATAGGGTGGAAGATGAGAGACCAGCTTGGAGAGCATAGGAATAGTCAAGTGGAAAAAAAGGCATGACAAAGAATTTCCACAGCAGATGAGCTGAAGCAAGTGCAAATCTTGGTTCTATTACGGAAATGGAAGTAGACAGTCTTGGAGACTGAGTAGATATGTGATTGGAAGTGCAACTCAAGATCAAATCTAACACTAAAGTTTAAGATGATTGGGTGCATTCTCGGGCAGTTAATAGGAAAAGGGCTAGAGTTGGTGGCTAAGGAACAGACTCTGTGATGGGCACTGAAGACAATGGCTTCAGTCTTCCTGATGTCATTGGAAGAAATTTCTGGTCATGGATGTTGAACAGGAATTGTGACAAATCATAGACAGTAGAAGCGTCAATAGAGCTGGTGATAGGATGGAGTGAGGAGCAAGTGCTGAGCTCACTTTCCCAGCCCAGATATGCAGGCTAGGCCAGACTCCAGGTCCGCAGCTAGGAATGGCCGCCTGAAGGAGCGGAGATATTAGAGAGAGGGACGGACGGTGGATCAGCAGCAGCATCTGGAGCAGCATCGGATGGGGAACAGGAGGCTTTTCCTAGCACAGTGACGAAATGGTTTCCAGCTGTCCAGCATGATGGTCTCAACCCAGAGTGGCGGTCTTGGCCCAGCATGGCGGTCTTCTTCAGCAGAGGCTTCTGGCCTAGTATTCCAGCAGCCAAGCATGGCAGTCTCATCCCAGTGTGGCGTTCTCATCCCAGCTGCATCCTCAGGGTATTCCATTGTTCCTTAATCAGTTTCTGTATGACTTTTGTCATTAATGTAGGCATCATGGTGCAGTGACTTATAAAACTTCTCACTGTATTTTTAATGTAAAAGTACACGTAACAATAAATTTCTATTCTATTCTATTTTCTGATGGTGGCTGAGGGGCAGCAGTAAATGAAAATCATCTGAGGACTCCAGAGGTAATGCTGCAAGAGCAGGAAGACAAATCATTGCAGGATTCTCTGACAATGACCAGACAGATTGGAATGGGACCAGTTGAAGACAACACCATTCATAGGCTACAGCTGGATGGCACAGGAGGATAGCTTTGCACCAACTCTAAATGTAAAGTGCAAGGTGAATGTTAAGGCCTGAACCAACTGCAAAGTATAACATTTCCAAATAGTTTCACTCTACCCCTTGTGACGGGTAAATCTCTAACTTCAGATCCAAACTGCATTTACATGATAACTGTTGGGACAAAGTTTAATGGCTTCATAATGGCACTGCCATGGGCCTGAAGTATAATCCTTGCTTTGTGAAATGTGTACCAACAAAATGCATAGTTATTAATTAATTGGGTCTCTGATTATGTTTCTCATTACATTATTGTGCCCAATTCTAGGATCTACACTTTAGAAAGATCGTGAAGATTTTAGAGAGGGTATAGGAGATTTGCAAGAATTATCACAGGGATGAGGAATTGTAATTACATGGGGGAACTGGAGAAACTGGATTTCTCTTTAGAATACAGGTGGCTAAGATAAGATTTTATAGAGATTTAGTACTGTAAAGGGTTTAGCTAGACAAATAAAAACTGTTTCCAACGGTTGATAACAAATGAGCAGAGTTAAGGTAAGAGAAATAGAAATAGGGACTTTTAATGCAATGAAGAGTTTTAGCTTCCATTATCTAATGGACACAGGTTCAATCACAGCCTTCAAAAGGAATTACATATGTAGTTGCAGGATTAAGAATTGGGGGCATAAATAGAAAGTTCAATTAAGTGGGATTGTAATTCTAAACAACTACTGCCACCAAATGAGTAGAATGGTCTTCTTCCCTGCAGTATTTTTATGATCCTCAGGTCAAAGTTTATGGATTTGCCACTGGAGTCTCAGTCACAATAGAGTCAAACCATTGCATCATTACATCATACTCTCCATTAGCTATGCAAAGGAAGAGGATGTAATTAAATACATAAATAAATCAAAAATCAGGTCAGAAAGAAATCATTTAACAGAAGACTTATTCATTTAATAAAATCTAATGTGAAACAATCTCCAAAAGCTGGATGGAAACATAATGAAAGAATCACACCAGGAGTTAGGTTCATCAGTAAGCATTTTGTGTTGTGTAAATCATCCCACACCTTCATTCACCAAATATTCATCTAGTGAGCTGCTTTCCCGTTTCTGAAAGTAATGACAAACTCGCTATTGCATAAAGATGTTCAAAGTTTATGTGGTGGACAATCATAAGCTCGGGTCTGTTGGGAAATGCTGCAATGAGAGATTTCCTGTTTGTTCTCACTTTTGGTGTGGTGCTTACAGATAAGTAGATAAAATAATCAGGTCTGATGAAAAATGGGAACCGAACTTGAGAAGTAAATTTCAATATTGCCAACTATCAATCTGAAGAACCCTGGTGGTAAGAAAATTCCAGTGTATGTCATCTTCTCAAAAGCACAGAAACCATTGTACATTTAAATTCACTGCAAACCTATTAAAATAATTTCTTTCTTGTGAATCATTCACAAACACGCTGTTAGGTTTTCTGAGCCTGCAGCTATTTTCCAGTTAAAAGTTGAGTAAATGCAACAGATATGTACATACATTTTCTCACATCAACATACAAGGCTTTATTAATATCACAATCAATTGCCTGTTAGCATCCATAAACTGGATTGCAACATTTCAAATGATATATAATGTAGACTTTTTTAAAGAAATAAATGTCATAGAAATAAACCCAGAAGCACAATGCAATAGGGTTACAACTGCTTTAACAGTCCCCAGTTATTTATTTTAGTTCTGCATGAGAAGTATTAGAGCTTTGCGTTACACTGAAAATGACATATATATTTATGCAATTTCCTTTACTTAATGTCTCCAATGTAGATACATGTTTCAAGGCACTTCACAGGAAAGGTATCAAATGCATTTGGACACCGAGAAACATAAGGAAATTTTAAGACAGGTCTTGAAGCTCGGTCAATGAGGTAAGTTTTGAGTTGCATTGTAAAGGAGGAAAGTGAGGTGGAGTGGTAGAGAAGTTTCCAGTGGTTGAGGTCTAGCCAGCTGAAGGCATATGGGTGAATATTACCAGAAATCGGCCAAGTAGCAATTTTGTCAAGTTTCTTGAAAAGGTTCTCCCTGTGATGCCTGGCAAGATTTCCTATGCTAATTTCTGAAGCTCACCTCAATAACTATGCACCACACCCTGATGGCTCCTCACTCGTCCCATTTTTCCCTCTCCCTACAAATGGAAATGCTGGAAATAACCACCGCTGACAGGACGGCAATTAAAATACAGTTGTCCACCAGGTCAAGTACTGTCAGTCCAGAGCTGCCCTGTATAGTTCCCAGGACCTAGCAGACAAAGTAAAATTGGTGGCCTGCTTTAGCAACAGCAACCTGGAGATTCTGGTGGGGAGGGTGGAACCGGACGAGGGCCCTTCTTTTCCCTTAGGACCAGTTGAAGAGGCCACGACACCAGACCCTGACACACTAGTCCAATGTTGCCACCCAGTTCAGTGTTCATCTGAAAGTCTGGAGGAGTGCCCAGATGTATAGGAGAAAAGTCAATGATCTTCTCTGCTACCTCATACTCACACTATCTCTTCTTCTGCACACACCTCACACCAAGGCACGTTGTCTATCATTCTCACTATCGCTTGCAACATCTTTCTTCACTTGGTTCCACATGCCACAATGCCCACTCCCACTCCCAAGACTTGGGACGCCCCACCATCTTTCGCCTACCTGCACCAGCACACTGACACTGCACCCACTGACAGCTGTACCAGCTACTTCCATCTCACTCAATCCTTCCCTTTGTCTCAGAGAAAACAGCCCTCAATAGGGGGGAGAGAGAGAGGGAGCCAAGGTGAATCGAGGATGCCCAACATTCAGCTCCTCACCCTCCATGGGGAGAGGATGTTGGCCCTGTCCTGTGAGGACTGTGACCTTTTCTGTGGTAATTTCTTCATGTCTCATAAACTGAGTATGATTCATTGCCCATTGCTGCACTGCTCTCCCATTTCTGCCACTATGAATGTATTCTTAACATGTCCAAACGTCTGCCCCACTTTCACGACACATTCTCTCTTGTACCTCCTGTAGGTGCCAGTGGAATCTAATAGTGCCCACAGCCAAGAGGCCAGCCTCATGAGGCAACCCCTCCACCACCTCAGAGGAAGACAGCATGTTGCCTCACAGGAAATACAGGCAAGACTATCTCCTGCAGCCTCTATCAGCTCAGATACCGATACCATAGTAGCTTCCTTGCTAGGTTAGGGTTAGGAACATACACGTATGCTCCATCCACCCCAGCTACAGAGCCAGGGACTAGGACAAGACGTAGTGGGAAGGAGAAGAAGAAGATCTTCTGAGGACACATGGGTGGCATGGGTGACACTTCATTGTAAATACGTTCTCACATTTGAAACTTTACGCTCACTTTTTGTCATCAGCTGTGAGTACAATCGTCATTCTAGCTGTAACTACAAGAATGAAGGTACAGAGGCTAGCCATCCTTAGCACCACACACTGTCTTATGTTCCAAGTTGTAAAGTGAGCAGGTCCTGCACAATGTGATGGTTATGGAATCTTAGAAGGTGTTTGCTACTCTGATAATTAGATTGAATCTTTCCAGGTTGCAGTATAATGCTTGTGAACCACAGTCATGTGTGGGATTGACTGGGGCCAGGAGTTGTACTCTACACAGTGCATCAACGTATGAGGTTCATATATAGTAGTTTGTGATTACAGGTATCTTCCCCCTGTACTGTGTGGATATCTGTTTAATGTTATTTTCCATTGCATGGCCTCACATCACATGACAGTGGACCTCCCTGCCTCACAGAATGAAACATTTACACGCCCAGTCTGGGTGTGGTGGCAGTCATCTTCATCCCCATTGCACATGTGCAATTTGGATGAGGATGGAAGAAACAAATGGTCACACTTCTGGAGAAAACTCAACTTTTCAGTCTAGGTGACCACCCAAATCTTTGTATTTCCTTCTTGGTTCCCCTCCCTGTAAACACCATTGGCTTAGACCTATGCCACATTCTCTCTCAATCCATTTATTTAACAATACCTCCCCATACTTTAGCTCTTAGCCTGAGGTATATCATGTCAGCATGCCAGACATTGTAGCACAATGTCCCTCCCCACTGGAGACAGGGTGGTTCTAACTGTCAATGGCCCTCCTTCCATATTATCTCTTTCCATCCTTTGCTCAGTCATCTTCCTGCCTTATATACTGAGTTACTCCTTTCACAACTGTGATCCCCTCTACAACCCAGCATGCTGCTTCCAGTCCCAACAATTGGCTCCTCAGCTTCCCTCCTGCAGCAGTGGTTTCTGATCATACCACCTTTGAATTTTAGTGGTCAGGCCACCAGTACCTGCCATGTCCCACTCACGTGACCGAGTTGGTGGGTGTTCAGACTGCAGACTGATATCTGTGCAGCACCCCAGCTAACTTCCTGCAATGCCACAGACTGGTTGCACTGGACCTACAGGGCCATCCATGGCCCACTAGCCAGATTGTAGAGGTACTGAGTCCCTGACCTTGCTTGCCCCAAACAGCCAAAGCTCCTGGACTAATAATGAAAATTGCCATTGTCTTACTGAATTGGAAGCCTATGACTAAAGGGTTTCTCTCTGAATTGACTGGGCACTTCACCTCTTAGACTTTGAGATGTGGCCATTTGGTGGATGTGCATACAATGTCTTTGTCTCATTCACTGCTGGCACAGGGTGCAGGTGTGAAATTGACATAGAACAGTGATGGACGGCAATATTTGTGGCAAAAAGAGTGATGTGGGAAAGAGCGCTTCCTTTTCATGGGGCACTAGCGTCAGTTCTGGGACAGGACTGGGACGGACTCCACCTGAACAGGGCCAGGTCCAGTGTTATGGCAAAAAGGGTAAATAGGGTGGTCAATAGTAAGTAGGGGGGAAGGGAGGAGTGAGTGTACAGGGAGAATAACAATTAATGTAAGGCAAAGCAGCAGGTTAGCAGGTGATGAGGAAGCTTCAACTCCATTGAAAATTAAGAAAAAAGTTAAAGGGAAGGAGAACTCAAGAGCTGTTAGTAATGAAGGTGATAGGACTCAAAAAGAAGGTGCAAAAACTGGCATAAGGGCACTTTATCTGAATGCTCGGAGCATTCGAAACAAGGTGGATGAGTTGACGGCACAAATCATGGCAAATGGATATGATTTAATGGCCATTACAGAGATATGGTTGCAGGATGGTCATGACTGGGAGTTAAATATCCTGGGGTATCAAACTGTTCGGAAGGACAGACAGGAAGGTGGTGTCACTCTGATTTTTAAGGATGATATCAGGGCAGTAGTGAGAGATGATATAGGTTTTATTGAACAAAAGGTTGAATCCATTTGGGTGGAATTTAGGAATAGCAGGAAGAAGAAGTCATTGATAGGTGTAGTCTATAGGCCACCAAATAATGACATCGTGATGGGGCGGGCAATAAACATAGAAATAGCTAATGCATGTAAAAATGGTACAGCAATTATCATGGGGGATTTTAATCTACATATCAATTGATCAAACCAGGTCGGCCATGGCAGCCTTGAGGAGGGGTTCATAGAATGCATCCGCGATAATTTCCTTGAACAATATGTAATGGAACCTACGAGGGAGCAAGCTATCCTAGATCTAGTCCTGTGTAATGAGACAGGAATAATTAATTATCTCACAGTTAGGGATCCTCTGGGACGGAGCGAACACAGTATGGTTGAATTTAAAATACAGATGGAGCGTGAGAAGGTTAAATCCAGTACCAATATCCTGTGCTTAAACAAATGAGACTATGATGGGATGAGGGAGGAGTTAGCTAAGGTAAAATGGGAGCAAAAACTTTATGGTGGGTCAATTGAGGAACAGTGGAGGACTTTCAAAACGATTTGTCACCGTGCTCAGCAGAAGTATATTCCAGTGATAAGGAAGAACTATAGGAAAAGAAATAGTCAGCCATGGATGTCTAAGGAAATTAAGGGAAGTATCAGATTGAAAAAAAATACATGCAAAAAAGCAAAGATTAGTGGGAAAGTAGTAGACTGGGAAATCTTTAAAGGCCAACAGAAAGCCACAAAAAAAGAAAGAAAACTTTCTAAAGAAAAGTAAGATAGATTATGAGAGTAAACTAGCTCAAAATATAAAAACAGGCAGCAAGAGTTTCTATAAATATGTAAATTGTAAAAGTGTGGCAAAGGTAAACATTGATCCTTTAGAGGATGAGAAGGCCAATTTAATAATTGGGAATGAGGAAATAGCCGAGGCATTAAACAGTTATTTTGTGTCAGTCTTCACAGTGGAAGACACAAATAACATGCCGAAAACTGATGGCAAGAAGGTTATAGCAGGTGAGGACCTAGAAACTATCATTATCACTAAGGAGGCAGTGCTGGGCAAGCTAATGGGGCTAAAGGTAGACAAGTCTCCTGGCCCTGATGAAATGCATTCCAGGGTATTAAAAGAGGTGACGGGGAAAATAGCAAATGCACTAGTAATTATGTACCAAAATTCACGGGACTCTGGGGTGGTTCCCGCAGATTGGAAAAAAGCCAATGTGATGCCACTGTTTAAAAAAGGAAGTAGACAAAAAGCAGGTAACTATAGGCCAGTTAGCTTAACTTCGGTAGTGGGGAAAATGCTTGAATCTATCATTAAAGAAGAAATAGCAAGACATCTGGATACAAATTCTCTCATTGGGAACACCCAGCAGGAGTTCATGAAGGGTAGGTCATGTTTAACTAATTTGGTGGAATTCTTTGAGGACATTACTTGCATGGTGGACAATGGGGAACCTGTGGATGTGATGTATCTGGATTTCCAGAAGGCATTTGACAAGGTGCCACACCAAAGGCTGCTACATAAGAAAAAGTTGCACGGTATTACAGGTAATGTATTGGCAAGGATAGAGGATTGGTTGACCAGTAGAAAGCAAAGAGTAGAGGTAAATTGGTGTTTTTCTGGTTGGCGGCCAGTGGCTATTGGTGTGCCTCAGGGATCAGTGTTAGGACTGCAATTGTTTACAATTTACATAGATGATTTGGAGTTGGGGACTAAGTGTGGTGTGTCAAAATTTGCAGATCACACTAAGATGAGTGGTAGAGCAAAGTGTGCAGAAGACACTGAAAGTCTGCAGAGGGATATAGATAGTCTAAGTGAGTGGGCAAAGGTCTGGCAGATGAAGTACAATGTTGATAAGTGTGAGATCATCCATTTTGGTAGGAATAACAGCAAAATGGACTATGTTTTAAATGGTAAAAAATTGCAGCACGCTGCTGTGCAGAGGGACTTGGGTCTCCTTGTGCATGAATCGCAGATGAGCAGGTAATTAAAAAGGCAAATGGAATTTTGTCTGCCATTGCCAGAGGGATGGAGTTTAAAAACAGGGAGGCTATGCTGCAGCTGTATAGGGTCCTGGTGAGGCCACACCTGGAGTACTGTGTGCAGTTTTGGTCTCCTTACTTGAGAAAGGATATACTAGCACTGGAGGGGGCGCAGAGGAGATTCACTCGGTTGATTCCAGAGTTGAGAGGATTGGATTATGAGAAGAGACTGAGTAGGCTGGGATTATACTCATTGGAATTCAGAAGAATGAGGGGAGATCTTATAGAAACATATAAGATTATGAAGGGAATAGATAAGGTGGAGGCGGGGAGGTTGTTTCCGCTAGCAGGTGAAACTAGGACTAGAGGGCATCGCCTCAAAATAAAGGGAAGCAGATGTAGGACTGAGGTCAGGAGGAACTTCTTCACCCAAAGGGTTGTGAATCTGTGGAATTCCCTGCCCAGTGAAGTGGTTGAAGCTACCTCGCTGAATGTTTTTAAGGCAAGGCTAGATAAATTTTTGAACAGTAAAGGAATTAAGGGTTATGGTGAGTGGGCAGGTAAGTGGAGCTGAGTGTCAAAAAGATCAGCCATGATCTTATTAAATGGCAGGGCAGGCTTGAGGGGCCGGATGGCCTACTCCTGCTCCTAGTTCTTATGTTCTTATGTTCTTATGTTATGTCCACCTTCTAATCTGGTCACTGCTGACAATCTCAGCAAGCTGCCTGGATATGCGCCTGAACTGAAAGGCAAGAGAAGAAGAGAATATGAAGCATCAAGCTGTGGCTGAGGGGGTAAAGTACAAATGGCAAATGGGCAAGGTAAGGTAAGTTAAGGCAGATAGGACATTGGCAGAGATGGCAATGAGAATTAAAGTAGGCAAAACTAGTGAGCACTATTAGAACAAGCGTGTGTCCCTAGGACACACCCTGATCAATGTTTGGTGGGGGTATGGATGGTCACTGCCCTGAGATGTTGGTGACTTCTATCCTAGATGGAAAGCTGGAGGAGTAAATGGCAAGCTGAAGTCACTAGGTAGCTGCATTGTACTTTTATATCAGGAATTGTTGCCATTTACTTTCTATCTGGTGAGTGGACTGAGGAAAACTACATGTCATTGAGGTGAGATCAACTAATAATGTGATGTTAATGCATGTAAGAGGATACAAATAGGCTTCTGCTATTTAATAGCAAGAATCTCATCTCACTGTTCAACATTTGGTTGGCGAATCTCACATGATTTTTTCAACTACCTCTCTAATGCCGTGTCATTTAGGGGCTGGAGAGATCTGCAGCCAACACCATACCACCATACCACCATACCACCACACCGCCACACCGCCAAGCCCCCCCACCCCCACTCCTTACCAATGGTGATGTAACTAAGACTGAGGACGCTCAAGAGACCAGAATTGCATGAGAGCAGAGGTCTTGGCAGGGGTTGGTAAGGCAGTTGTAAAACAGATCCATATTTACTATCGAAAGCTTGCGTGGGATTTCTCATCTTTAACATTTTGCAACCCATATGCTCTTCTAATTAAGTTTTCTGTAGCTTACGTCTCAGAAATCAGTACACGTTACATTTTTATGTTATAATATCTTTCTGCTTCGTTATTTCTTGTCTAAAAAACACTCGAGCTAATATCATTGTACTTATTTATGAACAACCATTGCTGAGGTATTGAGAAATAACAATGGAAATGTGGTCCTTAATTTTCTCTCTTAATTAATAAAATGGGTCAATATCCTTTTGGAAAATGATACCAAATGCCATTATTTACATAGTTTTTGAGAGTATAATGAGTTACCACTGCACCACTGAGAACTTGAAGTGGCAGCCAAGCAACCCCATCGTAAAAGCAAAGACTTTATGAGTAGGAGCAAGATTAATTTCAAAGACTTTACCTGGGTTTCACCTGTAATTTTCAAATTCACAAACAATTAACAAATATAATTCCCAGTGCAGGTTCTCTTGCATTGACAATAAAAAAGAAAAACATCTTGGTACACCTACTTAAAATTGACCTGAAATAAAGGGAAAGCCACAGGTACTACTGATTTAAAAACTCATAATAGTTAATTATTAGTATTTTGTGGGTCACATTTAGGCCCAACATTAATATTGTGTTGTAAATCTTGTATTGTATACTGTCAAAATGGATTTCATTAACATGTATAGTTTCAAATGCATTTTTAAAGTTTTAAAGTCATGCATAAAATTAGGGAAGTCTTACTGTAACCATTAACATTAGTGAGATCGCACCTGGAGTACTGTGTAAAGTTTTGATCACCTTACCCATTAACGGACAGATTTGAAAGTAATTCAGAAAAGGTTCACTGGGCAGATCCCTCAAATCAGTTTTTCGTCTTGTGTGGAGAGATTGAGCATTGGTATTTAGAAGAATGAGTGGTAATTTTGTGAAACATGTAAGACTCTTAAGTGTCTTGACAATGTCGATGTTGAGATTATGTTTACTCTCATTGGGGAAACCTAGGACTAATGGGTACATTTTCAAGGTAAGGAGTTCCACATTTAAGACAGAGTTAAAATTTCTTCTCTCAGAGGATCATCAGGGTTTGGAATTCTCTTCCCTGGCAACCAGTGGAGTCTTGGTCATTGAATCACTTGATGGATGTGTTAGACAGATTTTTGATTAACAAGGGAATCAAATTTTACAGGGAGCAGGCAGACAAGTGAAGTTAAGATCACAATCAGATCATCCTGACCTTATTGAATGACTGAGCAGGCCAAAGGGCCAAATAGCATGTGTTATATGCGCTCTTAATTTGAAAGTTCCAAATTTCCAATTTCCAAAATGTGGTTACTATTTGAACATTTGATGGATAAAAAGTATTTTTTGTATAGGAATAAAAAGTGACGGAGCAAATACAGCCAAACTATTTTCACAAAGATTTTCAATATAACCAAACTGAAAGTTCCTCCAGTAGACAGCAGTCAGTTATACATTAATTCAAACTTCCTATCTTAACTACTGAAGCTAACAAGTTCAAAGGATAATTTTTCACTTGACTCAGTTGATAAGCAATGAGAAATGACATTGAACTTCAAAGACACACAATAAGAACCTACAATCTGCTACATTGTTCTGAAATTTATGTGAATAAAATTATTGTTTCCAGTACATCATCCCAAAGTGAACAGCAAGAATTTCTAAGCACAAAATAACATGCCAGCAATGCAAGGCAACAAATTAATGAGCAAGTAATTTCTGAAAAGGTTACTTCAGTGTCAAAGGTTACATGCAATGCCACAAACTGACGCAAATATATTAATGATCTTCAATATATTGCATGATAAAATGTTACACACAATAGGAAAGGAGTTACATATTACATCAACTTCCCCAAATTAAAACGCCAAGTTTAACATGAGACCAAACAAAAACATAGCTGCAATGGATTTTTAAAGTATTTAGACATCTTTTTATGAAATCCAGGATGCATGTTTGCACAGCCAGCATTTGTTGCCGTATCTAACTGCCCTTGAGAAAATGATGATGAGCTGCTGTTTTGAACTACTGCAGCCCATCTGGTACAGGCAAGTCCCACAGATCTGTTATTGATTGATTTTATTGTCATGTATACCGAAATACAGTGAAAAGCTTTGTTTACGAGCGGTACAGGCAGATCACAGCAAGCAAAGGACGTACAGATCAAAAAGACTTACAGGCATACAGGTTGCATTGCAGGTTACATTATTTGAGGTCAGAGTCCATTCTAACTTTTGACACAGCAATCATGAAGAGAGGGCAATACAGTTCAAGATGGTATATCACTTGCTGGGGAAACTTGCATTGACTGGTATTCCAAAGCACCTTGTCCTTCTAGGTGGTGGAGGCTTTACATTTGAAAGGTAGTGTTGAAGGAGACTCAATGAGTTGTCACAATACATTTTTTCAATGATGCACTGCTGTTTTAGACACCATTGATGAAGGGAGTTAATGTACATAGTGGTGGATGGGGATCCTGATCAAATAAGCTGCTCTTTCCTCAATAGTGTTGAGGTTCTAAAGTATTGTTAGAGCTACTACCATCCAAGCAAGTAGTGGGTAACTCATCACACTCCTGACATGTCCTTTAATTACATGGTAGGCTTCGGGGAGACAGGAGTTGAGTGTCTGGCTGCAGAACTTCAAGCCATTTCTTACAGCTACAGTATTTACATGGCAGGTTCAATTGTGTATTAAGAGAAACAAACAAAAACAAAAGTTACTGGAGAAACTCAACATGTCTGGCAGTATCTGTGGAGAGAAAATGGAGTAAGTACTTCAAATCCGGTGATCCTTCCTCAGAACCGGTTAATAGGTTAGAATGGGTCAGGGAGCAGAGAAATTAAGGCAACTGATGTCACATTGACAGTTCTGAATGAACAGGTTGAGTGCAGGTAAAAAGCCAGAGGGAGGGTCCAGGTGGGGGGAGACTGTTGGAGTAGGTGAAGGCATCTGTGGGATGGGGAGAGGGCTCTTGTCCAAAGGAATGGGCACAAGGGTATTAGCAACAGAAGAAGAGTTCAACGACATGTCATGCTCGAATTTCAATGAGGTGGGAATAAGACCTTGGAGTGCAGAACATTCAGCGTCAGAGAGCAAAAGGTTAGTCAGTCTGGTAAATATCTGCCAAAAGGTGGGGTTAGGAGAAGGGATGAAGTCAGAGGTAAGGAAATGGGAGGAAGATTTCAGAAGGGTGTGGATACCTCTGAGTTGTTGCATTTTGTGTTCCTTAATGCCTGAAAGGAAGAAATAAAGGTTTCTTGATCGAACATTGAACAAGCTGAAGAATGTAGCAGAACTGGGACAGCTCTGAGACAGTATGAGGCAGTGCTGATGGAGACAGGAGATCAAGAATGTGCATATGGCAGCGCATGGAACTGAGTTTGGATCTCAGGATGCAGCAAGAGCAGTTGTCTGAGGACCGTTACACACCACAGAGTTACCTGCAACTCCTGGGTGGATTCGAAACACGAAGGATGAAACTTCAGCTGGAATTCTTCAGCATGAATGTTACTTACTACTTATCAGCCAAAGTTTGCATGTTGTCCAGGTCCTGCTGCATGTGGGTATGAACCGTTTTAGTGTTAGAGTAGTTGCAAATGGTACTGGAAAGTCAGCAAACATAAGCAACCATCCCCATTTTGGCGCTTATGAAGTAGGATGGCCACTGATAAGGCACTGAAATGAACCTAGAACACCATCCAGGAATTTCCACAGCAATGTCCTAGGGCTGAGATTATTGGCCTCCAACGACCACAAGCAACGTCCCTTGTGCATTGCATGTCTCCAACAGTGCAGAACTTTATCCTCGGATTCCTATTGACCGTAATTTTGCTTGGGCTCCTCAATACTACACTCAGTCACTTGGTGTCTTAATGTCAAACTTACCTCAGCTCTGGAATTCAGCTCCTTTTCCCAATTTTTGAGCAAGGCTCTGCTAAGGCCTGAAGCTGAACGCTCCTTCCAAAACCCAAACTGAGAATTGGTGAGTGTTTTATTACTGAGCAAGTACCACCTAACAGCACTGTAAATGACCTTTTCCATAACTTTGCTGATGATCAAAAATAGTATGATGTGCCAGTAATTGCCTGGATTGAATTTGTCCTTTATTTTTGTGCTCAAGATATCGTGGGTTAGCTCAGTTGGCTGGACTGCTGGCTTGCAATGAAGAGTGACACCAATAGCATAAGTTCAATTCTGTGCTGGCTAAGCTTGCTATGAAAGTCCCAACTTCTCAACCACAGCTCATTACCTAAGGCATAATGACTCTCAGGTTAAACCACCACCAGTTATTTCTCTCTAATGAAAGAGCAGCCTTATGGTCCTCTGGGACTATGACAATTTTACCTTACCTGAACTAATGCATTTCTAATATACAATGTGACAATCTATGTGGAGTTTGCACATTCTCCTCATGTCTGTGTGGGTTTCCTCCGGGTGCTCCGGTTTCCTCCCACAGTCCAAAGATGTGTAGTTAGGTGAATTGGCCATGCTAAATTACCCTAGATTAGGTGGGTTATAGGGGGATGAGTCTGCGTGGGATGCTCTGAGGTTCAGTGTGGACTTGTTGGGCCGAAGGGCCTGTTTCCACACTGTAGGGATTCTATGATTCTATGACATTTAAGTTTTTCACAGACTCTGGACTTTTGTTACTTTTATTCTGTTGCTGCTCTCTTGATTAAACAACAGTTGCAAATGACCTAAATTGCTATTTTTTATGAAAAGAAAGATCAGAGATTTAAAAACAAAAACCAAATGGTCACAGAAAATGCAAAACATAATATCAAAACATTCTGCAAATAATTAAACAGCAAGAGTAAAATCCACTTACCTTTATATAGCACTGTTTCAAGGATTACCTTACAACCAATAAATTACATTTTCAAAGTGGTAAGCAAACATAAATGATTTTGAGCTGAATCTTAGACAACAAGGTGCAGGGCTGGATGAACACAGCAGGCCAAGCAGCATCATAGGAGCAGAGAGGCTGACGTTTCGGGCCTAGACCATTCATCAGAAAAGGGGGAGGGGAAGGGGGTTTTGAAATAAATAGGGAGAGAGTGGGAGGCGGATAGAAGAGGGATAGAGGAGAGGATAGGTGGAGAGGAAACAAACAGGTCGAAGAGGCGGGGATGGAGCCAGTAAAGGTGAGTGTAGGTAGGGAGTTAGGAAGGGGATAGGTCAGTCCAGGGAGGACGGACAGGTCAAGGGGGCGGGATGAGGTTGGTCGGTAGGAGATGGAGGTGCAGCTTGAGGTGGGAGGAGGGGATAGGTGGGAGAATCTTACTTTTTTTGACTAGGTACAAGTTAAAGGCAAAGTTACCCACTCAGAGATCAAAGGAACAAAACCACAGTTTCTAGCCTCAATTAGTCAAACCGTGTTGATGTAAAATTCCCTGAGATTGAGGAGAAGACCCCATGTGAGGCAAAATCAAAATATCACCCATTAACTTTGTAGAAATCAAATTTGTAAAAATGCCTGAATTAGGTACAAACATTATAGCACTGGGCAATGAACAGTTAATACTCAGACTGATAGCATAGCTTAATTAAAATTAATTTGAATAACAACAATTTGCCACTCCCAAAGTTATAACCCCCGCTGCAGTAAGATCCTGAGGTACCTTAATGATAACAAACCGGAATTCCATAATAAGGCAATAGGTCCAAAGATTTAACAAACTCTTACCTCCCTATTGACCCTAAAAGAGATGACAGAGTGAATGCAAATATGTGTGTTACTGTTCCATTATTATTATTCATACAATGAAATCCCACTTCCTTGTAAAGCCTCACTTATAGACCTGTAGTTTTTGTTACAAAGACACCTACAAAACATGCAGTGGTAGCCAGGAATTTGCAGAAACATCCAGAAAAGGGACTGCCTCTCTATTTGTTGGCATGGTGGCTCAGTGGTTAATACTGCTGCCTCACAGAAACAGGGACCTGGGTTCAATTCCAGCCTTGGATGACATCTGTGTGGAGTTTACACATTCTCCCCGTGTTAGCGCGGATTTCCTTCGGGTGCTCCGGTTTCCTCCTACAAATCAAAGATCTGCAGGTTAGGTGGAATGGCCATGCTAAATTGCCCATAGTGTCCAGGGATGTGCAGGCTAGGTGGATAATCCAGGGGAAATGTAGGGATAGGTTAGGGAGATGGGCCTGGGTGGGGTGCTGTTCAGAGGGTCAGTTTAGACTCAATGGGTTGAATGGCCTGCATGCAAACCGTAGGGATTCTATGATTCTAAGCGGTGCCCAGATCTGCAGAATGTAATGTTAGAGGAAGAAGACTGCATCCAAGAAAGCAACTAAACAACATCAGCCTCAGGTACAAACCTCATGCCTCAAAGACAATCAAAGGATTTTATACTGTATATTCTTTTGTATTGGACACTATTCCAGTTTAACTTTGTACATATGTGTACATGTAGAGCCGAATGATTGCACAAAGGCACTATGCTTGACTTTATATTGTTATTACTTTTCTGTGGTTTATCAGAAGCTTCTGGTTCTGGTAGTCGCTGCCGTGCACAAACTTTGGAGATCTGCAAAGAAGAAAAAAAAGAGGGAGGGAGCATTGCCCCCAGTTGAACACCCTTCCTCTTGACTCCAAAAAGGACTGCTTCTACTTTGACTTTCAGATGGCTGTTTGCTTGAAGCATATGAAATATGTTTGCCATATAAGCCGGTGGTACATGCTGCAGGTGTGACTTGACCTAGCATGGTGCTGCACTGTTCACTGAACTTGACTGTTCAGTGCATCCCACCCTTACAAGCTGCCTGCCTGTCCCTATGTGCTAAAATATAATGCAAGACAATGCAATCTCAAAATATTTCACACAATGAGTGATCACGAAAAAAGCAAGAGCCATTATCAGCATCTTATGTAGATACATGAGATGCGTGCGTGTCCCTGAGTGCAGTGAACTGGCAAAAGCACACAAGTACTAGATGTTCCCTGAGCTCCAAAGCAAAGTCCTGAAGGGATAAAGTAGTCTTAGAGTTGGTGTGAAGGTATGGTAAGGCTTGGGTTTGGCACTACTGCCTAGCATGGACAAAGGGTTGATAATGATGGTGTCCATGGAGCATACAGAGACATCGCAGCGAAGACAGCGTTGGATGATTAAGACAGAGTTGGATAATTAACAATGTATGCAATCAACAAGATAAAGCTATCTGCTCTGTCATAAATTACAGAATTAGAGCTACAAAGAAATGAGGTGAGATTAGTTGTTAACACGATGCAAATTAGCAGGTAAGGCAGTAGCTGTTCATTTTAAGATTCTGAACTCTTAAAGAGGAAATTTGGAAGAATTAACGTCAAAGAGCATAGATTTTTATTCTCATTTATGCCATATTTTCTTAAATTTCTCACCATTTCTACACTGCTCAAGGTACGGGAATATTCCATTACAACCTGTAATTTAGAGACACATATGCTAGCCATACAGACACAGCTAACACGGTCTAATTTATCACCTCTTCTTCAACTAATTTGTTTAGTTAAGAATCTAAATGTTCTGAAATTCTACTACTTTTACCAAATGGAAGAAAATTCCTAAAGAGGCACAAGAGAGTGAGTAGTTTTAATAATTAAAGGTAAGATTTCTGAAGTTCCTTGCCCTGTGCACAGAATTGAAAACTTACTTCAATATCAGACCAAAAGAAGCCGAAACACAGTCTAACAAAGATTAACTTATTTGAATTTTCAGTTGATAATCCCAAAATATAAAGAATGAAACCTGTCGCTGCTAATTGCTTTCTTCAAATTTTAAGACATTGAGTGGTAACCCGGTTATGTGCACCCCGGCAAGACAAGAATGAGACAGTAAGGACAGCAGATGCTATAAGCTAGAGCCAATTAATGTGGCGGTGGAAAAGCACAGCAGGTCACACAGCATCCGAAGAGCTGGAAAGTCAACGTTTCAGGCCTAAAGCCCTCGTTAGTCCTGACGAAGGGTTTCGGCCCAAAACATTGACTTTCCTGCTCCTCGGATGCTACTGACCTGCTGTGCTTTTCCAGCTCCACATTTATTGACTCAAGAATGAGACATGTTTTGTTTGGATGTATGACTGCCACTGGGAGCTTTCTGGTAGGTGAGACACTGGTCAATTAAACATCTTATCTCATTCAATCCAATATGCTGGAGGTAACTGATATCCTGAGAAAGGGATACTTGACTGACAAAAAGTGACATAGTGGCTCTGTGGTTAGCACTGCTGACTCAAATCTTCAGGGATCTGGGCCTGAAGGAAGTTCTGAGCCAATTGTTTACAGACAGCAGATAGTTGAATGCTGCTAACATTACAGGGGAGGTTAACAGCAGTGTTGACATTGGTAGTTGAACAGTTGGTTTGAAGAATCTTTGTTTTGCAGATTTGTTGAGATTCTGCTGTTTTGATCCCTTTTGACCTCTCACTGACACTCATTTTTGCTTCTGCCAGGCTACCTGGCTCCTAACCTCGTTATAACTTTGGACAAAGAACTGAATTCAATCGTGGGCATGAGTGACAGCCTTTGATGCCAAGGCAGCATTTGACTGAGTATAGCATCATTTTTCCCTGGCAAAACAGGACTCAATGGAAAACAAAGGGGAAGCTTGCACTGGTTGAAGTCCAATCTAGCAGTACAAAAGTAGTTCTGGCTCTTGGAAGTCAGTCATCTCAGCTCCAAATCATTACTACAGAAATCCTCAGTAGTGTTGTACTCTCAATTTTCTTCAACTGCCTTATTAATGATCTTCCTTCCATTTGCTATTCAATCATTCGCTAATGATTGCACACTATTCGACACAATTTCTATTTCTTTAGATACTGAAGCAGTCCATATCAATATATAATAAGACCTAGGCAATATCCTGGCTTGAAATGATATATGGCAAATAACATTCCTGACACACAAGTGACAGGCAATGACCGTTTCCACTAAAAATGAATCCAACCATCATCCCTTGACATTCAATGGTATTACCAGTGTGGAATCCACTCACTGTCAACATCCCGAGGGTTATCGTTGACCAGAAACTGAACTGGACCAGTCGTATAATTGCTGAGGCTATAAAAACAGATCAAAAGGTAACACTTCTGCAGTGAGTAACTCACCTCATCTCCTCAATGTTTCTCCACCATCTACAAGACACAAGTCAGGAGTATGGCGGAATACGCTTGCCTGGATGAGTGCAGCTCCAACTGCACTCAAGAAGCTCAACACAATAAACGACAAAGCTGTCTGCCAAATTGTCATCCCCTTCACCACTTCCAATATTCATACCCGCCACCACTGATGCTCAGTAGCGGCAGTGTGTACCATCAACAAAAGGCACTGCACTCCTTAGACAGCAACTTCTAAACATATGATGTCTACCATCTAAAAGGACAAGGTCAGCAGATGCATGGGAACACCACCACCTGCAAGCTCTGCTGCAAGCCCCACACCACCCTGCCTTGGAAATATATCCCAATATATTACTATTCTTTTGCTGTCACTGGGTCAAAATCCTGGAACTCCTAACAGCACTGCCAGTGACCCTATATCCCAAGGACAGCATAGTTCAAGATGGCAGCTCACCACCACCAGCAGCCTCGCCAGCAATGTCTACATATGATGAACAAATTTTTAAAGAACTGGCCTGCACATGTGCAGAGAACATCCTCCATATTTACTTATGAAATAACAAAGTGCCATTGCTATATTGTTACTAATGTGTGGAGGTGATGGTGTTGGATTGTGGTTGATAAAGTCATAAGTCACATGACACCAGGTTATAGTCCAACAGGTTTATTTGAAATCACAAGCTTTCAGAGCGCTGCTCCTTAATCAGGCGAAGTTCTATATTGTTACCAATGATGCAGTTAGAACAGTAGGTGTTATCTGATATATACTGCCTCTTGGGCCGAATGTACAAGGGTGTCTTTCTGGAATCTGGCTTCAGGACACTGAAAACTGAGATAATTGTACTTACTGATACTTGTGGAAAAATAAATCAAAATACAGGTGTAAGTGATGTAATCCGTTACAGTGTGTCTATTACAACACACTGGTGAGAAGCATCACATGTTCACCTGTATTGTCTTTTCCTTCCCAGATGTTGACTAACCTGTTGTCTAGGTTCTATATTTAAGGTCCTGGCCTGTGTGTTTTTGCAGATTGGTAATATGCAGATGCACAAAAGTCGAATTGCCCAATAGATCAGCTGGTGTTAACAAAGCTACCACCCCCTCAGCTGAGCAACAACTCCGAGGTGGGGCAGTCGATGAACCTGTGCGCATCTTGCTGCAACAGGTAACCACGCAAAGCTGGAAACATTTAGCACTTCAAGGAGCGATAAACAGACAGACAGCAGGGATTCACGTTTTGACCTGGCACTTGTGACTCAACACGCAACCACCTCAAACAGGAAAGCAAAACTCTGAGACTGCTGGAAATCAGAAACAGAAAATGGTGGAAACACTCAGCGAGCGTGGCAGCAACCGAGTGAGTGAGTGAGTGAGTGAGAGAGAGAGAGAGAGAGAGAGATTGCTCTGCTGTATGGTCAGCGAGCTGAAGGGATAACTGACGTTGCCAGCAGGGACATTGTAGGTTCATGCTCAGGGAGCAAGGAGCTCGCCGGCAGGGGGAGGTGCTGCTGCTGACGCTGACGTGCGGAACACAGCCTGAAGTGCAAGGCAAGAGGTGGGAGCTTCTTTAGTCTGAGCCCGGTCACCGAGACTCTCCTGCTGCGGACCCAGCCCGGTCACCGGGACACTCCTGCTGCGGACCCAGCCTGTTTGCCGGGACTCTCCGGCTGCGGTCCGAGCCTGGTTTCCGGGACTTTCTGGAGCGGCAGGTACCCAGCAACTCCTCGCACCTTTTCGGGCTCCACTCTCCTGGTTTCTGGGGTTTGTACCTTTTTCTCTTTTCGGGCTGAGTGATCTGCCGGCTCCTCCCGTTCTCAGACGGTGGACCCTGATGAAAGCGGGGACTGTGGCTGGAATCGACATCTGTCTCTGGATGTCTATTAACATTCTTACTGGAGTTAAAAAGCAGTTTGGGAACGTTTTACTAATGGACACGACATCGGAAAAGTCTCCCAATGAATTCGACTGGACAAACCAGACAGAGTGTAAACCCCCATGTAAATATTGTCAGAGTGACTTCGTGTTATGTTTAAAACAATCATTTCGCTTCAAATGAGTGAGAATTAGCAGCCCTGTTTTATTTGGGAGACTTGGTTGAAATGTAGCGACCCTGTGTGAAATGGTGCTCTTTATAAATAACTTTGAACGTGAATGGGAATAAACTGAGAGCGCACAGCACTAAAAAAAGAGCGATTTGTCTTTGGGGAATTCTTAATCGAGGGTGTTGTTCGTCTGTCATCATATCCATTCCTGCCAGTTATGAATATATTTTTCTTTAGTCTTTTTGTAAAATAATCCCACGACAGCGCATTGTGCAATTGCAGTGATAATCGTTGTCACTTCCTGGTGTGAAGTAATTTTAAAGTTGTGCACGTTTTGTCTGACAAATGCATTCTTTTTGTTTTGCATCCCTATTAATCCCAGTATCAAGGTCTGAGTTTCTAATTACAGTCGTGATGAATTAAATGTGTCACTATTAGTGCAATATTACTAGTAAATATACGATTTTAAACTGTATGTAAACCTAGTGCTGGAAACTAAAATAGATTTTTCGTATTTTAAAGCAAGGTGGGTTTGAAGTGTTGAAGTAGCATATTTCAAATTATAAATCGAGAGCCTTACGAAAAGTCCAGCAAAGAAAAACTTTGCTAACTTGCCTAGCTACTAGTTACCTGTCTTTTGTTGCATTTGAGGTGCACAATTTGAGAGCTTTTTGATTCTTGTAGAGCGACAAGAAAAAGGTGAATAAAGCGAAATTGTCTTATGTATCTGACGTGTACATGCAGCTAAATCATCAGTAATGGCATAAATTGGAAATCAATCATTTTTTTTGGCAGAAATTGGGGGAATTAAGCTTTAAAAACTTGGGATTTCTGTGAATCTCAGCTAAACCTCCGAAGGGGTCTGTAACTTTTTGTTTTTATTTCTCATTACTGTATTCAGTCACTTCTATATTCCAAAAATAAGAATCGCAGTTAAGACAATTGATTAACAGTTTTCTATGTTTCCGTGACCAGATTTATCTGCTTGCAGAACCAACTTCAACCAATTGGCACAGCATATTTTGTAAATTTACTTTATAAATGATTCTTACTGTTTTATAACTGGGTGGAATACAACAATTGACAATGCGACGACTCATTCTTTACTGTGTAACTAAACACTTCTGCATTGACATTGGAGTAATGCATTAAATTTCAACTCCTTTGGTCAGTAGGGAAATTTCTTAAATATGCTTAGTTTCTAAATTGGAAATATTTTAGCTTTAAGCATAAACCTATTATTTGTAAATACTTCCAACAATGAAGATTTCACTGCTTTCATGTAAAACAATCCGACCTTGAGGAAGGATGATTACATCTGAAGCAGGAACAAAATATGTTTAAGGGAGAAATGAGCAGTTGGAATGAAAACAGAAAGTTGGGTTTACTGAAGAGAACTTTAAATAACATTTACTTTAAAGAAAAATCTGGCACAAAGGTGAACTTTTTAGACATGTCTAACTGAAGTTTCCAAACATTTGCCATTTCCCATTTACCCTATCTCGGTGGCTCAGTGGTTAGTACTGCTGCCTCACAGGACCAGGGACCCATGTTCAATTCCAATCTCAAGTGACTGACCATGTGGAGTTTGCACATTGTTCCCATGTCTGTGTTCGTTTCCTTCAGATGTACTGGTTTCCTCCCACAGTCCAAAGTTATGCAGGTTAGGTGGATTGGCCATGCTAAATTGCCCTGTCGTGTCCAGGGATATATAGTTTGGGTGAGTTAACTGTGGTTTAAAAAAAAAACCACATGCAGGGTTACAGGGATAGGGTGAGGCTGGGTGGGATGCTCTTCGGAGGTCAGTGCAGATTTGATGGGCCAAATGGCTCTTTCTGCACTGTGGGGATTCTATGATCTACAGAACATTTAGTAAATGAAGTTAAACCTCAAAGGTCTTTTTTTATGGGAATAATGGTTGTGTGAGTTTGCATAATTTTCCAATTCTGCAATTTGGAAATAGTTTCTTTCAGCTTGTCAATTTAGTCATTTATTTGTGTATCTGTCCCATGGTATCAATAAGGTATTTTCAGCATTACTGCTTATATATAAAAAAAAAGTTAAATTGTCACAAACTTGAGAAATAAAAGCTACAGGCTCAAACCTGGAATGAAGTGGAACATGCTAGTTTATGTTTAACTACTTTACACAGCAAGGATGAATATATACACTGGGAGATGTAATTTAATCATTTTATGTTAGAGTTAGACACATGTTTAATAAGAATGGATGATGAAAAATAGTAAATTTTAGGATGAGCTGCTGCATCTTCTGGCCATTTATTTTTTTCACAGGCCGTGGTCGTTTTTTTAATTGCATGGAAATATCGCCACTACATTTTTACTTTATTTGGTAACTTCTCATTAGCGTTCACATTCACAGGGATAAGCACAGCCTTGCCACTTAATCTTTATAGTAAGTTTTAGTCATGAATAGATCATTGTCTTCTTGTCTGTTAACCAACTGCACACAGATAATATGAATCCTCATTAATTACAATGTACTTGCCAATTGAATATATAAATCTTCAAAATATAATGCTGCCAATTGCAAATCTGATCATTCTCTACTTTAGAATTTAGTAATCAATGTACTCCTTATTAATTCATAAATCCTCTGGTTGTTCAGGGAGTAATGGACAATGTGTCCCTTGAAACATTGTCTGTGACATATTTTGAACCAGATTAACACACTTGCATGTGACAGATTTTAGTAAAGCAAAATTCCGCATTCCCAAGTAGGAAGGATTCCTGTGTTGACTCTATTTCGCTGAGAGCTGGCTACTCTAAAGTTTAATTCACCAATCAAAATGGTTGCTGTCATGCATCGTACACAGTGACTCAGTGGTTAACACTGCTGCTTCACAGTGCCAGTGACCCAGGTTCGAATCCACCCTTGGGTGACTGCCTGTGTGGAGTTTGCACATCTGGTTTCCTACCACACTCCAAAGATGTGCAGGTTAGGTGGGTTGGTCATGCCTAATTGCCCTGTAGTGTGCAGGCTAGGTGGGAGGATTATGGGAATAGGGTGGGTCTGGGTGGGATGCTTTTCAGAGGGTTGGTGGGCCAAATAGCCTGCTTTCACACTGTAGCGATCCTATGCTCAAGATTCCAAAGACTCGAGGTGAGATGAGACCAATATTGAGGTCATTGTTCTGATCAACCCAAGATACTGTGAAGGCATTACAGCCATATATAAGCTACTACTCAAATAGCTATTTAAAAATGTTTACATGAATTTTGGGATTTTGCTATGTCTAGCAGACTAGACAAAATGTAGCTTTAATTTTAGATACTTACATCTTTTTCTTCCAAACTCAAAAATAACAAAGTTTTTATGTTAAAGAAGATCAGGCTACCCAGCAGTAGCACTCTTTCTTCTACTCTGAAGATGATGATGGATTTGAGTCTTGTTTCATATGCAGTGCTAAGGGAGTGCTGCATTGTCAGGGATCCGACCTTTCAGATGAGAACGTAAATTTAAGATCTTGTTTTACTATACCACTGGATGTAGGAGATTTCATGGCATTATTATTAAAGTATAGAGTTATCCCAGTATCCGAGTTAACATTCCTTTTTCAGCTGACACCACCAAAAACAAATTATCCGTTAATTTATTTATTTGCTTTCCTGCTGTCAGAGTAAGGAAGAAGAGAGTGGAAACTAACTCTTTTGTTCTAACATAGTAGGTTAGGAAGCATATCGACCAAAAATACTTTGGGTTTTTTTTCAATTTTTACATTTTTTTTCGGCACATAGACCTTTGAAGTTGGTGTGTGTTACCCTTTCCTTCTTGCCCTCGAGAAAGATGTGGAGAGATGTCTTCTTGAACTGCTGTAGGACGTGTCAAATAAGTCAGAATTTACGGTGGTCTGGGTATAATAGCCTTTTGTGTGTTTGCATAATACCATGCTTGATATAACAAAAATTGAAAGAATGCTTAATTTTTTTCTTTTTTTTTCATAGATTTCATTTCTTTTGTGCCAGTTATCTCCTTCAGCCTGGAAAGTGTTGAAGGTCATCTGAAAGCAACACTACTCTTGATGGGAAAACGGCCTCATCTGTAAAACCATGAACTGCAAAAAGATATCAAGTATATGTTCACACTTTCACAAACATAGTGTGCAAATTAATTAAAAATATTTATATGCAATCTGCAACACAATACAGTAAACAAAAACTGGCTGGCCTCTTTCCTTTTTCAAAGCTATTTCATCAGTAACATTTTAAACTGAGACACACACAGGCTGGAAACAGAAGACAGTAACTGAAGTAAGTTTTCATTATTACTTAACACCCAATCAGTCCCATTTGAGCTAAAGGTGTTCTGAATTACTTTTGTACATATTAGTACAGTCATCAACTATGTTCTGTCAACATGATAACTGTTGTTATAGACTGTCAAGAAAGATCAGCAGTTGTACATTTGCAACAGGATGAAGAAAATGACAATACAAATAACTTTCCCCAGAACATGGACGAATGCTTAATGAAGCTGAAAGGCATAAATGGAAATATGGAAATCTCTGTTCCTTTCGATGATTGTGGATTAAATGTCAGAAATCCTTGTGTGAACCAAAATTGTATGGAGGAACAAGATCTTTGCAAAGTTCTCGAAAACCAAAGAGACACCACAACTATACTGGGCACAGAAAAAACTTTCAATTCAGAAGCGTTAGATCCCAATGATTCAACTAATGACAGCATAATAGGATTTATGGAGGATCCTATTAGCAACAGGAAACATATCTTAAATGGAGCTGATTTAATGAGGATGAGAAAGGATATGTTGCTTAATGCCTCAACAAGTAAAACATTGTGCACGGCTAAAGATGAAGAAAACAGTGAATTATGGAGTGACTTTGCAGGTTACTGTAAAACATCTCTTGTACAACAGCAGTTTTTTGGTACTCTTCATGAACTGCGTTTGAGGGAAAAAGATGATTCTGTTGAAAAGAGTTTCCAGCATCACAGCTCCAAAATTCCTAATGGCAACTTTGCAAATCATCATTTTCCAACCCATCACCACAACCCTACAAATTACAAACATGATAATGAATTGCAAACCTCTGCTTCTGTTATCAATGCTTGTGCTCCAAAGTGCAGCATGTTAAAACTAAACTCTTCTGTGAATGCTGAGGAAGATTTACTTCGATGCAACAATTCAGACCAACCTGCAGTTTTTGTGGATAACAATTTTGCAGATTCTGCAATAAATTGGACATTTGGAAGTAATGGCCAATTAGTTAATGACACATTTCAGACTCTTAATTGTGATGAAACTGAATTTTCAGGCCTTGGATCACCTGGAGAATTGTGCCCTGTTAACCCTCCATTTTCAGAAAACCAGGCAATCCTCTCTGCAAGTTCAGCTCTGAAGGTTAGTGGCCGAAGTTCTTTAGTAGGTAAATGTTTTGATTAGTAGCAGCAAAAACGGTAAGTGGAGAAATGACTCTACTTTAACTGTTCATTTAACTTACTCACTTATAATATCTACCCCCAAAAATCTCTCAACCGGTGCTGATATCACTCGCACTTGCCATTTTTAGTAAAGATCAAAGAAAAATCTTCAAAAGCAAACCAGTCAATAAGGGTCTCAAATAATTTTAAAGCTGGTATTGCAAGAGATGCTGATAGTGACATTCCTGCTTGTGTTTTTATAATGTGCTGAACAAAACAATATAATGGAATGAGTTGCAAGGCTGTAGTCTCCAGATAAACTAGAAAAAGCAAGTAGAATTACAAATTTGTATCTTTTAAATGACTATTTTCACAGTTGAAATCTTGTTTTTCTGATGAATTGGCTGTAATGTTGCCAAAAGATATGCCCTGCTGTGGGAGAATAAATAGATTAATTCTTTATTATCTACGGCGTTTTTGAGAGAAGTGCTATATAGGAGTTTAGCACTTTCTGAGCCCACCAACTAACCATGATATAACTGGTTCGCAGAAAGAAATGTTGAAATGAGTAGTAGAGAATTACATCAGAAATACTGAATTACTCAACAGGTCAGGCTGCATCTTTTGAGAATACGAGTTGACAGTTAGTGTTGAACCCTTTTTCAAAATCATGAAAATAGCTAAAGGGAAAGTAAGATTAGAAAACATGGAAGAGTAACACAGAGGAGATTTGAATGTATGGTAAAAGTTGAAATTTGGACGAGATCAAAGATGCAAATTACCAGTGTAATGTTCAAAAGTTGGACAGAATTCCTGTATGGAGCACCAACTTATACCTCTCCTATTCTTCTTTCTCCTGTGTGGGGTTCCTACTGTTTCTAATTTATACAAACCAGGTCAGGATATGAGCTCAAAGTTTTGAACAAGTTGTTTAATGATAGATGAGTGACCAAGAGAGCTTTGTCATTTTTTTGAACTATTTCAAAGCCATGGTTAAGGAATTTTGCAACAGAATGGCAATATTTAGATTTTAATTGGGATTAGAAACAGTTTGGGGTCCAGTATAGCACCAAAGTTACATCCAGTCTGATTTAACCTGTGATATCGGGGACAGGGATATGTCAGGATATGGAGTTCATGACAGAGTCCAATTCAATTGTTTCATTTTGGGAAATGGAGCTGAACGTGACCCCCCTTGAACCAAGCTCTATTCTTTGGAAGATGTTAGAAATGAGCAATGGGATAGATTAGCAAGAGGAGAGTCAAGGACTGATCTATAGGAATTACGGAAGTAATAATCTGGTGGCAGTAATTGATGCTACTGCTGGAAATGCTTTGGTTTTGATTGAAAAGGGAAGGGCAGAACCAAGCCAAGGACAGTCCCACCAAACTAGGAAATGGAGGAAAGACAACAGGGTTGAATGGTCAACCATGTTAAAGCAGGAAGGTTAAGGAGGAGAATCTCAGAATTGTTTGGGTGCAGAAGGAGATCATTCAGCCCGTCATGCCTCCTAGTTCAATTGCCTAGTGTCAATCTCCTTCAAGTGTAACATTGTGGGTATCTTAGGCTGCCTGTGAATTTTCTCTGAGGACAGTGTTTGACCCTATGCTGAAGGTTGTGTTCCACCACTCCCCAGACCCATGATCTCAATGCGTTAATCTTCCACATGAGAACATGTAGCTTGATCATCGTCACCGAGGACATCATTGATCTTGATTCAGGCCATTACAGTACTGTTACCTATCAAAGTTATGAGGAAGGGAAATTGGTGATGGGGTAATTATTTGGAAGGAAAGATCAATCTAAGGTGAGTTGTTTTGATAGGAGAATAATCACAACAGTTCTGAAACGTTTTTGGCCACTAGTTGAATGGAGGTATCCACTTATAATGTAAAATAGCATGAGGGAACCAGGAAGGGAAGGTGGTTGGTCAACAGTTTAGTGGGAGTCAAAACAAGAAAATGGGGGCGGGGGTGGCATTGTGGATAATTGCGGGTTTGGGATCAAAGAAGGAGCTATATAAGAGATCTGTGACTTGTTGGGCAAGGGGAGAGGCAATTAAATAGTTTCAATCTTAATGACTGAGTAATTGTCCAATTGAGGAAGCAGGATTTAAGGAGAGAGAGTATTGGAGAAAATAAGCAATTTTACTTTCCAAACTGATTTTGGAGTGGCAAACAGTTTTGACAAAGTGAGTTCTGATTGTGCTGTGCCAAGCCACATCTGCCAGTAAATCGATAAACCAATTGTAAACCAAACGTGCTCAACTCTGCTTCATGAAGAAATGAAGTTGTACCAGGTCTAGTAGCTAGGAGGAGAGAGAGATTACAAGGAATGAGTGTATCAAAGATGCAAGTGAGGATGCGGTTGAGCAGATTAATTGCTGCAGGAATATTGTGATAAATGAAAGAGACAAAGGCTAAAATGTCATATGGTTTCATGGTCAGCATTAGATTCCTAATTACAGATTTTTTTTTTTCTTTTAAATTCACATTTCACCATCTGCCATCTCAAGCCTGGGTTCCCAGAACATTACCTGGGTCTCTGGATTAATAGTCTAGTGTTTAATACCATCTGAATTTAAAAACCAGAAAATGCTGGAAAAGCTCAGCAGGTATGGCAGCATCTGCAGAGAGAGAAACAGAGTTAACATTTTGTGTCCAATATGATGACTCTAGCAGTTCCTAAAAAGAGTTGAACTGGACTCCACTTCAATTCTCTCCACAGATATTGCCAGATCTGTTGAGTTTCCTTGGCATTTATTTTTTATTGTAGCTATAAACTGAGTTCAAACCTCATGTATTCCAGCAATAGAATAAAGATGTCACTGAAAATCAAGCTACATAAATAAGGTTGACCTTCTGCACTGGGAAAACTATCATTCTTCCAGAGACATTTCCTGATAATTATACAGAAGGAAATGCTTCTGATGTGGTTAACAGCAGTGCCTCCACAAATTAAAGAAAAATCTGTTAAAAGTCTTCTAATCTTCATAAGTTGTTGGAACAGAGCAACTTCTCCTTTGTAAATCTGTCAGCATTTGTATTAAGGAAGCATGCTCTTTGCTAAAGTTCAGTTGGAATTGGCTACTGATGATGGAAGATATTTTTGGCTGCATTGCTAAGTTCTTGGGTTAAAGATTGGAGGTAGTAAAGACCAGTTTTAATTTGGCCTGGAACCCAACAATAATGTGACCACTACAAAAGTAAATAGCAATTTGTAGTAGAATGTGTAAAAGTATAGGAATTTGAAAAGTATTTACATGATTAAGGAGATTTTTGTTTAAAAACACTACTTCTCTTTTATCCATTAAAACCACAGAAGTGTATGTCTGTGTGTCTGTGTTTGGGGTGTGGAGATCATGTGTGTACATGAGTGTATATACATAAGAGCAGAGCCACAGTTTGGGCAGCATGGTGGCTCAGTGGCTAGCACTGCCTCCTCACAGCACCAGGCACCTGGGTTCGATTTCAGCCTCGAGCAACTATCTGTGTGGAGTTTGCACATTCTCCCCATATCTGCATGGGTTTCCTTTCGGTCCTCTGGTTTCCTCCCACAGTCCATAGATGCACAGGTTATGTGGATTGGCCATCTGAAATTGCCCATTGTGTCCAGGGATATGCAAACTAGGTGGATTAGCCATGGGAAATGCAGGGTTATAGTGATAGGGTGTGGGGTGGGTCTGGATAGAATGCTCTTCAGAGGTTCAAAGCAGACTCGATGGGCCAAATGGCCTGTAGAGCTTCTATGCATTCTACTCATTAATTATTCAACGTCATTAATGCTTCAAAATCTAATGTCCAAATGATCAGTGATTTACACAAGGTAAAAGCCTTCATTTTGTTTGTCACATTTGACCTTTAAGGCAAGATATTTTGTCATTGAAGGCCACACCTGTAAGCAGATCTCATATTCCCTGTAATTGGGAACATGCCTATACCTGCCTAGTATCTAGGTCATTGATTGGAGTATTCAAAAAGCATAATACTGAATGCTTGTCATTACCAGCTATTGGATTCACCTCTTTACAACATCTGAGCTGAATATACAGTGTCACCAGGACAGGACTCAAGCTGTGACCAAAGACAGTTTTCTGCACTTAAAGCCGCACCAATTATTTACTCCCATCCCCAGAATAATCTCTATGACAAGCTATCTATTTGCATTGTAGAACAGGCTGCCACTTAGTGTCGGATTGGTTGAAACCAGTTTACAAAGTAATTTTCTTTCTTTCTTTGACGTTCCCTTGTTGAGAAAGAAAAACCTGCCTAGATCAATTTTGTTGTGAACTACTTTTTGATTTTTGGGTCTGTCTTATGTCACTAACTATGTGCACATGCGCACACACCCACGTACACTTACACATGTTCTGCGCATTTCATTGTGAGCTACTGATGCCTCTTGTGTTGTTTTCCTCTTCTGCTTTTTTTTAAATTATTTCAGGATTTTGGCTTTACTGGCTGGGCTAACTTTTTCCTCATCACTAATTGTCCTTTGAAGATCATGGTGAGTTGCCTTCTTTTAACCTCTGCGGTCCATTTGCTGTAATCACACTTACAGTGCTGCAGACTGGGGAGTTTCAGGATTTTGACCAAATGACAGTGAAGGAATGGGATCTAGTTCCAAGTTGGGACAATAAGTGGCTTGGAGTGTAACTTGCCAGGGCCTTGTAGGTTACAGGAGATTAGCATTAACTGTAAAGGTAAAGTCACCATAGTCTTACCAGACCATAGTCCCTGGACACTTTGCGATGCAGAGTGATGCCAACAGCATGAGTTCAATTGCACACTGGTTGAGGTTACTATGAAGGACTCTCCTCCACCTCTCCTCTCACCTAATGCATGGTGACCCTCGGGTTAAACCACTACCAGTCATGTCTGTTGAATGAGAGAGCAGTTCTATGGTCCAGTGTCACTATGGCAACTTTGCTTTTAGTAAGGTAAACTCATTAATTATTGTCATCAAGCGTCAGAGCACTGCTTCTCCTATTATCATGAGAGTGATGAGATAGAACACATTCTGTTATGTTCTGTTTTTCCAGGATTGTCAGGGAAATACCTAATTTGTAAATAAATTTAGAATTTTGGGTATTCTGTCCTGCTGGCTGCAATTATTTTAGACCCACCCTTGCTATCAGTTTCATTCAACCTGTATTCGCCATTTGATATACCTCTTTTGAAATAAAAACGTCAGCGCTGACAACAATCATACCCCTGCAATGTAACATTTATAGATCTGTACTTTGCTGGGAATCCCGAGAAAATTGAGAGTATTTGGGAAGAATGCATTCTCTGTTTACTCACATCGTCATTGGAGGGCTAGCACTTTGGTTTCTGATGTTAAATTTGTCTTCTGCAGCCTATGAGGCTCAAGCAAGAAACCAGAGAAGGGAAGAGAGTGAGCCATCAGATCTCAATGAAACAAACACATGCAATAACAAACAGCCCAGACTTGGAGAGGGAGTGGGGGGAGGGGGGGAAGGGCAATTTAATATTAAAGTGCAGATGCTGTTTAACTTTACAGCTGCCTGATTTGAGAGAGCAAACAATCCAGTGAGACTATAATACTTTGAACTGGATACAAAACACAAGGTGCAGCCAACACACGAGTTTGAAACTGCCACTGTCTGTCTCCTCTCCACCTATCTTCTCCTCTATCCATCTTCTATCCACCTCCCCCTCTCTCCCTATTTATTTCAGAACCCCCCTCCCCTCCCCCATTTCTGAAGAAGGGTCTAGGCCCGAAACATCAGCCTTCCTGCTCCTCTGATGCTGCTTGGCCTGCTGTGTTCATCCAGCTGTACACCTTATCTCAGATTCCCTAGCATCCGCAGTTCCTACTATCTCTGAAATATTCCATAAGCCACTTTTACTACCTTTTTATCTACTATCTGCTGCCCGCAGGGATTTTGTGGGCATGCACTGTAATGTCTCCACTTCCTTTATCCCCTTAATACACTCCCATTTACTTTCTAGCCCTTTGCTTGCTTCCCAAATATATAACATCTCACTTCTCCTGATTAAATTCAATTTGCCACTTTTCTGCCCACTCAACCAAACCGTTAATGATACCTTGCATTCAACAGCCACCCTCTTCACTACCAATTACACAGCATGTTGTACTGTTATGGTATCACAAATGGCGAGTCTGAGACTTATGCATCCAACTAAAAACAAAATAATTCTGGCAACTGATGTACGAGTTAAAGCCCCGAGGTTACTCTGCATGCATGGGGATGATCTTTCTTTGACATTATTTCTCCATAAAGTAATCTACTGCAAATATTTGCCCTACCTTTGATTTTTCACGGCCTGTTTGTGAAGTTTTGAAGGCAAATTTTCCTGCAGCTCTGCTTTACAAACAACCTTTTTCTCCTGAAATTATACCAGTAAACGTGATCTAAAACCTTGGGGATACATAGCCATCCATCAATATTGAAAGCTTTAGGTAATAAGTTTGCTCTTGAATGTGAGGGATGTAACTTAACAATGCCAAAGACTTCCTATCCAAATTGTATGACTGATTTAGCAATTAAACCATTTGGTGAAGGGTTGGTGGGAGAGATAGACAATGAAACTTGGAGGTAAAATTATTATGTAGGAATTGAGGATCATTTAATGTGGATAAGCAAAGTGGAGGATAATGAGTAGATCAAATAAGACTGGCAATAGAGGAGATGAAGAAATCCTGAGAGACGTGGATGAAGTTAAAGTTAACGAGAAGTACGTACAGATGTGAAACCAGACAAACCCACAATGAAAAGTAAAAATGTGAATGCTGGAAGCAACACAAAATGCCAGAACTGGAGGCTGTTGTGGTGAAAAGGAATGGCAATGGATTGTAAGCATCACTTCTAGAAAGTGGAAATGAATTTAATATTCAACATAATTTTTAAATTCATTTTCTGGACTAAGCGTCATGAGTAAAGCAAGCAGAGATAGTAAGAACTGCCAATGCTGGAGTCAGAGATAATAGTGTGGAGCTGGAGGAACGAAGCAGGAAAGTTGACGTTTCCGGTCGGGACCCTTCTTCAGAAATGGGGAGGGGGAAGGGAGCTGGGAAATACATAGACAGGAGGGGTGGGGCTGGGGAAGGTAGGTGGGATGCTGTTAGGTGAGTGCAGGTAGGCAGTGGTGGG
>NC_063339.1:39662469-39735161 GCF_021869965.1 Rhincodon typus
AAAACGTCAGCCTTCCTGCTCCTCTGATGCTGCTTGGCCTGCTGTGTTCATCCAGCTCTACACCTTGTTATCTCTTGTTATCTAAGTCTTGTTGAATGCAATCATGGAATGCTTATGTGTCAGTGGCATTGTGAATGGTACTGACCATTGCTGTTGTCAATAAGGAACTTCTGACCTTGTGATGGAGGGAAAGTTAGTGACCCACCTGAAGATGTTTGGAACCTGTAACATTGTTCTGAGGAACTCGTGCAGTATTCTTGGGGCTTCAAGGATTGACCTCCAACAGGCACAGCCATTTGCTTTTGTGCTAGATATAGTTCCTTGATGCCACACTCAGGAAAATTCTGTTTTTGATGTCAAAGGTGGAGACTCTCTCCTCTAGAGTTCATCTCTTTTTTGTCCACTTTGTGAATGAGGTATGGTGCAAAGTGTCCACAGCAAAAATATAACTGAGAATAGGTGAGCAGCTTGTGGCTGATTAAATGCCATTTACAGTCATAGCCATAGAGTAATACAGCATGGAAACAGGCCCTTCAGCCCAAACTGGGCCATGGTGCCCACTCGGCTAGTTCCAATTGCCTGCATTTGGCCCATATCCCCCTCAAACCCTTCCCATCCATGTACCTATCCAAATATTTTTTTAAATGTTGCTATTGTACCTGCCTCAACCAATTTCTGTGGCAGCCCATTCCATATATGTACTACTCTCTGCATGAAGAAGTTGCCCCTCAGATCCTCCTTGAATTTTTCCCCTCCCACCTTAAACCTATTTGACAGCACTGCCTGTGAAACTTCCCATCACTGATTGATTGAAAATAGACTGTTTGGGGTGATAATTACTCAGATTGGATTTGTCCTGCTTTTTGTGGACAGAACATATCTGGGAAATGTTTCACATTATGTGGTGGACACCAATATTCTATCTGTATTGAAACAGCTCGCTAAGTACTTGGCTAGTTCTAGAGCACAATTCTTCACTATCACAACCAGAATGGTTTCAAGGCTCGTAGTTGTGTTGCAAACTAGGATCAAATGTATTCCAAAAGGTTTCATCATCTGATTTGCCCCATGTGATTCATGGCCTTCCTATGCCAATTAGAAAGTGAAAAGCTTCAGCTTCACTACCCAAATGGATGATGGTTGACTGATCATCAAACAGGCAGTTTCTCTTTTCACATTTTCAATATTTTTGTACCTGGCAATGAGGAATGTTCCAAGAAAACAAATTTTATATGCACTCAGTAGTGTCCTGGAGATGAATCTTCAATTCCTGGAGACTCCCAGGCACTCTGACCTGTTCTCAAACCGGAGTTTGAAAACCTATTCCCACACACCTGGCTGTTTTTTATAACCTTACACTATTTCTTGATATCACATGGAGAGATTCAATTGCCTGAAAACTAGCCTGTAAAAATGACCTCAGGAGGAGGCTGAGATGGATGTTCTCCACATTTCTGACTAAAGTTGGTTGCATATGCTTTAGCCTTATCATTTGCTTTTACATGCTGGGCTGTGCCATCATTAGGGATGAGGAAGCTTTTGGAGCCTCTCTCTGATTAGTTTGATTGTTTGTTTTCATTATTATGCACAAGTTGGGTAGTGACATTAGGCATTTAGTGCTAAATGTAAAACATCTGAAGTAGCTATGTACAATGCATTCTCCCTCCCTAAGCTGTGCAAAAGCTGAACATCACCTTCTGGCTCCCCATTGAAATGTGTTGAATGATATATAGTTCATGCAGTGACTTTGAAGATATCGTCTACGCTTACCGTAAAATAAAAATTAGTGCTATTAGCAGTATGGTACATCTTAATTATTTCCAAACGACCCCTCTGTCATAGAAATGAATATCTACATCTCATCTCATTCCTTCAGTTTTTAATTAATGTTTACTTTGCCTCTCTGGCTTTTGACCACAACCCCCTCTCTCTTGTTTTCTGTACCCAATTTGACACCTCACGATTCTAACTGACAGACGCCATGCTGCTAATGAACAATTCTTCAATCTAGTTGTTTGTTTGCCCCTGTTTACACAGCTCCACAATGTGCCACAAAATTCAAATGACCCACTGATAGCGATGTTCTATGGAAAACCCAGAAGAAACATTAAAGGGTCATGCCAGTCTTTCCCTTCATCCAGCAAAATTGAATGCAGTAAAGTTTAATTAACTGACCTTTTGGTTTCCTGTAACCAAACCACTATGAATCTTGCCTTCACTCAGTAATGTCTGGCACTTCAGGTGAATGGTCACAATTAAATATTGATATTGTTCATTCATTATTAATAGCTAATAACTTACCTTGGTATTAACAACAAGCATTAACAGACCTTTATTCAAAATATACAATACATTATAAATATTTGTTACTAATTCTATACAGGCTGAGACTTCACAGCACAGGATTAACCAGTTAAGCATAAAATTTGTGTTGCAGTATGCCTATATTACTACGTGATATATTTTGCATTGAGGACACACATAGGACAATTTTGCTTTGAAATTTTGTTATTGAAAGGATGGCACTTAAAATGATTAATGCAAACATTTTGGTCCTAAATTGACAATTGAAGAAAAATAACAAATAAATAAGTCCAACTTTAAAGGGAGCTTAGGAACAGAGACCCATGGGTTTACAACCATAAATCTTTGACGATACAGATGGGTTAATTAGGCTGTTTTTGTTTCTAAAATGTACACGGGTTCTTGGCTGTCTACAGGGTACAAAAGAGATGATGCTTTTTACATAACAAGTGATTATGATCTGAAATGTGGTGCTTAGAAAGGGTAGTGGAAGCAGATGCAATAATAACTTGCAAAAGGAAAAATGGATAAATGCATGAATGGAGAAAAACAGCAGAGCTGTAGGGAAAGAGCAGTGGTTTGAGACTCATTAACTCTTTCAAGTGCCAGCCCTGACACAATGAACCAAATGGCTTCCTTCTATGTATGATTGTATCTTCCTATTGCATTTTGATTATTTTCAGCTTATTTTAACAATCTGTTTAGCAGTAAATGAAGTTTGTTCGATGCCTGTTCATTCCCAGTTTAGTTTTAAACTAATGCTGTTCTAGCAGAATTTATTTTAACTTGTGAAACTGAATTTTCTTTGACCAGTAAAATGATTAAGTATCTGTTGTGCAACGTTTTCAAATTTATTTTACATTCCACGATATATATCTGAACATTATATTTAGTTTTGCGGCTAAGGAATCTGACCTTTCTCCCAAAGTTATAAATTTATTGCATCATTACTCAATAGATAAATTACTACCCATAGAATCATAACCATGGATCAAATTTGTTATCCTATAACTAGTATAGATTATAAATATTTTGCATATTTTTGTTCAGATTGACTTACACTTTATGCTCCCCTCTCCTTTTTGTGTCTGTTTTTATAGGACATTGGACAAAGTGAGCTCCAGTTTCTGGAGGAGACAGTGGCCTGCAGTTCAGATCTAGAGAGGACTGGTGCATTACCAGAAGTTACTACAGTCCCTGAAAATGGCAACAGAGCACTAATCCAAACCAGGGTAAAAGAAAAATATGTAGATAGTTATTAAATTTGAATTGCTGTCCTTTTTTATAAAATGTGTATTAATTTTAAAATTTCCCTATACTCAGTAATGTTTGTTTTATTTGTGAGGATATTTGAAGTTTGCCACTATTTCAGAAGATTTTAGAAATATTTTATTTCAATTGTAGTTGAGAATAATAACACTAATGCTACACAAGTGCCAGGCAATAAGCATCTCCAACAAGAGATTCCAATCATCTTCCCTTGACAATCAATAGCAGTATGATCAGAAGCAAAAACAGAAATTGCTGAGAAAGCTCAGCAGGTCTGGCAGCATCTGTGGAGAGAAATCAGCTAAGGTTCAGGTCAAGTGACCATATCTCAGAACTGAGGAAGGATCACCAGACCCGAAACTCTGATGTTTCTTTATGTATGCTGCCAGACCTGCTGAGCTTTTTCAGCAACTTCCGTTTTTATTGCCAAATGCTACCTTGATGTTAAAGACAGTCACTCTCACTTCACCCCTCATATGGAAACTATTAGGCCAGATGATCAAAGCTTGGTCAAGGAACTAAGTTTTAAAAAGCATCTTAAATGAGGGAGAAGGGGAGGAATCCCAGATCTTAGCACTTTGGTAATTGAAGACATGTCACCAGTATAGCAATGATTACAATGAAACATATCAGAGAGGCCTGAATTAGATGAGTGCAGATGTCTAATGGATGAGAGGCTAAAGGCAATTAGACGAGGAAGAGACGAAGCCATGACGGATAGTGAATGTGAAACTCGCAGGTTATGTAAACCTATTGGTAATTTCAGACATTCTAGCTACAGGAAGATCTAACTGTCAGGTGGTGTCTTCATAGTTCTTATTTGACTCTGTAATAATGTCTGGATGTTTGCATACCTAATTTAAACTGCGTTGTTCAATGAGCATGCATCAAAAGTTAGCTAACTCTTCCTGAAATTAAGATGTTTAAGTTTGCTGGAAAAAGTTTCGGCAAGAATGATCTAGATGTTCCTTAAATGTCAGTACTTCCACAGAGATCATTTTTCACTTGATCACCAAAGGATGGTTTTATCCCAGCCTTCAATGGCTGTCTATTCAGATGATTTACAACCATCAGGACAGCTCTTTATTCTTGGCTTTAGCCACCTTTTTACATTTTGCCACGACAGAGGAGATCGTATTGTGTTCATTCCAGCTGATGGAGTTTTCAACATTTTCACTAGGATGACACACATGTTTAGGTGCAGCCTCTTATCCTATGGAGTCTATTTCCTTTAGTTTGAAATTGAATGCTTGCTCTTTTATTTGTATTTATTATACCTTAATTGGAAAGCCAATAAAGACATGCATGAGCAGCAATGAATATTAAAGTCTTTAGCCTGATTAAAATCCTATATTTATTAAGAATATGCATTAAATTGCTACACAATCAAGTGATTACATTCAAAATTATATTGGAATTTCTGGCTCGAACTCCCAAATTGTTCAAACTTGTCAAATGTGATTTATTTTGTTCTATATTGGGTGGGTTGGTAGTAGCTAATATATCATAAATTCATAAGTTCTAATGAAGAGAGTTTCCAATTTCAACACTATTGAAGACAACAAAAGGAGACTTGTACTTGTACATGTCCTGCTGAGTAAGAAGGGGTGGGGAGATCTCTCATCTCCTTACTGTTTCATTCCACTTAATAGGCAACACTTGATAATTTTTGCAACGATTTGGCAGTAGATTTTGCTATCTGCATAAGTAGGCAAAGAACAGAATCTAAAGATTATACCCTTTGCATACAGAAAGAGTAAGGCTCTGTCCCCCTTTGTTTAGATCATAGATTCCCTACAGTGTGGAAACAGGCCCTTCGACCCAACAGGTCCACACCGATCCTCAGAGCATCCTACCCTGACATCCCACTATAATCCACCTAACCTACACATCCCTGAACACTTTGGATAATTTAGCATGGCCAATCCACCTAGCCTTCACATCTTTGGACTGTGGGAGGAAATGGGAGCACCCGGAGGAAACCCACGCAAACATGGGGAGAATGTGCAAACTCCACAGACAGTCGCCCAAGGGTTGAATCGAACCCGGGTTCCTGGCACTGTGAGGCAACAGTGCTAACCACTGAGCCACCATGCTGCCTGTTTAGCTTTCCCATCTTCTGATTAAAGTCTGTCTGTTGAATTGAGTGCATAAATTTCACTATATTGTACATTCCAATGTACTTCCTTTCCTAATTAGTTAAAATGGTCCAGGAACTGAAGTCCTAAACATTAACCATACCAACTTTTTTTTAAGTTTCTTTCCTGTCCATCAATGCAGTAATTTAACCAACATGTTTTCCCCAGGTGGTAAATTCTTGATTTTTGCTCATGTTGTGTTAATCAGATTAGGCATCTCCCTGGAGCAAGGGAAGAAATTCTTGAATGGAGAAATCAAATAGAAATTACTTCACGATGAGGCGAAAGGAAGAATTCTTTCAATGTACACTATTTTGACACATGAAGGACTATATCTAAAAGGTTACAGTTGCACTTGCAGTAAATGTCTACATTTCAGGACTCTATATTGTAAAGGTCCTGCTGACTTGTATCCATCATCTTTAATTTGTTTTATTTCAGATCCCTGCTACCCCTTTTCCAAGAACCAGCCGAAGTTTTACTCATCGTGTTGAGACTGTAGTTATCCAGTGGTTACAGATGAATGGAAACAGAGTCAGAGAGGTGTCAAGGATCAAGAAAAAGTCATTGTTTCTTTAATACAAAATTAAAAATGTTAACATTTTATACTTACCCTCCACTTTTTCACTAACACCAATTTGTTTCAAACTGTCCATCCAAATGTTTAACTTCTATGTTATGATCATTTCACACTATATATTTAAATTCAGAATATTTAGCATATCAAAATTTATTGCAATTTGGTTACAGCATGAGAATTAAAACAAATATAATTTAATAGTTTGACTAAAGTCATATTTAGTTGTTTAAAGAAACTTTTATTCTTGGGATGTGGATGTCATTTGCATAGCTTCTGTTAATCATCCATCCCTGGCTGCTGTGAGATGGTGGTAGAGCCTTCCGAGAACCACAGAAGCAGTTTTATGCTGCTGATCAATTGACCAGTAGCTGACTTGTCAACATTAGTGTGTGACTGGAGTTGCACACAAGTCAGCTTTCCTTCCCTAAAGGATATGGGTGAATTGACTGAAAATCAAACAACAGAATGGTTGCTTTATTGATATTTATTTCCAAATATTTAAAAACTGTATTTGAATTCTCAGCTACTGTGGTAGCATTTGAGCTCCTACTTGCTGAGTTGATAGTACAGTTTCTGTACTGTAGTTCAGTAACAGCCAATACACTGCTGTAACCCCATGATGTTTTGGGGGTTCATTTAATTTGTGTCTATTGTTACAATTGTAATGTGGATATTGTATGTGATATACTTTATCAATGCAGAATCATTTTGGGTACAAAGTAAGAAATATAACTCAGGAGAATATCCAGCACAATAAAGCTGAGGTGTGAGGCCCTCTCTAAGGAAGGTGACTGTTCAAGGGTTTGAACTTTGCAGTATGTGATGTAACTGCAGCCTTAATGGACCAAAGTACAGTTGCATTCTTTTATCAACATCAACTTTATTTAGCTACATCAAAATATAGGAACTTCAAGCAGTGAGTACTTGTAGATACTTCCTATATTTCTGGTTTGTACTGATGAAAAAAATTCTGTAATCGTAATTGCCATGTAAAGTCACTTGGTGCAATAGAAATAAAATCAGAAGTGGTAATCTAGATTTCATTGTGTCATAAATACACACGCACACACACTCCCCAGGTAAGATCACAGTTTACCTGAACGTATTAATGGATTTGGAACCCCTTCCTGTTGATGAATTCCACAGTGTTATGATATGGCCCTTTCAGTGCCACGTGCAGTTCATGGCAACCTGCACCAAACTATGTTTCCAAACGTACTGCTCAGGCTGCAGAGCCGACCTGGTCCCTTGGCAAATGAAATGCCCTGGTGTGACCTTGCGGAGGTGGCATTGGTCATTGTCCTGATGCGTTTGTGTGTGCATGACTGAGGGATGCTTCACAGAGCTATAAGATTCTGTCCTTCAATTTTGATTTAGTAATTATAAATATGTTTGTTTTCTGAGATATACTTGTGAAAATATGAATTAGTGTTGATTATACTGACAAATATTGCATCTGCTTGAAACGCATTGAAATGTCAACCTGAAAAGAACCAATTGATAGACTGCTGCCTTATCTCTAGAATTGGAAATGTAAGGGTGTACAATTAAGTGATACAACTATTTCAATGTTGATATACAGCAACACTGAGAAAACTTGTATTATTTGAATGAAAATGCCTTCCTGAGTTGCCATTTGTTTGAGTAGAAGTATATAAAATATCACAATGGGGAATGTGTTACTAAACAGTAATTCAGAGGCTTAACTGGGCTGGACATATAAATACAAATGGCTGCAAAAGCAGGTCAGCGATTGAATATTCTGTGGCAAGTAACTAATCTCCTTTCTGTCATCTACAAGGCACAAGTCAGTAGTGATGGAATGCTCTCCATTTGTCTGGATGTGTTCAGTTCTGACAACAGTCAGTAAAATTAAAACATTGAAAATAGAAGCAGGAGTAGGCCATTCAGCTCTTCAAATGAACTCCCTCGTTCAATATGATCACGGCTGATCTTTGGATTCAGTACCCTGTTCCAGCTTTCTTCCCATGCCCTTTGATCCCTTTAGCCCTAATAACTATACCTAACTCCTTGAAAAAGTCAGTATTTTGGCCACAATCTCCTTCTCAGTTGGAGAATTCCATAGGCTCGGCATTCTGTGGGTTAAGAAATTTCCCCTCACCTTAGTCTTAAACTGTGAACCCCCTTCTGGACATAATAGTTCGTTTGATAGGCACCCCATCCACCACCTTAAGCATTTACTCCCTTTATACTGACATACCAGTAAAGAGGGACATCTTAGTCCCAGAGGTCCACATTCATTAGAGAGAGAGAGACAACTGGTGTTAGGTTTACAACACCTCAGATGAGAGACAAGGTTTCAGAGGCAGAACTAAACTTCAGCTGGTATGGGAATTGAACCCATGCTACTGGCATCACTCTACATCCTAAAACAGTTGTCCAGCCAACTGAACGAACCCTCTTCACCAGATCCAAACAGAAGGTGCTGAGTCGTCCCTTGTTTGCATTCTGGGAGTGGACTTTGCTGTCAGCGTGGACATGAAGGGTATCGTGGATGAACCTGCTGTTAAGGAATGGTTAGCACAAAACATTACATTACTGTAGGGTTTCCATCCTTCCTTCCTCCTTTAACCAAAAACACAGAGAGAGGCAAGGTTCAGAGGAGAGGACACAGAACATCATGAGAGGAAGGTTGGCAGTGAGACTTTCAGTGATAAAGGAGTGCAAGCCGAAACTGTTGGTGAGTAACAGGTAAGTTTTGAGAAATTGTTATAGCAGAGAACATCAGAACTTCAACTTACAATGTTAACTACTTAGGATTAATTAACTTAAAGGGATAAGACATGGCAGGAAAGCTCCAAATCATAGTCTGCCTCTCCTGTTCGATGTGGGAAGCTGGGCACATTTCCAGTGCCCAGGACCTGCAAGTTTGCAAGAGGCGCCTCCAGCTGCAGCTCCTGGAAGCCTGAGTTTAGGAGTTGGAGCAGCATCTGGGGACACTTTGGAGCATTCGCAAGGCAGAGAATGTCATGGATAGCACATATAGAGAGGTGGTCACACCACAGACTCAGACTCAGACTCAGACTCTGCAAGCAGGAAGGGAATGGGTGACCACCAGGCAGGGCAGGATGGCCAAGCAGGCAGGAAGGGAATCTCCTCTCAGGATAACGGCAGTAACCAAATTCATAGCACCATGGCTGGCTCTGCTGCAGAGGGAGGGATAGATAGGCATAAAATGCTTTAATTATAGGGGATTTTATCATAAGGGGAATAGATAGGTGTTTCTGTGGCCACAAATGAGAGTCCAGAATGGTGTGTTGCCTCCCTGGTGCTAGGGTTCTGGATGTCTCCAAGGACATTCTGGAGGGGGTGGGCAAACAACCATTGTGGTACGTGTTAAGCATTTGATAAGGTTCCCCATGGTAGGCTCACTCAAAGTAAGGAGGCATGGGATTAAGGGAAATTTGGCTGTCTGACCAGTGGTGTTCCGCAGGGATCTGTTCTGGGACCTCTGCTCTTTGTGATCTTTATAAATCACTTGGATGAGGAAGTGGAAGGGTGGGTTAGTAAGTTTGCCATAACACGAAGGTTGGTGGAGTTGTGGATAGTGTGGAGGGTTGTTGTAGGTTGCAACCGGACAATGACAGGATGCAGAGCTGGGCAAAGAAGTGGCAGATGGAATTCAACCTGGAAAAGTGTGAAGTCATTCATTTTGGAACGTCAAATTTGAATGCAGAACACAGGATTCTTGGCAGTGTGGAGGAACAGAGGGATCTTGGGTTCCACGTCCATAGATCCCTCAAAGTTGCCACCCAAGTTGATAGGGTTGTTAAGAAGGCGTATGATGTGTTGGCTTTCATTGGCAGGGGAATTGAGTTTAAGAGCCATGAGGTTATGCTGCAGCTCTATAAAACCCTGGTTAGACTACACTTGGAATATTGTGTTCGGTTCTGGTTGCCTCATTATAGGAAGGATGTGGAAGTTTTAGAGATGCTGCAGAGAGGATTTACCAGGAATCTGCCTGGACTGGAGGGCAGGTCTTATGAGGAAAGGTTGAGTGAGCTAGGGCTTTTCTCATTGGAGCTAAGAAGGATGAGAGGTGACTTGATAGAGGTGTACAAGATGATGAGAGTCATAGATAGAGTGGATAGCCAGAGACTTTTTCCCAGGGCGAAATGACTATCACGAGGGGACATAATTTTAAAGTGATTGCAGGAAGGCGTGGGGCGATGTCACTAGTAGGTTTTTTACACAGTGGTGGGCATGCAGAATGCGCTGTCAGTGGTGGTAGTAGAGTTAGACACATTAGGGACATTTAAGCGACTCTTGGATAGGCACATGGATGATAGTAAAATGAAGGTTATGCAGGGTAGTTTGATCTTAGAGTAGGATAATAGGTCAGCACAACATCGTGGGCCGAAGGGTCTGTAATGTGCTGTACTGCTCTATATTCTGTGTTGGTACTAATGACATAGGGATTAGGTCCAAAAAGCAGAATATAGAGAACAGGGAAGAAAGTTGAAAGGTAGAACCTCAAAGGTAGTTATCTAAGGATTGCCAGGGCCATGGGCTAGTCCAAGTAGAAACAGCAGGATGTATAGGATGAACATGTAACTGAAAAGATGGTGTGAGGGAAGGGTTTCAAATTCATGAGGCATTGGGACCAGTTCTGGGCTAGGTGGGCCCTGTCCAACCTCGGGTGGGGGGGGGGGGGGGGGGGAACTCGGGGGGGGGGGGGGGGGGGGGGATGGGGGGGTTATACCTGGGCAGGACTGGGACTGATGTCCTTGGGGGGAATACTTGGGTAGAGTGGTTGGGGAGGGTTTAAACTAGTGTGGGAGAGGGATGGGAACCAGAGGAGTAGTTTAGTCGATGCAGAAATTGAGGGAGAGGTAGAAACCAAGGCAAACATTACGAAGTACAAGAACAGGCAGGCAAATGCTGCTGAAAAGAGCAGGGGAGGTGGTCTGAAATGCACGTGTTTCAATGTGAGAATATAAAAAGCAAGGGAGATGAACTTAGAGCTTTGGTTAGTACTTGGAACTGTGACATTATTGCAATTACTGAGACTTGCCTGAAAGAGCGACAGGATTGGCAGCTGAATGTCCCAGGATTTTGATGTTTCAGATGTGATAGAAAGGGAGGTAAAAGGGGTAGGGGAGTTGGAAAAGGAGTATCTCGCAGCTGTACTGAGAGAGGATACATCAGAGGACTCATGCAGCAAGGCAATATGGGTAGAACTTGGGAATAGGAAAAGTGAAATCGCAATGCTGTGGTATACTACAGGCCTCCCAACAGCCAGTGGGAGATAGAGGAGAGATTTTCAAAAGATGTAAAAACAGTGGGGTTGTTGTTGTGGGTGATTTTAACTTCCCCTATATTGATTGAGACTCAATACATGCTAGGGGCTTGGATGGGATAGAATTTGTAAGGACCATTCTGGAAGGATTCTTGACACAATATGTAAACAGTCAAACCAGGGAAGGGATTATACTGGACCTGGTTTTGGGAAATGAGCCCGGCCAGGTGAGTGAAGTTTCAGTTGGGCAGCATTTCGGGAGTATTGACCATAATACTGTGAGTTTTAAGATGCTCATGGATAAGGATAACAGCAGTCCTTGGATGAGGGTGTTAAATTGGGGGAAGGTGAACTACAACAATATTAAGCAAGAACTGGAGAATTTTGATTGGACATGGCTTTGAGGGTAAATCCATTTTGGTCATGTGGTAGTATTTCAAACAGCAGTTAAGAGTTCAGGAGAGGCGCATTCCTACGAGAATGAAGAATAGGTATGTCAAATCATATAAACCTTGGATGACCAGGGATGTTATGACTTTGGTCAGAAAGAAAAAGAAAGCTTACGTAACGTCTAGGAAGATGGGAACTAATGAAATCCTTGAAGTCTATAAGGAAAGTAGGAAGGAACTTAAACAAGGAAATAGAAGGGCTAAAAGGGGTCATGAAAGTTGTTAGCAAACAGGATTAAGGAGAACATATATAAAAAGCATAAGGGTAGCCAGGGAAAGGGTTGGCCCGCTCAAGGACAAAGGAGGGAATCGATGTGTGGGCTAGAAGAGGTAGGTGAGGTCCTAAACGAATACTATGTGTCGGTATTCACCAAAGAGAAGGAATTGGTGGAAGATGATCTCAGGGAAGGGAGTGTCAAGTTTCTACGTAAAGTTGCTATTAAAATGGAACAGGTGTTGTGCGTCTGAAAAAATATTAAGGTAGATAAGTCCCTGGGTCCTGAGGGGATCTATCCCAGAATATTGAGGGAGGCCAGAGAACAAATTACTGGAGCATTGACAGACATCGTTGAATCCTTTTTGGCCACAGGTGAGGTCCTAGAGAACTGGAGAATAGCCAATGTTGTCCCATTTTTAAAGAAGGGTAGCAGAGATAATCCTGGAAATTACAGGCCAGTGAGTCTCACATCAGTGGAAGGGAAATTATTGGAAAAGATTCTCAGGGACGAGATGTATATGCATTTAGAAGCAAATGGACTTATTAGCGATAGACAGCATGGTTTTGTACTAGGTATGTCTTGTCTCACTAACTTGGTTGAGTTTTTGAGGAGGTGACGAATATGTTTGATGAGAGAAAGGCAGTTGATGTTGTCTACATGGACTTCAGTAAAGCCTTTGACAAGGTTCCTCATGACAGACCAGTACAAAAGGTGAAGTCACATGGTATTGGGGTGAGCTGGCAAGATGGATACAGAACTGGCTTAGTCATAGGAGACAGAAGGTACCGGTGGAAGGAAACTTTTTGGAATGGAGAGCTGTGACTAGTGGTGTTCAGGGATCAGTTCTGGGACCTCTGCTGTTCGTGATCTACATAAATGATTTGGAGAAAAACATAGCTGGTCTAACTAGTAAGTTTGCGGGCGATACAAAGATTGGTGGCATTGAGGATAGTGAGGACGATTGTCAGAGGATACAGCAGGGTATACTGTATATCAGTTAGAGGCATGAGCAGAAAAATGGCAGATAGAGTTTAATTCGGACAAATGTGAGATGATGCATTTTGGAAAATCAAGTACAGGTGGAAATTATACAGTGAATGGCAGAATCCTTAGGACTATTGACGGGCAGAGGGATCTGAATCTGCAGGTCCAAAGAAGGTGGCAGCGCAGGTAGATAAGGTACTAAAAGAGGCTTATGGCATGTTTGCCTTCATTGGAAGGAGCATTGACTATAAGGATAGACAAGTTATGCTGCGGCTTTATTGAACTTTAGTTAGGCCACACCTGGAACATTGCATATAGTTCTGGTCACTACACTACCAGAAGAATGTGGATGCTTTGGAGAGGGTACAGCAAACGTTTACCAGGATGTTGCCTGGCATATGGGATTTTAAGTATGCAGAAATGTTGGATAGACTCGGTTTGTTTTCACTGCAACACAGGAAGTTAAGGGGTGATCTATTATAATGGCATGGATGGAGTGGAAAGTATGTGGCTTTTTATCAAGGTGGAAGGGTCAGTTACTAGGGGACACAGGTTCAAAGTGCGAGGGAGGAAGTAAAAGAGATGTGTGAGGCACGTTTTTAACACAAAGGGCGGTGAGTGCCTGGAACTTGTTGCCAGAGGGGGTGGTGGAAGCAGACACCAGAGAAGCATTCAAGAAGCACCTGAACGAATACATGAATAGGAAGGGGATAGAGGGATAAGGATCCTGTAAGTAAAGACAGTTTTAATATGGAAGGGCAAAATGTGTCAGCGCAGGCCTAGAGGGCCAAAGGGCCTGTTCCTGTGCTGTATCGTTTTTTGTTCTTGTTCTTTGTTCACCAATCAGAGCCACTTTGATTAATTACAGCCAAGTAACACTAACTAATGCACTATAAAGATCGATCACCAATTTAATTTTTACTATTTTGTTTGCACCTTTTCAATATCTTGTGAACCATTAACAGTTTATGTATCAAGTGAAGATATATTCCTTTAATCCAAATTTTGTCTGTTTCTGCACTTTTGGGAGATTAATGGATGCTATCCTACATCTAAAACATTATTTAGCATGCTTTTACATGCAGAAACTTTCAAAACGAACAGTTTGTTTCCAATCAGTTCATAAAGTTCCATGTAAGTTATGGAATTTGTCACTAATTGAAATTACAATATAACCTACAACTGAATGGTGATATTGAACATATCAACAGGGTCTTAAAGGAGAGTCCAAAAGCTAGCATTTCAGAAGCAAAAGCACTCAAACAATTCATTCCTGTTCTACTTCACATGTTCTGATTTGGGAAAGACACCAGTCGAACATATGGAAAGTTGTAACTATTGCATGCCACTGACCATTCTTAAGCCATCACCACAGTCAACAAGAATGTCAAAATGAAAGCAGATAAAATCACAAAGTCAGCAGGCAAAACTCATGCCTGCTTTGCCAAACAAACAGGAAAGGAACTCCGTTAAGTGCTTCATTGTGAGCACAGTAGAACATTTTGAGGACCATGATTATGGGGGTATATTTCCTTTTCCTATGACATACATTGATCATTCACATCATGGAGAACATCGCTTAAAATCATAACCTAAAATTGGTGGATTTGATCCTAGACCTAAGAGACCTTTGTGTCTCAAAGATTTTTTAATATACTTAAGAAAACAGACAAATTGAACTATAAGAAATTCTTTGATGTATATTTGTTTATAGAATCACAGAATCCCTACAGTGCAGATAGAGGCCATTCAGAACATCAAATCTGTACCCACCCTCTGAACAGCACTCATCCTATCCCCTTAATCCCATATTTACGATAATTAACCCACCTAGCCTGCAAATCCTTGCACGCTGCAAGGCAATTTAGCATGGCCAATCCACCTAACACCTACACATCTTTGGACTGTGGGAGGAAACTGAACACCCAGAGGAAACCCATGTAGACAAGGGGAGAATGTGCAAACTCCACACAGATAGTTGCCCAAGGCTGGAATTCGAACCTGCTGGTGCTGTAAGGCAGCAGTGCTAACCACTTTGCCACCATGCAACTATATGTTGTTTAGAATGATTACATTTTAAAATGATGTCTTGAGTTAAAACAGGGAAAAAGATGGGTTGGTTATTGTGTTGGTTGATGTGTGGTTTTTGTCTGTTCATTGCTCTGTTTTGGTTGTTCACTGTTCTGTGTTTTTGTCTGTTCACTGATCTGTGTGGTTGTGTTTGATCATTTGAGTCTGTGGGTAGAGTTGGTGACTCGGACAGCTGACACCAGTAAAGAGGATTCTGCAATCTGAACTAATACCATCAGTATTGTCATACTGTAAGTGCTGAAATATTTGTAAGTAATTGAAATAAACGTATTTTAGATGCAAGATTTGGGGTCATTTCTGCATTGCTCTGAGATACATTGGTTATTGTATAAATGACATAGAACAAACAAGAGAATAAATAACAATATACATTGTTGGAATTAAAGAGGAGCATGGTAAAACAAAATGAAATTACCTATTGGGAAATGCATTCGGAAAAATGGTATGCAAATATTACACCATGATTGTTTTGATGGCTTGAAGGACAAGCAGGTATTTTCTTGCACCTTAAGTCCTTGGTTCCTACAAGTCAGAAATAATCACATTTTAGATGCAAAATGTCAAAGTTTTGTCAAGTGTATTTCTTGCTGCTCTCCATTTGTCTGGTGGACCATATACTGTTAATCAGAATATGACTGCAGTACAGCAGAGAATGTGGCACTCCAGAATATATATTCATTTTATGAAAAGTATAAGGTCTTTTGTTTTTATACCTTGAGGAATGTGCTGCTATTCTAGACAATGGCCTGAATCTTGTGGTCTGCAGTGTAGTGGAGACTTATCCTTCTGATTCCATTTAAAATATGTTCTTTCCTTTTGCGTTGACTGCAGCATGAACTTATTCTCTGAGCTGCAGCATAGATCATTTAACAAGGTAAGTGGGGAGGCTTACAGATCAGGTACAATTCCAGGAAAATCATGCCTAGCTCTGTGTCACAAGCTGAAGATGTGGAGGCTTTGAGATCTGTAGTTAGCTCAATAACAGGTGAGTGCTTTTAATTATTTTAAGTGCTTTCTAATAATGTGCTTTCATTCTGGCTACTGCCCAGCACCAGCTCCCTCTCTGGCAGCAAGAGCTCTGCTCTCCTTCCCCTGAAGCTACAAGCCCTCTTCTCTGTATTTACTCACCACCTCCCGAAATCCCTGCTATCACTCACCTACCAAATCCCCCGCACCTCCAATTACTCCCAACCTTGGCCCTACTCACTATGACATACAGTCTGAATACAAGGTAAAAAGCCCAAGTTCACACACTGAAAAGGGGAAGGCAGTGGTGTCATGGTAATGTTACCGGATTAGTAAGTCAGCACCTCAGACTAATGTAAACAAAAGGGCTTTTGTGGCACAGTGATAGTGTCCTACCCCTGAGCCAAAAGACCTGGGTTCAAGTCCCACCTGTTTCAAATGTGTGTCATAAAATGTCTGAATGGATTGATTAAAATAAATTACACACTACCAGGTTCCAGCACAACCATCCGCATGAGCTCATTCTGGCAAATTGCAATTTCTGGATTTGATTATAAGTCAGCTCCCTGGAAATTGCAGTTCTGTTATGGTCCTCAGAAGCAGTGAGCCTCTCAGCATTTACCATTATTGGGACTGCAAGATCTGTGCTACTATCTTCAGATCACCATTTCACTCCTCATTCTGTAGAGTATAACAAATGAGTTTGTAATAACATTTTCATTGGTGCCTGTTTCTTTTAAAGATGTTTTCTGTTTACTATAAAACCTAAATAAATCATTTGGTGACTTCTATTATTTTAAAAGAAGTAGGAATTTATTCCTTCAATATGATATGTGAGTAATTGTACGTACCGATGTGGAGGAAAAATAAATCTTAAATTTGACCTGACAGTTGCTGGGTCTTTGTCTTCATAAAAAGTTGTTTCTTGTCAGAACATAGGCAGACATGGAAAAGCTGCACTTAGTGCTTATTCCAAGTTGCAATGAGGAGGAAATGGTGAACTGCTGTCTTGGACCTCAGTGAATTGCATGATGATGATATTCATGATACTGTTATAGCAAAGGTGAAAGAACAGTGATGCATTTCTAGATTGGGAATAATATTCAACTTGTTGGAAAACATTGAGATAATGTTAGCAAAAACAAAGTTGCTGGAGAAGCTCAGCAGGTCCTGCAGCATCTGTGAAAGAAAAAAACAGAATTAATGTTTCGGGTCTGGTGACCCTTTCCTCACATAATGTTGGTCTCATACACCTGACACTGTAGTCCTTCTTGCAAGAGAGGCAAGGGGGAGTAGAATTAGAGTGATAAGTTGTTGCAGTCCAACCTGTAGACTGGTACAACAAACAATTTGCATTTATATAGCATCTTTAAATAGTAAAATCTCCTAAGGATACTGGGATAGCTGACAGGGTAGTGTTGAAGAAATGCCTAGAAAGGAGAGGTGGGAGTGGTGGGGGAAAGAAATCCTGGAGCCTAGGCTGTAGACAGCTTGAGGCACAGTCAACAACAAGGAAGCAATTAAAGTCAGTGATGTGCAAGAGACCAGAGTCAGAGCGGTGCTAAAATCTAAATGGATTGGAGCACCGGAGGTGGATACAAAGTTGGGAGAAGAGAGACAATGCAGGGACTTGGACGAAAAGAAGAACATTAACAATTGAGGAATTTCTGGAGTGAAAGCCAGTGCCGATCAGCAACCACAAGGTGCTGGATAAATGGAACTTGGTGATATTTACGAAATAGGCATCAATTTTGGTGTCATAGTTTAGTTTTATAGACATTTTAAAAGTTTGAGCTCAGGCTGGAAAGAATCAGAACAATTATCAGGAGGTAACAATAGACATGGATCAAGGTTTCAACAGCAGATGACCTGAGGCAGAGGTGGAATGATGTTCCTGGTGTTGGGCTGATATGTGATTGGAGGGTCACCTCACCTCATGTTAAAATAACAGTCCAAGGTTAGGAGTCCAAGGGATTGGATGGCAAGCAATATGATTTTGCAGCAGGGACTGAAGACAATAACTTTGGTTCTCTCAATAATTAGTTGGAGGAAATTTCTATTCATCCAGTACTAGATGTCATATGAGCAGTTTGACAGATCAGTGACCATGAAGGAGTTGAGAAAGGTGGCGTGAGGTAAGTCTGTGTGCCTTTAGTGGTTATGGGGAAATCTAATTGCATGGTTTTGGCTGATCTTGCTGGGGACCAGCATATGGATGAGAAAAGGAGAAACAGGATAGATTTCAGATGTAACAGGAGGAAGAGAAGTTTATATTTTTCATAAGATGTAGATGCTGCTGGCAAAATCAGCATTTGTTGTCCATCCTTAATTGTCCTTGCCAGCTTGTTCTTGATGGTGAGCTGCCTTCATAATGCCTAGGTGTATCCATAATGCTGCTGGAAGCATGTGTCAGGATTTTGACTCAGCGGCAGTAAGGCCACAGTGATGTAGTTCCAAGGAAGAATGTATAATGACTTATGGGGAACTTGCAGGTCGAAGTGTTTCTGTGCATCTGCTGCCTTGTCCTTCCGGGTGGTATGGGTTGTAAGTTTTGAAGGTGCTATCTCAGTAGGTTTGGTGAGTCACTGCAGTGCACCTTGTACACAACATATGGTGCTGCCACTGCATGGTGTTGGTGGATGGAATGAATGTTGAAGATGGTGGCTGGGTGCCAATCAAATGGGTCGCTTTGACATGGAATGTGTTGAACCTCTTGAAGAGCTGCACTTAATCAATCAAATGGAGAGCATTCCACAGCAAACCTGCTTTGTCCCTTGTAATTTGGCCTATCGCAGGGGAGGAACTGAAAGCTGTGCTGGTGAAATAGGTCTGGGTGCCTTCAATAAACATGTTGAACTTTACTGCATGGCTTTTGGGTGACATCACTGAGGGTCACTCAAGGAACTTTGGCCATATTTTCATAGGGCTGATGTCCAACAACCACAACCATCTTCCTTTTTGCTAGGTATGACTCTAACTAGTGGACAGCTTACCACTCACCTCCCCCCGCCAATTCCCACTGACTCCAGATTTACTAGAGTTCCTTGATGCTACACTCAGTCAAATGCTGCCTTGATATCAAGATCAGTGACTCTCACATCACCTTGAGGTGTCAACCTGTTAAAGCTACAACATCGGAATACTTCCGCGCCAAACAACAAGTATATACAACAGACAGGGCTAAATGGTCGCACAACCAGTGGATCAGATCTAAACTCTGCAGTCCTGCCATATCCAGTCTTGAATGATGATAAACAATTCAACAACTAAAAGAGGTGAAGGCTCCACAAATATCCCCACCCTCACCAACTGGGAAGCCCAGTATGCCAGTGAAAAGGCAAGGTTGAAGTATTTGCATCCAGCCTCGACCAGAAAGTGGTTAGACCTAGGATCCTACCCATTGACGTTCTGGAACTGAGATGATTGCCCTAATTTCCGCTGACTTCAATTTTGTCAGAGCTCTTTGATGTCACTCACTGTTATATGCTGCATTGACATCAAGGGCGGTCACACTCTCATGTCAATTCTGGAATTCAGTATAAACGAAATTTGCATTATTAACTGTGAACATGTTTAATTTTATTTATGGCATAAGTGCTTCAGCTAGGCAATGGTCAAAACAAGCATAAGAGTGCTGCCTGAAAAGCCTGTATGGAACTTTAGCCAACATTGTCAGACACAATCAACCTGGCAAGGCTGTATGTCTGATGGACAAACAACTATAAAGCTTACTGCACAGTGCATGATGTTGTAGCAAAATCAAAGTGCAGGAAGCAACGTGCATACTGGGAACATGCCTTCAAGGCAGGATTCCACATGTTTTGGACCAGAAGACATTGTAAATAATTCAGCGGAGCAAAAAGCTGCAAGTACATTTCTCACAACTTGAACAATAATTCCACCATTATCTACTGATTTATAACAATGATTTAAGTTGAGGTGGTGGGGATGTACTTCATGTGCCTGGTAGAAATCAACATTGTACAGTGTGAACTGACATTACCTATAGTGCACAGCTTGTTGTTCATCCTGCAGTCTGTGATCCTGGCTTATTTTGCACATAATGTCACATTTCATTTCATTTCATAGCATGTGCAAACTTGTTTGTGAATGTTTGTGTTGGGGACAAGGAAATGTATCTGACGTGAATTTAAAACATTCCGAAACACTCATTTAGTGTTTAATTTGTTGAAAAGAAGATTGAAATGCACTCATTAAAATACTTGGAACTTACACAACTCTTTATCCATTTTGTAAAATATTTTCAATTAGATATATAGCTTTCCATCTCCCAAGACAGTGGTTTGCACCAGGGTGTGTGACTCTGTTAAGCAGTGCCTGATGCGGCAGTGGTCAAAGTCTATCATCTTCATTTCACAATCACTGGTGTCCTCATGGCAGAGATATGGACCAGGAGTTTGTGACCCACTTGCCAGTTCACCATATAGCTGTCAGCCATTCAATAAAAGTAGCCGATCCAGTACAGAATGCTATTGGCCTAGTTATGAATGTATAGTTATGGAATTAGCACAGCCCAGGACCCCCAAAGTGGTGACCTTGTTCTGAAAAAAGAAATTGAGGTTACATCTGAGAAAGCGAAGGTGGAAACTGTTCTGCACTTTCTCTTCTGTAACATATATTGTTTACATCTCATCATTCCAGAGTGTGCAGAGAATGCAGGCTTGGTAGTCACAATTGGAAGTTGTTCCACATTATCTTACCTGCTTGGACATAACACTTGTAGCTTTTCTGATCCTTGATATTTGCATCAAACAACAGTTTGCTGGTGATTATGGAGCCTAGGTATGTGGAGCTATAAACAATCTCCAATGTCACATCATCAATACTGCTCAGTGGTATTATGGTAAGATCTTAGACTATGCTATTTTTCTTTTTGATGTTGGTGATCAAACCAAATTCTTTACAGGCATTTGTCAGTATATTTGCTCATGTCGATGTTTCTTGTTATGGAATTTTTGTCTGGATTCATCACTGTAGATCAACTTTCTGAGGAGAACTTGCTCCTTTGTCTTGCCTCTTAGATGAGCAAAACTGAACAGCTTTCCATTACTTCTTATACATTAGCAGATACCTGCTGTAGATCTTGAAGGCATATGCCAGTAGCAAACACAAGAAAATGTTGAAGACCATTAATGTCAGAACACAACATTGTTTGACCCTACTGTGGATTTCAAAGAGTTTAGATTTGTCTCATCATAGTTGAACTTAATCATTGCTATATTGTCTTCCTTTCATGACATCATATTGAACAGCTCGTTGGCAACCAATTTTTGCCAGCAGCTTAAACAGAACATGGCATCACACATGGACAAATGCTTTGGTGAAATTGATGAAGTCAACGTATAGTGGTCTTCTTTGCTCACATAATTTTTCTTACAGCTGTCAAACTAAGATAATCATATCAAATCTATACAATCTAGTTCTGAAACAACACTGGGATTCCAGATAAATGTGTTCAACTAAGATCTGTGGTCTGACAAAGACAACATGAGCAAACGTGTTTCCCACAATGCTCAGCAGGGAAATATATTGATCGGTGTTGCAATCACTGCAGTTGCCACTGTTCTTGTGATTAGTCTGAATCTTTGTGTAACCCAAGGCATTGTCGCCCTCCCTCCAGAAGAGCCAGCGATGTTCATGCAACTACTGCACAAGCTTTAGTTTCTCATGCTTCATGTATTCGTGTGGTATAGCATCAGCTCCTGGAGCTTGGCCCATGGGAAGAAGGTCAATAGTTCAAAAATGTGCAAGTTAGGTGGATTGGCCATGCTAAATTACCCTGCAAGTGTCCAGGCACATGTAGGTTAGCTGCCTTAGCCATGGGAAATGCAGGGTCATAGGGAAAGGGTAGGGAGATGGGTCTGGGTGGGATGGTCTTCAAAAAGTAGGTGTAGACTCGTTGGGCTGAATGGCCTGTTTCCACAATGTAGAGATTCTATGAAGGTCAATAGTTCTATCAAGCTGTTCCACTGTGGTTTAATAGCTCACTCTCCCATGTCTGGCAAACTTTGTCTGGTGGCTAGATCCTCCTCTATGACAGTGTTTTCCCTAAAAGTACAACACAAGGTAATACATCATCCAATTCTCAAACTGTTTGTTGCAGATGATGACCTCCCCTGCCTTTGTTTTCAATGGAACTGGTATCTTTATTGATGCGCCGTAGCCTTTTAGATTTCTTCATGCACACCCCTGACATTTTCTGCATCAAAGACCAACTGGATGTTCTGGAAGATTTGTAACTAGTAGTCACTGGAATAGCCTCTAGCAGTTTGTTTGATAAAACTTCAATTTGCTCTTGATGCATTCAGAATTTTATCATTCAGGTTCCTATTGTAATCACTGAGAATCAATCACCAATAACGACTCCATCACAGTGATGTTAGTCTTTACAAAGTCAATATTTTTCGCCCTTGCTTCTCGTATGTTGCGTATATTGTAAATGGAATTGAAGTGTCTTCCTTTTAGCTTCTACACTCTCTCTGGGAATGCTGGACAGCACCCGTTCAATTGAGTCACAGAATTGTTTTGTTTTATCTGGGTAGATAGTATGGCTGATGTTGATACAAGAACAGCATTTTTGCTTTGAATGAAAATTCTTCAAATGTTGCACCTTCACCTTAGTGCTATGGCAGCTGCATGTGCTGAGAATCCTGTTCAGAGAGTGATATCTGGTGATAATCAGATTTAGCTGGTACCAATCCCCTGATCTTGCGTGTCTGCAGGACATCTATAGCATGGTTTATTCTGAAAGAAGACATTAGTTATGTAAAGCTCATGATAGCACCAAAGCTTGAATTCTCTCCATCCATTGTCATTTGTCATTCCCAGGTCATGATGTCTGAGGCAGGAGTGTTATGTCTCATGGTCCACACCCGGTCTCATTTTGAAAAGCCCCAGAAGGAAAAGAAATGTGAAAAATTTTTTCAATTACAAATTAGTGGTTTACCTAAACTTTATTTTCAACAAAATGTTTGAAAAATGCAAGTTTTTAGGTATAACTGACCTATTACAACAGATTGCAAAAGGAGAAAATGAAGACAGAAATGATTTCGACAGTACTACAATTCTCATTCAAATTTTCTCATTTAAAAATAGAACAGTGTTTGCATTACTATCTACAGTCACACCACACACATTTCAGCAAATCATTTCTTCCACAACAGCAAATTATTATGATTTACTACATTCTTAATTCCAATTCTGCTGGAATAAGTGGGAACCAACTAAAACAAATCAGTAATGCAAACAAGCTGGAATTTCTGTTTAAACTGCAGTGAAATAATGGAACTAGCTTTCTCCTTTGAATTCCGGTTTTTCAGATTTCATTATGAAATGTAATATTCTTAACAATAAAACTGCAAGCAATGAATTTATACCCTTCAGGAAAGGAATAAGAAGACAGGTGTGTTTACACTTAATTTGCAGTAAGCTTTCAGCATGAACAAAATTATTTGAACTGGTTAAGGATCCTGAAATCTGAAGGTGAAAATATGTACATGAAATGGGACTGGGGTACAATTCTAAATGGTCAGTTGAGAGTACTGTTTTAAGTAGCTCAGGAAACGTAAAAGTTATCACTTCCTGTCAATGTATAGTCATAACTCCCACAGACTTCCTTTCAACACTAATGAGGTTATTTTTATAATTATACATAACATGAAATACATACTGAAAGTTACAATTTGCACATTTGAGTCTTCACCTCAATTGTTACAAATATCTGTTTCTCCAAAATGTTGAATTTACAGTATAATAGTTTATTTAATTCTGAAAGGCTCATTATGTTACAGAAGTATTAAAATATTTTTCTTCTAAATAATCAATTTCTAATTAGTTACTAAGATGTTCTGCTTTTTCCACCCATCATGGGAAAACATAAAAGAGATTTAATAATTTCACAACTATTTCCTGTTAAGTGCCACATCTAATTAAACACTATTTTGAAAACAAATCTCAACTACTTTAAGATACAATATATTATCATAATAAATTTTCAAAATCATACTGTTTTGTTCCAGGTTCACTGAAGCAACAATAATATATGTAAACAAAGTTTCTCCAAAATCTACAATTTAAACATTTAACCTAAAAATATTTAAAACCAACTTTAGGATGGAGAACTAATGAAAATACACACAGTTCAATGAAAACCAAATGATATTCAATAACAAACTATAAGCTTAGTAACAAAACATGTATTTGCTTCGCTGAGATACATGTAATCAAAGTAAGAGATCCTGCATGCTTTTAGTATTTGATAGGGGGGATATGCACCTTAGGAAATTGACAATAAATTATACAATGGCTTACTGTGGTTAAATATGCTTTGTAATTGATTAGGGTTTAAAATAATGGAAAAGAGAAATGATAGCAATCCATCTGAACAAAAAGTGCCTCAATTTGACCTCCGATGTATAACAACTACCCCAATTTACCGATGCTAATCACCCACTATAAGTATTCATGCATATCTCAGTCTGACATACTTTGGCAGATGCCAATTAAGTTCATGCTAATATCCTTGCTCAGAAAGCAAAATAGATAAATAATATAAACTATCAAACATTGAAACTTAAAGGTTAACACAGTATGTCAAATTATTCATTTGGAAATTGTTTTTGAACATTTCTATAATACTTACCTGGGTGATGAATGGCTTAATCTTATTCAAGATTCACAGTTGCTCCTATCCCTTCACAGAAATCAAGAATGGACTATCCAGAGTTTAACCAAATAAGTTTAATTAATGCTATTATTATCAACATTATACTTTCACTTACACCAGTGAGGCTAGGATAACCCGAACTCTCAATCAGGCTCTCTTCGTTGCTGTCCTTGGGTATAGTAGAAGCAGTGCTAAGTCTTCACAGCTTTGCAACTACCTTTTGCTGTGAATGCCTTTGGGATATTCTATTCAGTCATTTTGGACTGTTGTTAGTTCTGTCATGGAGAGAAATATGGCAGCTAAATGGCATACAGCAAAGTCCAGGCAATAACCACCTCCAACAAGAGATAATCTAAGCATCCTCACTTGACATTCAATGGTATTTATGGCTGAAATTCCCATCAACATCATCCTGGGGTTATTCCTGACCAGACACTTAACTAGACCAGCCACATAGATTCTGTGGCCACAAGACTAGGTCAGTGGTTGTGAATTCTATGGCAAATCACTCACTTCCTGACTTCATAAATTCATCATCTAACTCTATAAAGGCACCAACTGAAAGTTTGATGGGTTGCTCTCTGTTTGCATTGATGAGTACAGCTCTAACAACGTTCAAGAGGTTCAACACCAAAGCAATAGCTTTTTTGCATCCCATCCACACATTAAACACTTACTCCCTCCATCACCAACACACTTTGATTGTAGTGTGTAGCATTAACAAGATTCACTGCAGCAACTCACCAAGCCACTTCAACACAGCCCTCTACCATCCAGAAGAAAAATGACAACAGGTACATGGAAATACCTGGTTCCATCAGCAAGGCACACAACATTTGGACTTGGAAATATATCACCATTCTTCCATTGCTGTATTAAAATCCTGGAACTCCTTTCAGCAGCACCAAAGTACATACAACAGACAGTGGTTCATGAAGTCATTTCATCACCACCTTCTTGAGCAATTAGCAATGGACTAAATGTAGGCTTTGCCAACAATGCAAAATTCCATGAATGAAAAAGAACATATACATCTTTTTTCCAAACTTGGTCAGATTGATAACCCAGGTGAGAACCAGGCTGAGAGAAGTGTGAAAAATTTAGAAAAGCAAAGTGAGAGCAGGAGAAGACACGGCAGCTAGTATAAAGGGAATCCAAAAATGTTCTACAGGCACATAAATAATAATAGTAAAAAGTGGAAAGGGACCAATTATAGACCAAAAGGTAGTTTATACGTGGTGGCAGGGAGCATCACTGAATACTAACTGAATATATTGTATCTTTCTTTGTCAATTAAGAAGATGCTGTTAAAATCACTAGGGCCAGATAAGTTACATGGTAGAATATTGAAGGATAGAAATTGTGAAGAAACTAGCCATAATCTTCCAGTATTCTGAAGATATAGGGATGTACTGGAGAATTGTAAACGTTGTTCAAAAAAGGGTATAATGTTAAGCACAACAACTATATGTCAATCAGTTTAACCTGAATGGTGGGAAAACTTTTAGGACAATAATCTGGGACAAAAATAATAATCACTTGGACAAATGCAGGATGATTAGCAAAAGATTTGTTAAATGTAAATTGTGTTAATCAAGTTTGATTGTTTTTTTGATCAGGCAACAGAGAGGGTTAATGAGGATGATACAGTTGATGTGCTTTTAAAAGGCATTTTATCGTGTGCCATGTGCCAAGCTTGTCAGCAAAGTTAAAGACAAGGATTAAATCAGACAGTGATAACTATGGAAACAAATTTGATGGAGTGACACGAAATGGAGAGTAATGGCAGACAGTTGTTTTTCAGATCGGATTAAATTTTAAAGTGAGGTTTCCCCAGGGGTTAGGATTACTATTTTTCTTGATGTATGTTAATAATCTACATTGGTGCTTGCACAGAGCTTTTCACACTTTGCAGATGACACATAACTTGAAAGTATTGTGAACTATGAGAAGGAAAATGAAAGTCAACAAGAGGTCAGAGGTTGGTGGAACGGTTGAACAAAGAGCTGATGAGCATTAAAGCAGAGAAGTGTAAAGTGATACATTCTGATATGAAGAATGAGGAAAGGCTGTGTAAGATAAAGGAAACAATTATAAAGTAAATGCAGGAGCACAGGATACATGCATATAAATCAAGGAACTTGAACAGGGCAGGCTGAGAAAGTACTTAATAATGCATTTGAAATTTTGGGCTTTAAAATTTGGCATAGGAAGTTATAGTGAACCTTTACAAAAGACTCATTCAGCCTCATCTAGAATATTGTGTTCAATTCTTGACACTACAGTTTGGAAGGTATGAAATCATTAGAGACAGTGCAGAACAGATTTATTAAAATGGCTTCAGGGATGACAGACTTCTGTTCTATGGAGAGATTGGAAAATCTGGGACTGTTCTTCTTAAAGAAGGTTGATAGCAATTTTGATAAAAGGTACTCAAAGTCATGACAGGTCAAGATAGAGTGGGTAGAGAGAAACCTCCTATTGGTGGAAAGGTCAAAAACTAGAGGAGACAGATTCATAGTAAATGATAAAAGAATCGACAACAACATGAGAAAATATTTTCTTTTAAATACAAATTAGAAACTGGAACGCACATTCTGAGCAAATACAGGAAGAAGATTCTGTCATGGTTTTCTGAAGAGAATTGAATGATTATCTGGAGAGAGAAAAAAATGGCTGGACTACTGAGACAGTATAGTGGCATGGGGCTAGCAGAGTTGCTATTGTAGACAGCACATATGGATAAGAAGGGCCAAATGGCATCCTCTGTGCTGTAGTCATAATGATTTCACGATCAGAGGTTGAGAGATCAAATTTAGCCAGGGTACCAGGGGAACTCTCCTGCTCTTCTTTGAAGAGCAACATAGGATCTTCTATATTCACCTGAGAAGACAAACTAAGCTGGTTAATGAATCAAGCAGAAGGCCACAAAGGGTGAGAAAGAAAGAAAGAATAAATAAACAAGTCTGCATTCCCAGTTCTTTACAATGAATGCCTTTATTGACTACATCTTCAGTCAGGGCTTCCCAAACAATGTGAAAAAGTTTGGGAAATTTGGCCTACTGTTAACATCTTGCCAACTTCAGGAATACAGCTCTCCCTCAGTAATGAAATGAATTGTCAACCAAGTTTATGTACTTAAAATCAGTGATTTTTGTAGGGGTACAAGTTTGTTAGAATATCGTAAATGGATGCTCACATAAACATCTTTATATTGATCAGGGAACTTCCTCTGGCATTTCTAAACACAATGTTTCAATATAACGGAGGAAAGAGTCAACATTGTCTCGACATGCCTATAGCAGCATCAATCTTTTAGTATAATTCAACTTTGTTTTTACACAGTCATTAAATACCATTCCTTTCCACAGCTATATTTGTTCCAGAGTTTAACAATAAAGCCATTCATGAAATTATTAGTTCATATTGGTAATTTGGAACATAAAGAAACATCACTTTAACCAAGAAAAATAAAATATTAACATTAGCCATCTTTTTCATCTCACCATTCAATAATATTGTGATAGTGTTGTCTTCATATTGCGTTGCATTGTCTTAATCAGTGTACAAATTACAAAATATGGTTCACCCAATTATTATAATTGCCACTGTGTGCAAATCTTGTGCAGCTTTCATATGAATTTTCTCATTCCCATCTTCAATATACATTTCCTTGTAGTAGTCTTTCAACAGCTTAGATTAGTTCATGTTGCAGAAAATGTTTGCAATAAAATGGCAATTTTTTTTAGTTCATTCACAGTACGAGGGCATTGCTAGCTAAGTCAGCATTTATTGCCCATCCCTAATTACCCAGAGGGTAGTTTAAGAGTCAGCTGCATTGCTGTGGGTCTGGAGTCACATGTAGGCCAGACCAGATGAGGTTAGCAGTTTCCTTCTCTAATGTCCATTAAGGAAGGAAACTGCCATCCTCACCTGGTCTGGCCTGCATGTGACTTCAGATCCATAGCAATGCAGTTGATTCTTAAACTACCCTCTGGCTAATTAGGAAAGGGCAATAAATGCTGGCCTAGCCAGCAACACCCACATCCCGTAAATGAGTTTTAAAAAAGCATATTGCCTTTTCATTTTTATGTATTTCCTTGTTTAAAGGTCAGATGTCAGAAATATCTAGAGATAACTAAATGAGAAATCTTCTTAACACTGCTGATAAAGTACCTAGTTTTTGATTTTGAATAATTCTGTCTAACATAAACACTCAGCTCAAAATAAAACCCCAGAATCAAACATTTCCTAATACTGAGTTAACATGTTTTCAGATAAATTGAAGCGTACAAATAGGATTGGAAGAAAACTAGTCTAAGTCATAAATATTTAAATCTATCTCAACAGCTTCACATTTAAGAAGAAAACAAAAGTTACTTTGCTCTGGATACGTTAGATTCCACTCCCCACATACACATTTTTTTTAAATTAAAAAAACAGAAGCTGCATCCGTTCATGTACAGCACTTTTTTTAAACCAAAGCTTTATTGTTAGATCTTAGGAGAGGTAGTGTAAGTCAAATCCAACAGCAAAGCCTGCCAGACTGGAACTAAAAACCAAATTAGACAAACATCAAACATAGAGATTTAGAGTATAAAATTCTAAAAAAATAAATAGTTTAAATGTCATATAAAACATTTTTGTAACCTTTGATAAAGGTGTCTTTGTTGGTTCAAGAATACCATATAAAAACATTCTGTAAGGAAATAAAACATACTGTGTGCTTCAGTCAATAGAATAAACCTGTTCACAATGTCCTTCGGATAATTAGTTCCTCTCACACTTCAGATATAAATGTTGAAAAACCATAACTATTAAAATGATGTACAGAAACACATAATACTGTTCAGTCTCTATTAAAGGTTTAGTTGATTAAGTTAATGTTCAGCGTGTTTCAGCAGTCCATTCATTTCTTAAAAACAATCTTATCCCATTAAAAAAATAACCCAAGTGGTTACGGGCATATTTGTGGATAGCAAGCCAGAAGTTATCATTACTAGCCAACAGTTCCCCTGCCATGATTCACATGCTAATTGTCGGAATATTTGCTGTAGTATTTTGTTTCCAACTTTTTGAAATACTTAAAAAGTTGAAAATTATATTACTTAAACCCTTCAAAGATGTGTAAGGTTGAACACAGCTTGCTATTACACTGGCTGTTTCCATCTCTAATGGTATAGACACAGCTGTTTTAATTAATTCGGAAGACAAGCATACAAAACTCTGAAACACCCCAGTGATGAATTAGGATCCTACAAGAATCTCCATGATGTGGTCCAGGTCACTCAAATCTACTCTGCAGATCTGAATGGCGTTCACTGATGCAGAGGTGCATAATTGAAAGGGTTTTGAAACATCATCCACAATAGCTGGTGCTGATCTAGTCGGTGTTAATGGAAGTAAGCACAGATCTGAGTCATACATGGACGTGTCAATGTCTTCAAATATGTCATCAAAAGCAAGATCTGTTAGGTAACTCGTTGAATTTGTGATTTCAAAAGAGCCAAACACAGTTTCTGCAGACCTAGGTTCTTGTGATCTGTCTACCAAAGAAATGTCTGTATTTATGTCGTCTTCGCATGCAGGTGCAGTACAAGGAGATGGGCTAATATCCTCCATGAAATCCAAATCTTTGAGGATTGATGAAATGGCAGATGACATGTCATCATCTGAAACAACTACTAAAGAGTTCTCAATCTGGTTTTCTGAAAAATCTGACGAAATATTCAAATCAGGAGAGCTGATTTGAATGGATGATGGTGTTCCAGTTAACTCAACACTGGCCTGAGATGCTGCATATGAGTCTGGAACTGGACTTGTTCCATTGCAGATATTAGATCCTTCTAGACTAGTTTCTTGCCTCATTTCCTCCTGGATCTGCCGAACAGTATTTGCGATGAGAACAGAACGGTGCAAGTTTGGTTCCACCAGCATCCTACAGCTTTGCAATTTGATAAGGCACATATTAAGTACCAACTGTCTCTGCAAAGTGTAGGGCAGCCCTGGGTTAGAATCAAAGGCACCAGGAACACCAGCCATATTTTCTTCGTAATCACTAAGCTTGCGCTTCAGTCCTTTAGCCAACATGAATCTAGAACATAGAGGAGAAAATTTGAGTATCTATTCTAACACAATATAACCATTTATAGTTTTTAGTTATTTTGTTGTTTAGATACCTGAAGAAATTACACTCATTAATACACAGTAAACTAGAATTTAAATTCACAATTAAGACAATTTTCACATCATAAACCTGAAACATTACCTCTGTTTCTTTATTGACAGATTCTGCCTGCCCTGAGAGTATTTCCAGCATTTTCTATTTGACTTAAGAGAATAACTTTCTCTGTTACAGAAGCACTAACGGTAACTTTGCAGATTTGTGCTCCCACCAATAAGCATATCCCAACAGGTGATTAAGGGGCACAACTGCAGTTCACACGATTCTGCCCATTGAAACTAATTGGTACGGATCCCAAAATGCAAAGCTCATTGGAGCAGTATATCTCAAAATTGATACCCTTTTTTGAATTCAGTCTATCATTTTCCAGATTCTGAGCCTCTTAATCCAGTGGGTTACAAACTTTTCTATGCAGAGAAATCAGTTCTGGGAATCCATGCCCTAACTATCAACTATCAGCTTCTTAAAAGGATATCAGCCTTCTGATAAGTAAACAACAACAAAAATAACATTCTAGTACATGAGAAGACGTAGAAATGTGATCACACAGCTGAAGTTTGATGACCTTGCAGATCCTTTAAGAGCTAGAGTCCAGTTCGAAAACCTCTAATCTACTCTTTCCCAGTAATATCATGAAAGATCTAATGCATGCTAATTTCTTTCCTCGTACTGCTTTGAAGGATCATTCATTGAGCCTATTTATTGGCTATAAGAGACATTCAAACCCAAAGAAAGCTAGTAGCCTAGCTGTTTGCAACATCAAGTTACATTCCTGCTGTCACATGCAACGATCTTCTGGTTATATTCATCAGACTACAGTATAAGTTAGCTTTGACTTGTATAATGTTACCTTACCGTAATTCCTGTTTTTTTAACTTTTTGCCCAGAGAACTTTACAAGAGTTTACCATAGTACAGCAGCAGCATGATCCAGAAACTACCATTTGCCTTTTATTTGAAATGATTATATCATTATAAGTAACATAGGAGTGTATAACCTGCATCTGAGTTTACTAATGGTTCTCCCATTTTAGCACCAGCAGAAAGTTACCAACATTCAAAACTGACGACGAGGTAAAGACCAACAAACTAATCTCTCATATCAGGACCTGACAGTTCCCATCCCAACACACAAAATGTCCCGGTAGAACTAACATAACAGGTAACACCATAGTAAAGAGAGCTCTCGTGCTACAATAGCAGTAAGTAACCCTGCCTTGGGCCAGTAGGCCAGACTTCAAGTCCCACCTGCTCCAGAACTGTGTAATGACATCTCCGAACAGATTGATTTAGAAAAATAAATAGTAAATAAGGAGAAAATAGTTCATGAAATTCCTCTCCTTTTTCCTCAGGCAAATGAACCAGTCCAGAATATCATGTGGACTATGTGTTATTCGTAAAGTTACTTAATTACAATGTGAGGTGATCATTATTTCAGCCAAGATTGGACCATCTCCCGCTTGAAGGTGTACAAATAGTCAGCAACAACGCCAGACAATAATGTGTCCCAGAGGCTCACTACTGCCTGGTAAAAGAGAAACTCATTAATATCCAATCTATTTCTACTTCATGTGGTTGGAACTCCTGTTGCCTAGTCCTTCTCAATCTGTTAAACCGGAAATAATGGGACAAAACTGTTGTTACATACCTGGCCAACATGAGCAGATCAGTCAGAAAAACATTGGTTTGTCCATCATGCAGGATTGTGAAGGTGGGGTCAAGTCAATCCAGTGGCTCCAGCTGAGGTTGGGAGGGAGACTGAAGTCCTGAAGAGGTGAGATACCTCATTTGGAGTTGGGGTTGGGGTTGGGGGTTGACAGTGGTGTCCAATTACAGAGGCAGGCACCTCGATCCAAGAGGTAGGTGTAAAGACTGGACTCAACAAGCCCACATTTTGACAAAGCTGAGGCAATGATATTCAGGTAACCCACTCAGCAGCAGTCAAGTTCCAAAAGTGCAATGATAATGGGGCTCGCAGTCTCAATATCACACAGTCACACTGTCACCTTTAAAAATAAACAAAACAAATCTGCTTGCATTGGGCACACCCACCTTTCAGCATCAGAATCCTGGAAATGGCTGGGCTGAAGGCAAACTGAGTTCAGGAAACAGAAATCTCAACTCTCTGCCATCCAACCATTTTGTAGGATTAAACTTCTTCCAAATCTATTAATAGATATATGATAGATGTTTCAGAATATTACAGGCCTCTAACAAGTTGTCCCTAAATCTATGCTGCTTGAAATTAAATAGACCCAGCTTATTAAGTGTAGGATGTGTTTTGTTAGCTCTCATAGGATGACAGAATTTTTTTTATTCACTCATGGGTCGTGGGGTCGCCAGCTGGCCATGCCAGTTTCCCTTGAAATCATACAGTTCAGGACAGGCCCTTCAACCGTCTGCACTGACGAAAGTCTACACTAGACCCAATTCCTAGCACTTGTATGTAATGACAATTCAAGTGGTCATCCAAATTCTTTTTAAAAATTGTGAGGTTTCCTGCCTCAACTACCCTTCAGTGCATCCCAGATTCCTACCATCCTGTGTTAAATAACAAAACCTGCAAATCCCCTCTAAACCTCCTGCTTTTCACCTTAAAATTATGTCCCCTTCTTACTGACCCTTCAACTAAGGAGAACAGCTGTTTCCTATCCACTCTGTCTATGCCTCTTGTAATCTTATACACCTCAAACAGATCTCCTCTCAGCCTGGTCTGCTCTGAAGAAAACTGCCCAAGTTTATTGAGCCTCTTTTCATTGCTAACCTATAGCTAAAATAATCCCAGCTAACATCCTGATGAATCTCCTGTAAATTCATTTACATAATGTGGTCAGCAATAACATGGTGAACATATCATTGTCCCTAATAGCCCTCAAATTCAACTGAGTGATTGCTTGCCCATTGTCTTATGAGAATTAGTTTGTCAAGCTGGGCTTGGTTCAGCTGGAATTTAGAAGAATTACAGGTGATTTGACTGAAGTGTACATGATCCTGAACAGACTCAATAAGATGGCCAGAGAAAGGCGTCTTTTGTGGGTCATTCCAGCAGGGTTTTAAAATCAGGGGATGACACAGAATCATAGAATCTCCAGTGTAGAAACAAGCCATTCGGCCCAACAAGTCCACACTGACCCTCTGAACAGCATCCACCCAGAGCCATCTCCCTATCCTATCCCTGTAACCCTGCATTCCCCATGGCTAATGCACCTAATCTACACATTCCTTAATTTAGGGATGGCAATTTAGCATGACCAATCCACTTAACATGCACATCTTTGGACTGTGGGAGGAAACTGCAGCACCCAGCAGCAATCCACACAGACACGTGGGAGGATGGTAGGGGAGGCAATGGCCTAGTGGTATTATCACTGGGCCATTAATCCAGAGATCCAGATAATGTTCTGGAGACCTGGGTTCGAAACCCGCCATGGCAGATGGTGGAATTTGAATTCAATAAATATCTGGAATTAAGAATCTAATGATGACCATGAATCCATTGTCGATTGTTGGAAAAACCCATCTAGTTCACTAATGCCCTTTAGGGAAGGAAACTGCCATCCTTATCTGGTCTGGCCTACATGTGACTCCAGATCTACAATAATGTGGTTGACTCTTAACCACCCTCTGGGCAATAAATGCTGCCTAGCCAGCAACACTCTCATCCCATGAATGAATAAAGGAAAACTGAATAAAGGAGAATGTGCAAACTCCACACAATCACCAAGGTTGGAATCAAACCTGGGTCCCTAGCACTGTAAGGCAGCAGTGTCTGAGCCACCATGCCAAGAGGAAGAGTGTTTTTTTTCTCTGACAGCTGTGCACCTTAGAAAAGCTCTGCCTCAGAAGGCAGTGGAGGCCAGGTCATTACATATATTTTTAAGGCAGAGGTAGATAAATTCCTGTTAGGCCAGGGGAATCAAAGGTTATCAGGAGTAGATGGCAATGTGGAATTCAAAACCAAGAGATCAACCAGGATGATGCTGAATGCAGATCAGGTTCAGGGTGGTGAAAGGTCCATTTCTGCACCTAATTTGTATGTTTGTATTCAGCACACGTAAGCCACACCAGGTTAAAGACAGTCAAATTCCAGTAAAAGAAAAAGAATTGCAGTTTTTTTTTTAATTTTGGGTTTAAAGCCCTCTGCTGCCACCATTGGATTCAAACTCATGCTTCTAGTTCATTAGCACACATCTCTGTATTACTAGTCCAGTAAATAACCATTATGCTACCGTAATGTTTAGAGTACAAACAATCCTCTTAATCAATAATAAAATATATTATCAGAATACAGACAAACTATCTTGACATTAACAAGACTGTCAGTGGTTCAATGGAGAGTGCAGAAAGGCATGCCATGGGCAGCACCAGAAAAGTCTAAGAATGAGGTATCAACCTGGTGAAGCTACCAAACAGGACAACTTCTATACCAGACAGCATAAGCAGCAAGTGATAGACACAGTTAAGTGATCCCACAACCAACAGATCAGATCTAAACTCTGCAATCCTGCCACATCCAGTCGTGAATGGTGGTGGACAATTAAACAACTCACTGGAAGAGGAGGTCCCACAAATAACCCCATCTTCAATGATGGAACAGCCCAGCACAAAAGATAAGGCTGATGCATTCGCAGCACTCTCCAGCCAGAAATACCAAGTAGATGGATCTTAATTCCTCCAGTGGTCCTCAGAATCATTGATGCCAGTCTTCAGCCAATTGGATTCACTCTACATGATATCAAAGAATGGCTGGAGGCACTGGATACTGCAAAGGCTTTGGGCCCTGACAACAGCCCAGCAATAGTATTTGTGCTTCAGAACTTGCTGCACCCCTAGCTAAGCAATTCCAGTACAGTTATAACACTGGCATCTATCTGACATTGTGGAAAATTGACCAGATATGTCCTGTACACAAAAAGCAGGACAAAGCCACCATTTCCGCCACCTCCAGCGAGATGCCACCACCAGACACATATTCCCCTTCCCTCCCATGTCCACCTTCTGCAGGGACCTTCCGGAACACCCTGGTCCACTCTTCCTCCACTCTCAAAACCCCCACAGCCATATGGTACTTTCCCCTGCATCCCTGCCGAAGGCCTAACACCTGCGCATTTACCTCCTCCGTCCCAGTATCCAAGGGCCCAAACATACCTTCCAGGTGAAGCAGCACTTTATCTGCACTTGCCACAATCTAGTCTGCTGTATTCGTTGCTCACAATGTGATCTCCTCTACATTGGCGAAACGAAGCATAGACTGGGAGACTGCTTCACAAGAACACCCACACTCTGTCCACAAAAAAGACCCTGAGCTTCCAGTTGCCTGCCACTTTAACGCACCACCCTGTTCCCTGGCCAACATCTCTGTCCCAGGCTTGCTGCTGTGTTCCAGCAAAGCTCAACACAAGCTGGAAGAACAACACTTCACTTTCCACTTGGGGACCCTACAGCCCTCCGGCCTCAACATCAAGTTCAATAATTTCGGGCCTAAACTCTCCCATGTCCTAGCCCCCTACCCCACGTGCCAGGCCTCATTATCACACAGCCTGCCATTACCTACTACCAATTGTTAGCCACTAACAGTCTCCAATAGCAGCTATTCACCTCCTAGCCAGATTGTTATCAACTTCTTTGTCTGTCCAACTGTTCTTCTTTCTGTTTGGGCTCTATCCCCACCTATTGTTTACTCTTTACCCCCTCCCCCCAACCTATCTTCTGCTTATAAACCCACATTTTCCTAGCTACCATCAGTTCTGAGGAAGAGTCACCGGACCTGAAAAGTTGACTCTGATTTTTCTTCACAGATGCTGCCAGATCTACTGAGCTTTTCCAGCAACTTCTGTTTTTGTTCATGGAGAAAAGAACTGAATTCCAGAGGTGAGAGTGACAACCCTTGACATTAAGGCCAGCATTCGACCAACTGTGGCGTCAGGGAGCCCTAGCAAAACTGGAATCAATGGGGCAACCTCCCCGCTGGTTGGAATCATACCTGGCACATAGGAATACAGTTGTGGTCATTGAAGATTGCTTATCTCAGCTCCAGAACATCTCTGCAGGAGTTCCTCAGGGTAATGTCCTAGATCCAACCATCTTCAGCTGCTTCATTAAATGACCTTCCCTCCATCATAAGGTCATGGGGATGTTCACTGGGGATTGCTTAATATTCAGCTCTATTCACGACATCTCAGATACTGAAGCAGACTGCATTCCAATGCAACAAGACCTGGACAATATTCAGGTTTGGGCTGACAAGTGGCAAGTAATATTCACACTGCACAAATGTCAGGCAAAGACCATCTCTAATAGGAGACACCTTAACCACTGCTCCTTGACGTTCAATGGCACTACCATCACCGAATTCCCCATCATCAAAATCCTTGGGATTACCATTGAGCAGAAATTGACCTGTACTCACCATTTCAGTACAGTGTTAAAAAAAGCAGGTCAGAGGTTAGGAATACTGCAGTGAGTAACTCATCTCCTGACTCCCTAAATCCTGTTCACCATCTACAAGGCACAAGTCAAGAGTGAGATTAAATATTCCTCACTTGCTTGGATGAGTGAAATACCAACAATACTAAAGAAGCTTGACAGCGTCCAGGATAAAGCAGCACCCTTTGATTGGTACCACAGCCACAAATATCCACTCTCTTCATCATCGGTGCTCAGTCGCACCAGTGTGTACTACCTACAAGATGCACTGCAGAAATTCACCAAAGATATTTACATCGCACTTGCTAAACTCATGACCACTTCCATCTAGAAGGAAAGTGCAGCAGATTCATGGGACCATCACCACCCACAAGTTCTCCTCCAAGCCACTCACCATCCTGGCTTGGAAATATATCGCTGTTCCTTCACCATTGCTGGGTCATAATCCTGGAATTCTCTCCTTAACAGCATTTTGGGTGTACCTATGACATATAGACTGCAGTGGTTCAAGGAGGCAGCTCACCACCACCTTCTCAAGGGCAACTAGGGAGAGCATTATACACTGGCCAGCCAGCAATGCCCATGTCCCATGAGAGAATAAAAAAAGATGCAATATTTCAGCAACAGTATATGATGAGAAACACCTGAAAAACTGAATCAAATGTTTAGTTTCTGAAATGAGGGTCAGTGAATGTAGTTTTCAGGCTGTGAGGGATGAATATTGAATATTTCTTTATTTTTAAAACTCACATGTACAGGCCACATGTTGGATTTCTCCAATTTTCTATATTGGCTAAAAAGCCTTAGTGATCACTGAAAGCAACCTCTTAAAAGGAATTTCAGCCAAACAAATATATCAATAGTGAATTTAGTTTCCTTCTTCTTTTCAAATATTAGAGGATCATTTTATTAAGTCACTATATATCACTCTCATTGAATTAATCAAACAGCTGTAATGAAGGTTGGTTCTGCGTGAAAACTACATTGGGAGTAATGTTTCCTCTCATTTCCTCTTACTACGTACACCTCATTGTGCTGTGCAATCCCTTTAAGATTGCTCTGTAAATTGGAATGTGCACATCATGTACAAAACGCCCTGGCACTGTTTAGTATATTTCTGAATGCTGGCTGACTGCACATCCCCGTAGCTAGAAGATATGTTTAACAGAAGCTTTGAATTTTATTTAATATTCATTGAGTCGTAGAGATGTACAGCACCGAAACAGACCCTTCGGTCCAACCCATCCATGCTGACAAGATATTCTAAATTGATCTAGTCCCATTTGGCCCATATCCTCTAAACTCTTCCTATTCATATACCCATCTAGATGTCTTTTAAATGTTGTAATTGTACCAGCCTCCAACACCTCTTCCGGCAGCTCATTCCATACAGCACTACCCTCGGCGTGAAAAAATTGCCCCTTAGGCACATTTTAAATCTTTTCCCCTCTTACCTTAAACCTAGTATTAAATTCCCCTGCACTGGGAAAAGACCCTGGCTTTTCACCCTATCCATGGACCTCATGATTTTATAGACATGAGATCTGGTTACTGGTTGGGCCAACATTTATTGCCCATTCCTAGTTACCCTTGCTATAGGCAGACTCACATTGGCATTAGAGAGGGAATTCCAAGATTTTGACCCTGAAGGAATAGCAATTTTTTTCTAAGTAAGCACGGTGAGAGGCTTGGAGGCAAACTTGCAGGTGGTGATGTTCACATATATCTGCTGCCCTTATCCTGCTAGGTGGTAGTATTTGTGGGTTTTGAACGTGTGCTGTCTAAGAAACCTTAGAGAATTTCTGCAGCATACTTTGTAAATGGCACAAACATAGAGAATACTAGAGAAACTCAGCATGTCTGACAGCATCTGTGGAGAGAGAAGCAGAGTTAATATTCCTAGTCCAGTATGAAAATGTGAAAGAAAGAGTCATACCAGACTCAAAACGTTAATTCTGTTTCTCTCTCCACAGATGCTGCCAGACCAGTCAAGTTTCTAAAATTCTTTATATTTGTTTCAGATTTCTAGCATCCGCAGTAAATAGTAGATGCTACTGCTACTGAGCTTCATTGATGAAAGGAGTGAATGTTTGTGGATGTGGTGCCAATCAAGCAGGCTGCTTTGCACTGAATGCTGTCAAGTTTTGAGTGTTTTTGGAGCTGTAGTCATCCAGGCAAGTGGGAGAATTCCATCACACTTCTGACTTGTGCTTTGTAGATGATGGACAGGTTTTGGAGAGACAAGAGGTGGGTTACCTGCTGTAGGATTTCTAGACCTTGACCTGTTCCTGTAGCTGCAGTATTTATATAACTAGCCCAGTTCAGCTTTTGGTCAATGGTAATCCCAAGGATATTGACAGTGGGGTTTTCAGTGATGGTGTTGCCACTGAACGTCAGGGGGTGATGGTAAATTCTGTCTTGTTGCAGATGGTGATTGCCTGGCACTTATATGGCAAGAATATTACTTGCCATCTTTTATCCACAATTCTTAATCAGGAAAATGATCACAGCAATTCAGGTGATGGCCAACACATGCACTAACTAGCTGAGGCAACAATTATGAAATTGCAAAATACAAACAATGTGCTGAAACTAATAGCTATAATGTCAGTTCAACAATGTAGAATGATGTTTTTTTTAAAGTATCTGTTTTCCCTTTAAGTCTATGCTCAAAACTGGTATTTTTTTTACCCAGGTTTTCTGCTCATTTTTATTTGCATATTTACTGAAATTAAAAGTTTCCAGAAAACCATTGCAATTGGGCAGCATTTTAGATGTAACATTTTTAGTGTCTGAAAAATGTCCTCGATATATTAAGGTGCAGTTTTTCTCATGCAACTAAAAATAGAATGATCACAAAAATAAGCAATCTCTTCTGAACATTACCTAACTAGATGGAACCATTTACTTGCTTCAACAGTACACAGTAGTCAGTCTCTCAGTAAATTAAGAAAACTATTTTAAAAGCTGCCTATTAATGCACTTAAGTCTTAAAAAAAAGCTTAATTTTAAGAGCCTCTGAAAGCCCACAAACGGGTTCAATAAGTGGAAACTCACCGTGGTGATTAATTCGATTGGGGGCATGGCCGGTTTACGGACAAGACTGGTCTCCATTGCAATACTTTTAGACAAATATATAAACCTGTTCGAACTCATGTGAGCTTTTGTGCTAGTTTGGTCAATTTTCAGTACTGGAAATACAATTGCAATCAAGTGGAAATGCTACCGTTTTAAATACACACATATACCATTTACAACGTGAGAGACAGAGATTAAAAGAAATTTTTGAGTGATTTATAGTCAGCCATTAATCTAACATCTGCTTAAAAAAGCATTTAAAACATAAGCTTTCAACATGGGATACATTACACACAATTTAAGATTTTTCAATCTATTTCTATACCAGCAAGAAAATTTTGTACCATTTCCCCAAAGCAAGGTAGACATTTTCAGCATACGCTGTAACCATACACTACCATTTAAGATTAAGAATTTGGTTTTTGCAGAAGATTTTCTGCAAGCATCTCTCCTGTAACAGAAAACCTAACCCTTTTTAAATTAATTCGTATATTATCTACCAGATCTATTGATTTAAAACAGAAAAATAATTACTCTCGTGTTCTCCAACAATCATTTGATGTGTTTTGCCAACTTGCAGGTTACAGTTTTATTAATAAGTTCAAGGTAGGTTGCATTGCCTCATCTTCAGTGATAATAGACAAATTGTGGTGATTGAAAATTGTATGAAGGATTAATTTTATATTTGAATTCAGTTTCCAGATCAATAAATAGTCTTAAAAATAATGCATATTTTAGGGAAATACATATTTAGATTCTCAACATATACCCTGTGCTAATAATCTCACCAGTCAAGTTGCAGAATGTCAATAAGTTGATTGCACATACATTTAGTTTAGTATAGTAAACTAAAACTTCTGGATTGGAAACCTGGGGGAAAAAAGTGAATCCAGGTAGTAAGGTGCAAGTTTACCAAATCCCTGATTTATTTAATTGCATCACTTGAGTGCTGAAGCTACATTGCTTACTGCAGTGTCAGCACTTAAATACTTGATAATATGTTATGAATTTAAAAAATCCTGAACAGTTTAGGTGAAATCTTAAAAACTCACTTAATTACGGTCTGTTACAAATGTTAGAACTTTAACAAAGCAGCTAAATACGACTGGGCTACAGATTTGAATAACAGAAGCTCACAGCATTTCCACAGAATTTTTACATATTTTCCAAATCAATGATAAAATAACATTCAGTAACTCCCAACTCCACAGGATAATAACTGCACGAATAATTTGATCTGATGCGTAGAAATTAGGAAAAACATTATTTACTCAATCTACTGATACTTACAGGTTACTCTTTATTGCCTTTATACGCATTTCATAGTATTCAAAATCAATACCGGTGCCTCCTACTAAAGCGCTACCATGCTTCTTTTAATGATCAATTGTATGTAAAATCCAGACAGAACAATTCCAACCAAGATTACTGTATGCCTTCACATACATTGGGTGTATAGTAAACAAAGAAGTCTGTCTGACTGAATCTTTTTAAAGCCTTAACAGAATTTGCAATGTCTTTGCTTGCACTATACTGACTCATTTTAGGTTTCCCCATAATGTTGCTGTAAACAAAGTAACAATCTAACAAAGAATCAGATATTTTTGTGATAATTAGGGCAAATGCTACACAATAAGAGCTTACCTTGTTCCAAAGTGCCACAGTATTTATTTTTAAATCTTTGGAGTTACTCTGATAGTACATTTTGAACATTTCAAATGAAAGTGAATTAGTCCTCGGTTGGTTTTTAGACCAGTTTTTGTATGCAAGCTAGAATTCTCACTTGCACAAACTGCCATGCAGCTGTCTTGCTTTTTTCAGACAGCTGACAAACAGCAACTGCACAAGCACAATGACGCAGAGCACTAAGCTGCCGTGGAAAGGAGTGGAGCTTGAAAAAGTGGGTGGAGCTTTGTGGCTTGCAGTAGTGTCCATCTCCAGCTTGGTGAACAGTCAGAGAACTGCCCAACAAACAGACAGGGCCCCAACTGTGCTATTCCAGAAATTTTTTGTGTCTCTGCCGTGTCCGCTAACAGGAGTTTGTTGAAGCATTATACGCTGCAATCCACTTAGATACTGTAAAACATTAGTGGAATAAAAGAGCCTAAGGCAAAACTACAGGACAATTAAAAACTTATTTCTCAACTAGCTCCCTTTTATTTCTGTTATAGTAGAAAACATGAAGGCATTTAAAAAGAGTTGCAGAATCCTTAAATACTTCTTAAAAAGAAAGAGAATGTCAAAGAATTTATGTGAACACTTTTGTTTTGCTGTTAGAACTTCATTTAAACAGTCAATGTTCTTCACTTTGTTGAGTGTACTGGGCATTCAAATTAAACAGGTGAGCTGAACCAACATGCATTGAGTCATAAATAAGAATTATTCAACATTAACTACATGTTAGTTGAAAAAATGAATTAAGGTATGCAGAATTACAGCCATTCCAGAAGACCATAAGAAATCGAAACAGAAGTAGGCTATTCTGCTCCTCAAAGCTGTATCGCCATTCAGTAAGATAATGGCTGATTCCAAGCCAGCACCCTCAGATAGAGCATCTATGCTTAGAATCTATGGGAAAAAAGTTTCTAAAATGGTACGCAGAGAAATGGAGAGAAGAAATTTATTTATAATTGTACAGTGGGTGCCCTCCAAATCTTTCCTGGTGCGATCCTATTTTAATACCTCAGATTTCTGGGTAATCCAAGATGGAGGACAGGAAAAAATTGTGGCTGTAACAGCTGCTCCTTTTTTAAGGTATATTCAGTGTTGGAGCAATTTCCTCAAATTCTAGGAGCAGTAATTATTGTTTTACAAGCTGTTGCATTGTTTTGGAACTTTTGGGAAAAAAAATCAAAACAATGGCACTTTTAAAAAAGGAGGAAAGGAGACAAAGGCAGTGACCACATGGTGGGAAGTGAATTAATGGAGAAAGAAACATACACTGCTGTCTGACCCAGCAGTGAATTTTCACATCTACCACCTCTGCTGTTTGATTTCGAGTCCCTCTGGACATCAGAGTTGTGGGGCAACTTTTTTATGCAGAGGGTGATGCATGTATGGAATGAGCTGCCAGAGGAAGTGGCGGAGGCTGATACAATTACAACATTTAAAAGGTTTCGGATGGGTACATGAATAGGAAGGGTTTAGAGGGGTATGGGCCAAATGCTGGCAAATGGGATTAGATTTATATAGGATATCTGGTCGCACTGGACGGGTTGGACCCAAAGGGTCTGTTTCCGTGCTGTATATCTCTGTGACTATGTTGTAAGATCCTGGGAAGAAAATTTGATGGTGAGAGTTTTGGTATGCAGGTGTGGTCTGAAATCTGATCATGTTTGATCCCCTACTTCCATTTCTCACTTTGTCTCATGCTCTCTCTCACTCTCTTACACATATTCTACAGTCACAGGCAATACAGGATCAGCAAATGCATCACCAACCTATAACTGAACTTCAGGCAGTCTGGGTGGCACAGTGGCTCAGTGGCTAACACTGCTGCTTCACAGCGCCGGGTTTGCTGCAGCCTTGGGTGACTGTGTGAGTTTGCAAGTTCTCCCGTGTCTGTGTGGGTTTCTGCCAGGTGTTCCAGTTTCCTTCCACCATCTAAAGATATGCAGTTAGGTGGATTGGCCATGCTAAATTGCCCTGTAGTGTCCAGGCATGGGCAGGCTAGGTAGATTAGCCATGGTAGCCATGTGGGGTTACAGGTATTGGGTGGTGGATTCAGAGGGTCAGTGCAGGCTCGATGGATTGAATGGCCTCTTTCCACACTGTAGGGATTCCGTGATTCTAGAATAGTGTCATAAATATTTCTGTTTACACAGCATAGTTTTCTCTGTGCCTTTCCATGCTTTCAAGAGTTTATCAATTTCTCTCTCTTATTACATTCCACCTCAAACTCTTTTGTTCTCCACTGAATATAGCCTCAGTTTTTGCAATTTTATCAAACCGATAGCCTCCCACCCCTGGGAACATCCTACTAATTCTATAATCCATCCTTTACATAGTTTCAACATTGGTTAAAAAAACAGATAATATAGTACTGTTCAGAAGGTGCCAATTGTCAACCATCGTTTGGCACTGATGTCAAATGTAGGTCAGATTCAGCAGGTCCAATTCCTGAAGAGCATTAGGGGACATGTGGGTTTTTACAATAAGTTGTATCAGAGGTGCCTCAGTGAGGTGCAAGTTCAATGAAACCTGGCATGTAAACAGTGGCAATATTCCATGCATCAGATGTAATTTCGCTTCATGGCTCATTATCAGATTTGGGCTTCTTGATTGGCCACTGCTAGAGAACAGAAGGGCAGATTACCACACTCTTCCTTCAATTGTTACAATTCAAGCATCGATTCAGGACTGCATCACTGAGTTTCATCTGTTCATGTTCAGACTCCCAAACATAAGTTTTGAAATTGCCCTATCGTATGACAGAGGATAGGTTTGATCAAATAGCACTTCCAATGTCTCAACAAGTCTCAGTCAGAATCATGGCCATACAAAACCTGCTCACTGACTAAGCCATGAATCCACAAAAGATAAAGAGTAGGTGGAACCTTAAGAGATAGAAGAAGATAAGGCAAACCCACCAATTGTCCCCTGAGAGTGCTAGGTTTGTTCACCAACCATTAACTAATTAAACTTTCTCTTTAAGTATCATTGCATATTACCACATTCTTCCCACCATGTTCTCTGGCTTATGATTTTCTGCAACAATACCTATTGTCCTTGAACAAAGGACCTCTCTGTGCATTGCAGCATTTCCAGATATTGAAGGAGGAAAATGGATCATTGCACAAAAGACCATGAGCAAAACCTTTAATTTTCCACATCAAAATAAGTCTCCCTGAACCACGAGGCAGTGCCGTTGCTTTCTTTGTAAATGGAAATATACTGTGCTTTCCTAACAAATCTACTGTTTCATCTCTCATTTTCCTCATGGGCTAAGACGAACAAGCAGTAGGTTAACCTGTTCTTACCCTGTTTCGGGCAGTACCAGAAAAACATAGTCAGTTATTAAGCATATAATAGCTGAAGTCATTTTAAGTGTAAATCTCTTTCAAAAAATATTATTTTAAAATTATTTATATAATGTAATATAGAGAGAATGTAGCAAACCCAGGGAGCATAATTATTACATTCTCATCAGTATTACAGTTTTGATTTAGGTTTGAAGTTGCAAGTTAGATAATTCACTTTTACAAAACTCAAACATAACTAAACCATTATTTCAAATGCATAGGTATTTATCCTAAGGTCTAACATTATGACAGCAATGCTGAAGTTGCAGAACCTCTCTGTCCTATTGCTTCGCTGTAGGAGTTCCTCAGGGTAGTGTCCTAGGCTCAACCATCTTTTGCTGTTTCATCAATTACCTTCCCTCAATCACAAGGTTAGATGTGGGATGTTGTTAATGATTGCAATGTTTAACACCATTTGCAAATCATCAGGTACTAGCATAATCCCTGCCCACATGCAGCAAGATTTGGACAATGTTCAGGCTTGAGCTGATAAGCAGCAAGTAATATTCTTACCACACAATTGTCAGTTGGTCACCATCTCCAAGAGTGAATCTACCATCTCCACTTGGCATTCAATGGTGTAACTATCCCTCAATCCCTAACTATCAACAACCAGGGAATTACCATCGAGCAGCCAATAAATGCTGCAGTTACAGGTTAGGAGCTGGAATTCTGCAGCAAATAACTCACCTCTTGACTCTTCAAAACCCATCCACCATTTACAAGAGAAAAGGGAAGGCCAGTGTGAAATATCCAGCCCACTAATTGAAACAAACCAATCTACCCCCCCATTTTCCTCATACCCATTTTCCCTCCTCCATTCTCTGACTAGACCATTAACTGGCCCCATAAACCCATTTGGCAGGACCTGCCTGTCAGCCAGGCTCCACAGAAGTCAATAACTTCCCTTTAAGTTCAGCTCCATCACTGGCTATCCCCTTCTGGCACTGCCTACTTCCCAACAGTGGCCACATTTTCAGGTGGCAATGCTGGGACATGAGAATGAGCTATCAGGAGGAGGACACCCTCCCTGAATGGGAAGATGGAACTCTTCAAACTACTTAACAGCCCAGCTGCCATTAAACAGCTGCAAGGTGAACCAACCAGGCAGAAGTTGGCTTTCCCCTGACTTTATGCTAGAGCTGCCCCTAAACCCCATGTAAACTTCAGCCTTGGTCACAAACTTTGAACAGAAGTTTCCTTTTGTATAGTATAGTAATTTACTGTTACATTTATTTACGAAAATACAGTAAAATGTGTATAAGTCACCATTATTAATCCAGCACCATTTTAATAACATAAAATATTTTTTAAAATGCATACAAAGTTAAGTCAAATTTAATTTCTTTGTTCCAAATACGATTTCTTGATTTCAGAAGCGGCTATGGGACTCTGCCTTACTCCACAGCTGTCAAAGCTGTCCCTGAGGCGGCATCACCAAGGAGGAAACACAATGAAGCAGCTCCCACTGCCGCTGACTGGACCCAGATCATTGTCTCTGCCAAAGCCACCTCACCACCGTCAACTCCAGCCGCTGCCATAGCCAAGAGACCATCCCAACTCTCAAGGACCGGCGCCAATTCTCAATTTCTGAGGAACGACAGACCATCCAAATTAACTCCCGAGGATTGAGGGATCGTCTACTCTGCTGCCATTGCAGACACCACTGAAACACCACAGGAAAAGAACAGACCTCAATTCATCAACGCTGGAGTCATTGCTCAAGCCGCCACTGCCATGGCCACAAGGAATGAACTGAATTCACTGCTCAACAGCTCCCCACAACCTCTCTCCACCACCACAGCTGCAGAGGGAACCACCGCAGCCGCACAGGGAAGAAAAGATGAATTAGATTCAAAAGTTAAATAAATAAAATTTAAAAAAGGATGCAGTCCATAATGTGAGAGGGAGTGGATGGGCCCAGGAGCCTGAACATCTCCTACCCTACCACCCCTGCCATCATTTTGTGGACAAGTCCAGAACTAGGAGGTACTGTTTGAAACTTCGGGATCTCCATTTTAGGAAACAAATGAAGTGTTTTTTTTTCTCTGTAAGGTCTACTTATATTTATTTGGAAATAAAAACAGATGAATGGAAGTGTGGGTTACTTGTTTATTCTACAGTTTGAAGGAAAAGTGAAACTGCATAGTGTGCTTATGCTGGAACAGGACATTTTTGTACTGGCATCAGTTCCCTTTAGGTGAAAAACGTAGCTACACAGCAACAGGATTGGATTGGTTGTCAGTGTCAGTTTATTACAGCATTGATAGAAGAGAGAACAGTTGGGATACAGACCTTCAAGCCTGCCAGCAATTGACATCATTCTCTCTCTGGGACGAATTTCACCCAAGTTGGATAAGTGTCAACCTCAGGGTGTTCCAGGGAAGGTTTCTCTGCATGAGCTTCTGCGAGTTCTCTCACGTATTTCTCCTTTGGTTATGTATTCGCCACTATCTTGTTTGACGGGATGGTGGAAAGGAGGGGCATCTTCTTACCCTAAGGCCACCAGAAGAGACTAGAGCACCAGGCCTTCCCACCCTGATATGAGGTTGTTACCTGAGTCAGTCAGTATCTGTGGTCCAGAGGAACACCCAGCAGTGCAGGGAAAAAGGTTAATGATCATCTGTGCTCCATGAGGATGAGTGACACCATCTTCTCATGGCTTTCTCATGCTCTAACTCCACTAGAATTAGAATTGGAATTAGAATCAGAGTTAGGTTTCCTTGTCATGTGTATTCAACAGCAGGGATACAGGAGCACAGTAAAAAGTTTACAATGTCTCCAATCAGTGCCATGCAAGATAGTGCCAAAACCAGATGACTCCTTGCAAGCTCCTACAGCAGATCGAATGGTAGGGTTTCTTATAATCGTTCTACACTCTTAAACTTAAATTTTAAATCTGTAAAAATTACTAATAATGTTCTTCTGAATAGACTCGAGCCTCAAATAGCGTAACTTGCAATGTAACCTGTACATCTCTAAGACTTTTTGATCTGTACACTCTTTGCTTGCTGTGATCTGCTTGTACCTCTCGTAAACAAAGCTTTTCACTGTATTTCAGTACACTTGACAATAAAATCAATCAATCAATCAATCATAGGTACAAGGTACCCAAGTACTAAATCTTAGGTAATAAGTAGAAAAAGAAAGAAATAAGTTAGAACTTCAACATTACAGTTCTTCTCACTATGAAGTAATAAATAAGGAAGAAAGTTAAAAGTTACAAATTACAGTCCTTTTTTTAGCCATGCTCCTGCAGTCGCTCCAAACTGGGCTTTTCCCAAAAGGGCTTGATCTCTCCCCGGCACTGGGCTTGATCGCTTGATCCCCGCACTTCTGCACTGCGACTGCACTTAGCTCCCACCAAGGCTCAATATTTCATGCAACATTTTCAGAGTAGATCTCATCCATCCCAGCGCCCCAAGCTATTAATCCTGCATATCCTCTGCAAGACCTATGCACTCACTCAGGAAACCTCACCAACTTCCCCCGACCTGGACCAGAACTGACAGCTGTGCCGGCCATTTTCATCTAACTTTGTTTTTTTTCCAGCAGAAAATGGTCCACAGCAGGGCAGAGAGAGGCAAGGCAGGTGATGCCCAACAATTGTATCCTCATCCTCTACAAGGAGAAAATCCTTGCTCTAGCGGGAGAGGGCATGACCACTCGTGATATCGTCGAGATATCTACGTCCTGGTAACCAAGTAAAATTCACTGTCAAGTGCGCGCTGCTCTCCCATTACCAACACTGTGATGGTATTCCCAACGTACCTAAGAAGCCACTGATCCCCAAGAGGAACCACAGGCAAGGCTGCTCCATACTCTCCACCAGTTCACATACTGATACCTTAGTTTACATGTTAGTTACATGAGAGTGGGGAGCATATTCTGGTGAGCACATCACTGGCATGTGGTGGATAAGAAAGAAACACTCCAGGTCATTGGCATGCAGAAGACTATCAGAGACCAGGCACCTGCTGAGTCCCAGGAAAGGAAAAGACTCCACGGAAATGCACAAACATACACAGGAACAGCAGGCAGACTTGTCAAAGGGACTGGGAGGTGGAAGAGTCCACCAACGCTATCAGTATTGTGCTGCCTTGGCATCAGAGCATCTGGCAACATCCAAGGACAGGTTGGCAGCTGCCACGAAGAGCCAGATCTGGCATACTTGTGTGGCCAGATTACGCACAGACCTGCACTCCATCATTCTTGTCTTTGGTGCTCAGCACAAACAACAAGACGACAAAGGTGAGGTACTTTGACCACTCCAAGTGCTGCTTCCTTACAAGAAGATAGGAGCCGGAGGAGGAATTATATACAGAAGTCTAGTTTCAGGATTGACCAGAGGTGCCTGGCCTCTCCACCTTCACCCTGCTTGCAATCCCCAACTCTGTGGGGGTTCAAGCCAACCTGCATCTGGGCAGGACACTCCCTACAAATCTGAACATTCTAGCCACAAATACTCTGGGTTTGCCCACCCAAAACTCCAAGACAACAGGCTCCACTCTAGGGCTAGCTCCTTCCATCCCAACTGTGGACCCCAGGGTGCACCTCGATATGGTGGGAGGAAAGGAAAACCAAAACCTTCTGTGGGCATGTAAGTGACATAGATGAAATTTCATTGTAAATAGACTTGTAAAAATATTTTCATTTTTACTCATCAGCTGTATGACTGACTGTCATTTTAGGTACAGCTACAAGCATGAAGTTGGACAGATTAGCCATCCTTAGCACCATACAATATTCTAACTCTGTCTGAATGATAGCTATCCTTTCCATTGTACCCATACTAGCATGGAACTTCATCATGATTGAATGTGGAAGCATCAGATGTTGTGAAGGCTTCTAATATTTTGGAACCTTAACTTTTATTAACCAACAGGAAAAGTATAAATAGAACAAAAGCAGCAAGCTGTAGTTGCAGTTGGAATTACAGAGGGGATGCTGGCCTCAGCAAAACATTTGCAGTCAGTGAAAGATGACTTCACTCAAATCAGTTCCATTAAATGGAGATTCACAATTAAAGTCCTTCCTACTTTACTTTAGCCAACGTTACTGGGCTGAGGGTGCTGTTCCTTATGGAGTAACATCTTCATTCTCTTACTCGGTACATTGCTGCTGCTCTCAGATCTCCAATGTCCATAAAAAAAAAGCTAGCCTAATGGCAATCATGTAACCATTGCCAACTATAATTTTAAAAATCTGGTTTATTGATCTTGTTTAGGGAAGGAAATCTGCCTTCCTTACCTGGTGACTCTAGAGCCAAGTGGTAGACTCTTAACTGTCCCCTGGGCATTTAGGGATAGCAAATGGTGCTGGTCTAGCCAGCGACACTTATGCCCTATAACGATTTGTTAAGAAAACATCACATAGCCTTACTGTGTCCTTCAGTTGTCTGGAGCAGAGATTCTCGGGATCAAATGGTATCTTCTGTCTGCGTGGTGCTGCAACAAACACCCAGACTAGGCCTGCATGGAAACCTGATGTGGAACAGACATCTGGTGACCTTTGTTCGCCTTAGTGCAAGAAGATGTTGCATTGCAGAAAAACTGGATATTATGACATGGCTTTCTGGTTCATTAATGTCCTTTAGGGAAGGAAACTGCCATCCTTACCTGCTCTGGGCTACATGCGAGTCAAGACCCACAGCAATGTGGTTGACTCTTAACTGCTCTCTGGGCAATAAATGCTGGCCTAGCCAGCGACGCTCTCAACCATGAATGAATAAAAAAAATGATGACCAATCTGACAGAGTGTGGTGTCACTGTTCCTCCCTCATTTACACAGCATTCCTTGGAAGATGAGTGACTGTGGGTCTCCTGCATCTTTGGTACATCATGAGGGCACCTATGGCTGGAAACTGCATTAAGAAGCAGCTCCACATTTGTTGGAGGTTTATGCTGGTCCTTGGTTTCCAGGCACCTGTGTTTCTCATCCATCTATGTGGATGCTCTTAATGCATTAGGCACAGAGATGACCCCAGCTTCTGTGTCTGGATCCACTGGGGACAGTTCCTCTGAGCCTATGTGGGCAGTATCAAAAACAAAGCAGCTCCTCAGTCACAGTAAGTACACACAAATAATATTTGAACAGTATCCTCCAAACTTTGAGACATGGAGATTTCTGACAAGAAGGGCAATCATATGCCTGATAGGCCTGAATCAATTCTATTTTGCTCAAGCCTTTTGGCACACATACACTAGGTGATTGTAAATATTGTAGTAAGAATCTCTTCCCCAACCCACATATTACCCAAAAAAGTACTGCAAATAGGAGAATAGTGTGGATACTTTATGTGAAGTATCCAAAATGTGAAGTGGGCAGCTCCTGCTCCTTGTGCAGGCTATGGCACCTCGGAAGTTGACTGCGACTTTTGCAACTAAAAAGGTCAACCTTTATAGCTTAGCTGACGCTACATGTGCCTCAAGGACTGATTTGAAATTTTGAATTGATGTGGCCAAGAGTGTTTACAGCCAGGATTTTTAATCAACACACAAGGCAAATGCATGAGGTTCACTTACAGAATTATGTGATAACAGATGACATTAATCCTGTTTGTTTAATGCTATTGGTCCTTGAAGGGCCTCACACAAGAGTAGAGCCGGCTCCCCTCACAGAAATAAGAAAAAACAGACTGAATCCCCCCCATTCCTGGTGTGACAGCAGCTATTTTCCACTTTGATTGTGTATCTGTGTTTTGGATGAGGGTGTAAGGTTACACAGATAGCACTTTACTGAGTGAGTCTCAGGCTCAGACTCTCAGTCTAGGTGCACCCCCACCCCCCAACACATACACACACAGAGAGAGCATGATGCCATACAACTACGTGTCTACCCCCACCTCTCCCCACTCCCACAACTAATCACTGCTGGCAAACATGACACGCTACTTCACTTTGCATCTGCCCTAAAAGACAAAGTTAGACAGAGATACTGTGAGCCTGTATGTTCTGAAAGAGGCAACAAAGTGAAATTAGGTAAGATGTGTTGAGGCAAAGCAGAGATGCTATGAACATCTGAGTAAGCGCAAAGTGAGTCAGTGCAGAGTGAGCAACCTAGGAGACCTGAGATGCACCCTCCCCAAACAATGTGCCCGTTCCTGCACGCAGAGTGGCCTGGTAACAGTATTACATCACAAGGTATCAGAACATTTAAAATGCAGAACAGAAGAAGGGGATAACCAAATTCTAAGTGGGTAGAAGGCGTGCCATGATGATATGGTGAGGCGAGTATATGTCTGATGCAACGGCCATGGACAAAGGATGTAGGCAGTCATGACCCATGGAGTGTACCCTGACATGTAAGGAACTGCTGGCTAAGATGGAGGCCAAGAGGTGAAAAGACAAGCTGGATCCACCAGGTCCCTGCTCTGACATTCATGTTGGGAATTGTCGCCATCTAGTTTCTCTCTGCTGTGTGGGAGAATAGTAAACTACATATAAATGCAGCAGAATATTTAACAGGTAATATTTAAATATTTAAATATTTAAATGTTAATGCATGCGAATTACTTATTGACTACAGCTCTGCCTTCAATACTATAATCCCAACCAATCTAATCTCCAAACGCCGAGAACTAGGTCTCTGCTCCACCCTCTGCAAATGGATCTTGACTTCCTGACCCACAGGTTACAGTCAGTGAGGATAGGCAACAGCACCTCCATGATAATCCTCAATACCCACACCCCGCAAGGCTGCGTACTCAGCCCCTTACTGTATTCCCTGTACACTCACAACTGTTTGGCCAAATTTCGTTTGAACTCCATCTACAAGTTTGCTGACAACAACACTGCTGTAAGCTGGAAATCAAACAATGATGAGACAGAGTACAGGAAAGAGATATACTGCTTGGTGACATGGTGTAAAGATATCAATCTCTCCCTCCATGTCAGCAAAACTAAAGAGCTGATCGTCAACTTCAGGAAGCAAGGAGGAGGGCACACCACTGTCTGCATCGGTGGAGCTGAGGTGGAGATGATTGAGAGCATCAAGTTTCCAGGAGTAACAATCACCAACAATCTGTCCTGGTCCACTCATGTTGATCCCAGATCAAGAAGGCACAACAATGTTGCCTCTTCATAAAAACTGAAAGAACTATGATGCAGTAAATCAGAAATAAAAGCAGAAATTGTTGGTAAAGCTCAGCAGGTCTGTCTGCATCTGAGTTAACGTTTTGAGTCGAGGAACTTGGTCACTTGACACAAAATATTAACTCCGATTTCTCTCCAGATGATGCAGCCAGACCTGCTGAGCTTTTCCAGCAATTTCTGTCTTATTACCGCCTCTCCTTCCTCAGGAGGCTAAGGAAATTTGGTACGTCCATAAGGACTCTCACTAACTTTTATAGCTACAGCATAGAAAGCATTCTATCTGGATGCATTATGGCTTGGTACAGCTCTGCCCACGACCGTGAGAAACCACAGAGAGTTGTGAACACAGCCCAGTCCATCACGCAATACATTGACTCAATCTATATTTCTCAGTTGCCTCGGAAAGGCAGCCAGCATCATTAAAGCCCCCTCCCAAACCACTTATAATTTCTTCCAACCTCTTCTGTCAGGCAGAGGATACAAAAGCTTAAACAAACATACCAACAGGTTCAAGGACAGTTTCTTCCTCATTGTTATTAAACTTTTGAATGGCCCTGTCAAATTTCAAATATAATGTTGATCTTGCTTTCTGTGCACCTTCTTTACAGCTATAACATTGTATTCCTCACTCTGTTCAATCACCCTATGATCTTTGTATGTTATGATCTGCCTATACTGCATGCAAAACAAACTTTTTCACTTTACGTAGGTACATGTGACAATAATAAATCAAATCAAATAATCCTCTCACCACTTACTGGTGAGACTGGTGTTTTGTTATTTAAATCTTGGGTGGAAAATCTGACCTCTCTTCCACAACACAGAGAATCTCATTTTCCCAATCTCGCCATATTTTCCTAACTGACTCGTCATTGCCCACTTTGTTCACAGACTTGAAGAATTCTGCACTCTCTCTCTCTCTCTCTCTCTCACACGGTGTGGAAGAAATAACATTCAATGACTTTAGTAAAAGAAACAGTTAACACATGCCAAAGTCCATATTCAACTGTCCAGCTAATGAATTGAGGGATGTCACAGTTCACAATTTGGTATCATCACTAAAAGCAAAAATTAACTATGAACAAAGTCGCTCCATTCCACCCCTTTTGGTCTGAACTCTGATCCACTGACTTTGTACCCTTTTGTCTATAACTTTTCATCCACGATATTTCTGAAAAATAACTGCTTGCCTTGTCCACCTTATGGTTGAGAATGAATGTGTGGGTGTTTGGGTTTAAATAGGATATGGTTTGAATTTGGACATTAATACTTGATAATTTGTCTTTGTCCCATTAGAGGATGGATTTGTTATAATAAATACATTTTTGTTTTCTAGTTCATTGACAAAACCAGTGAGGGGTTCTTTTATATTCAAAAGTGGTCAAAGTCAAGCATCCTAGAGATTAAATTGGTCACATTTCACACTTGTGACAACTTTTAGAATTCCAGGGCTTAATTATTCCGACACATCATGACAGCTCTCAGAGAGTTGCGCAACATTGGAACTCTCCACCTCATAACGTGGTGGAGGTGGAGACGTTGAATGTTTTTAAGACAGAGGTAGATAGATGCTTATTAGGCAACAGAATCAAAGTATATCAGGAGTTGGTGAGAGTGTGGATTGGGAACACAAATAGATGTGCCATGTCCTTATTTATTAGCAGAGCAGTCTCAAAGGGTTGAATAGTCTGCTTATGCTCCTAGTTCATATGTCTAATGCCATGGTAGATGAACTATTTATTCCAAATAATGTTAAATGTACAGGTATCATATACTGACCATACTGTGTTAGTGTGTAGCTGGCTATACTTAGGACATGTGCAATGACATGCACATAATAAAAGTTAAGTTGATGTTGCTGAAGGATTTACAAATGTTAAAAAAAATGTATCTCTATTGGAAGATTATTTCACAATATTTCATGTAAAATTTGTATCTCATTAGAAGTTTTATTTGTTCAAAATATGTTGTAGGATTATAAAAGACACTTAGAATTAATAATGCACAAATGTGCATTAATTGACATGCTTATATTTTTTTTAAATCAACCTTGGTTAGACATATTATGACACACTTTTCAGGACAGGTATGTCTCGAATCCAAATCTTGTGGCCCAGATATATGGACACTATCACTGTGCCACAAGAGCCCTTGCTAAGCTTATTTGCTTAGCTGCTTAGTTATACCCAATTACTATTCTGTCACATTCAAACATTCAATTAACAAATATATCCAAGTTTGTTCAGTATTAACCCATGCTGAAGCACATTTTAGAACAATTTTTTCAAATCAATGTTGGACTTTATACTTACATTATACATTACAAGTGACTATATGAAGGATTATCGACCTGTGGACCAATCAATTATTTTTATCTAGATGTATATAGTGACATCACAAACCTATATATACACAATACTAACATGTATTCTTTCCTCACTAATTTTCTCATCTTTTCTCTGGAAGCACTGATTCTCAAAACACTGTTTCAGATACATCAAGTGGCCTTTGCTTTTATGGCCATTATTGCAGGAGTTCAAACAGTAGTTTGAACGTTTGTGGCTGGCTGTTTTACCATGAGGACGTTAGAGTGAAGCCCTGATCCTACCCTCACCAGACATCCACTCATGCACACACAAATACACAACCATGCTACCCACTTCCAGAAAGAGTTACATAAACTCAATCAGAAAGCAAGAAATCTAGGCATTTTTTTCTGTCTTACCCAGAATACACAGGTCAGTTCTAATATTCTGACCACCACTCCAATATTTCAGTAGAGACCTCTGTTTGGACTTAGGTCTCCGTAGATCATTTTGTTGTAGTCCAAATTCATTGTGCCATCACAAGGACTGGAAGCATCATTACCCTTGTAAAATTGTTACAAACAATAAACATATCACAAACTCTACAATACAAATGTCAAATTCATTTGCGTTGCTTTGAATGAGATTCAAATAGCATTCAGTCTTTCAAGTATCAAATGATTTCCTATTTCAAAAGAATAACAATCTCTCTCCTTTCAAACTAGGAAAGGTAATTCATCAGTGGTTGTCTAGTTGTTTACATAATTCTTAAACCAATAGGAAGAGCAAACAGCAGTACCTCACTAGACAGCACAAGAATCTTAAGCATACATGATCCACCATGCTAGTAAAAGAATAAGTATGACTGTTTGCATAGTCCATCGGCTCTATTTTTAAAAAAGTAATGTGCAGGGCTTTGAATGCCACATTTTAAAGGCTTAATTCTCTTTAGCTAAAAAAAATTCAAAATTAGACAACATGTAAAGGCTTCCTACTGTGCACAACACTAAACTATTTTTATTTTAACATTTTGTTGGTACAATTCAGTCACCTCAGATGAAATATTGTTAAGTGTGACTCAGTGATGCAGTGGCAAGCAGTAGGCGTTTGGCAGTATGACTCCCACGGATTACACATTTAGGGCAGGAATATAAGCCAGCCTCTCACTGGCTGTGGCTCAACAAAGAAGCAAGCCAATGACAGGAAATAAGTGATGGCTTTAGCCACGTAGGAAGCTGCATTTGAGTGGGTTGCACTTTAGCTCAGGACAGGCCAATCACCAGCCATTCTTCTCATTAGGACTGTTTTACCATTAAAGGAGAGTTACAAGCTGAAAGATATTGCTGTCTATATCAGTAAGTGAAACAGCTGCCTATTATGACTCATCTACATGTACCATTATGTTAGTCACCAAGTTACAAATTCTGCCATGGCTATTAAAAAGAAGTTTAAACTAGAAGTGATGACTGAGCTAGCACACATTTTGTAGAATACTCAAACTGTTTTTTAATATGTTCCTTGGCTATTCCAAGATGCGTTACATTAAAAGTAATTTTCAAAAGAAGGTGTACCAATAATATTTTCTTGGATACAATATTATATCAAATTACATTTAAGGGACAAACCATTTGATCTAACTGTTCTTTGTTGGTGGTATTCCTCCACATGATCCCAGGTGGCTGCTTGTTCTCATATACCCTTATTTACCATGTACTACCTAACCTAACCTCAAAAGTTAACATAGTCTCTGATCCAATTACCAACTCTAGTAGCGCATTCCATATAGTTACGTTACATGTCGCATTAAGGTTTATCCTGCTTTCTGTTCCAAATCACTGATTCTTAATCTTACATTTACATCCCTCAATCATGATCTTTCAAACCCTGGATACAGTCCAACAACTCTCTCACTACTTCTGATGTGATATTGTTTATTGTATCCCTTCTTTCACCTAAAAAAGGCAAAAAGGTATAAGCATCTCCTTCAGGATATATCACTTTGCAATAAAACTTCTCAAAGCACTGAAAAATGCATAGCACTGAAATACAAATGCTTAAAGTATACAATTAAGATTCCACTCCTCACCTATTCTCCACAAGATGTTTCAACATTTATAGAGTGTTTCCAAATCACTTCTGATTAAAAAAAAACTCAAACTTTCATATGAGTTTAACAATGAAATCATTGCCCAACCCTCAACTCCCCATCGCCCACCAGTCACTCATGAAGAATTCAGGTAGCAAGATACTGAATTGTCATAGTCCAACTTAATTACTGTTAAATTCCATTGCCAGACAATTGGAGAAGTAAAAAGGAATTTTTAAAAACAGGCAAAAAGCACATGTCACACCAACACGTCAGTGCTTTATGATGGCAGAAAAACATTTGCCTTTATGTGACAGTGTGCCATATTCGAGTGAACTCATCTATTGCTGCTATTCCTTTGGGGAATTATGACTTTAACAACTTTGTTTTCATCTGGGTTGTCATTTAATCTGCACATTTTTTAAACTACTTTCAAATGAGGTAACTCCTTTTTCAGTTTTATTTCTTAAATATAATTCATTGAACCATGTTTTGTCTGAAACAATCCTACTCAATACAATTAATGCAGTTCCATAGCATCAAGCATTTTGTGAGTATTCTTTATGTCAGAGTTATAGGAACAGATTCAGAAACAAATGTGTATCATGATCAAAGTTTGATGTGTATAAGAAGAAATCATTTACTCATCTAGTCGTTTATAATTTAAGTACTATTATATTTGTAGAACAAAATTAATAATCCAATGCACATTTCACATGATATGACATGTAATTACATTTGTCAATAATATTTGAAATCAAATCTTTAAGACCACTGAAATTTCCTCTCCCAACTCCCACAGGATCCTAAAATATATCCTGTCACACCCTGGTGATGTGTCTTCCCTGGATTTTACTGCTTTTTAAATTCCTTTTTATGTAGAATATTACTAATCTCACTTTCAACCACTTCAACATTCATCTCCTTCTGAAGTGATTTTCTTTATTAAAGACTGGAGAATTTTTTTTAAATACTTGTGTCAATTTTTTTTAACCATTATTCAAATTGTGATAGTGGTCTCTTCTCTGGAATTCCACATCAGTTTGCAATTCACCACCAATTTCACCACCACCTTCTCAAGTCAACTAGGGACAGGCAATAAATACTGGCCAGCCAGCGATGTCCACATCTCACAAATGTATTTTCAACAAATTCTCCATCATATCACATACTGTTCCTTTTTTTGTGAACGTTTTCTTCATTATCCCTCTTAGTTTTCCTCGTCCCTCTCTTGATTGCTTATTCCCTCATATTCTCTGACAGTTTTCAATTATTATCCATTAAGCCTCGCAGTCCTTTCTTGAATTGTTGTTGGTTTCTAGCCTTTTCTCTACATTTATTCATGACGTGCTGGAACACTTTCCTGCTCACTCAATACCTTTATAATGTCTTTGTAAAACACTCCTCTATTTCTCCGCAGCTTCTTCAACTTCTTCTTCCACTTCAGCTCAAATTTCGAAACTGTAATAAAATTTGTTGTTGATTTGGTGTTGATATTTTCCCTATATAGTTGGATCTTAAAGCTCATCATATTGTGTTCACTACACCCAATGTGAAAGAGACAGAGAAAAAGAAAAGAGAAAACTTTTTCATACAGGTGGGTGCCCAGAACGCACTGCCAGTGAAGTTGGGGGAAGCAGGCACGTTAGCAACATTTAAGGCATATTTTGATAGACAAGTGAATGGGAAGTGAACAGAGGGATAGAAACCGCACATAAGCAATCAGTAGCGGGTCTAAATAAGGACTAGGAGTCGGCACAGGCTTGGTGGGCCAAAGAGCCTGTTCCTATGCTGTATTGAATTGTATTGTATTGTAATTGTGTTGTATAAGAGAAAGAGGGTGCAAGAGTGAAATTAGTGAAATGTAAAGGAGATGTAAAAGGGAAAGTAAAAGACTAACAGTGAATTAACATTCAAAAAATATGGAATCCAGATTCTACATGGCAGGGTTATGATCAGGTTGCTTTATCACTGGGGTGCTGTTTTTTGAGAGGGAAACAGGCAAGGGAGGAAGGAGAGAGGGTCCTCTAAATCTGTTGTTACAACTCCACTTTGCTTCTTTTCTGCCCACATTGTGTTTGCCTGAATTACAGCTCAGCATAATTGTTTCTTTCAAGATGGATAATCTGCAGATGACCTTCATCCCAGTGTGTGAAACTTCCAGAAAGGCAAAATCAAAAATAGATCACCTGACCAAGTTTCTTTACCTTTTGTAAAATGTTAATATCGCTCAAACTGACATTCTTTATCACGCATTGGTTTCATGAGCTTGGTTCAACCCAGTCAGATGAACACTGCAGACATCTTAAGTCAGCATTCTCCCTGTTTTTAAAACTGTTTTAATTCTTGAAATGTCCCAGGTATTAAAAGCAGACAATGGACGTCGCCCATCTATTATGACAGCAGTCAGTCATCAGACTATAGTTGACAAAGAGCTGTATGCCTTCTTGAGCTGCCTTTCACTCTCTCATCTTCAGCCTTCATCATCCGCCTCGCTTCAAAGCCAGCTGTACCTTGGTGAACTGCCATCACGGGTGGTCCACTGCACTCTCTTCCCAGATCAAAGCCATTCTTCATGTCGGCTTTCAGGGCATCTTTGGAGTGTCTCGACTGCCCACCCTGTAATCTTTGATCAGTCATGAGCTGGAAATAGAGAACATATTTGGAAGGCAAATATTTGGCTTTTAATGCAATGATATGTCCATTACTTTTGCTGTACAAGAATGGTTGCCTCTACATTAAGGATTCCCTCTTCCTGCAGGATGCTCACGTTTGTGTGGTAGTCTATCCAGGGTCACACAGAGATTTCCATAGGCAGCACTGATAATATTTCTTGAGCAGTCACAGATGTTGCGTTGTGTTAGGAGAAGGATTGCTTTATAAACTGCACCACTCTGTCTATCATTTAAACAGTTTCCCAGAAGGACAGCTTACACACTGGATCCTGTGTACAATCTCCAAGTCAATGGCTACTGTCTTAGCAGAAGCGATTGACTGTCTCCAGAGAAGTTCTGTAGCCATGATACTGGGGGCCTTTTAATGACAGTATCGGTTTTAGCTGGAGGAGGACCTTTACCTTATCAGTTTTCAGATGCAGGCTTACGGCTCCGTAGTTTCTTAATTTCGTCAAACAGTTCAGACGTGGCCTTTGTGTGTGCTAGGATAAAACAGTGACCTACACACTAAGGTCCAGTATGGTGATATGTGAGATTTTGGACTTCACTTTCAGCCTTTGAAGATTGAAAAGTTTCCCATTGAACCTGTACACAATTTGGCCCTGGATGAGAAGGCATAGCTCGAAGGTTATTTATAGAATTGGTGTAAGGCTAAGCCCAGTGACTAGATAGGAATCAGTTTAATTTTGGGGGTGAACAAGCTTTTAGCAACAAGATTAAGGCAAAATTAACAATGATTCGGGCAACTTTGATTTGATTTATTGTAGTCACATGTGCCTAAGTACAGTGAAGAGCTTTGTTTCACGGGCAGTACAGGCAGATTATAACAAACAAGGACATACAGATCATATTGTGCTTAGGTAAAGCGAGGTATACGAGGTTACGGCTGCACAGGATGTGCGCAATGACAGGTTATCTGAGGAAAACCAGCAACAATTTTTTAAGGACAACAATTTGTACAAGTTTTTTGATGAAGTAACAGAAAGTATACATGAGAGTAAAGATAAGAGTATATGGACTTCTAAAAGGCGTTGGATAAAGTGCTGCACAACTGACTTATGTGCAAAAGGGACATTAGCAACATGGATAAAAAATTGACTGAATGACAGGAAATGGAGTAGAAATTAACGTTTGTTTTTCAGACTGGAGGAAAGTTCATAGTGGGTTTCCTGAGTGGTCTGATTTGAACCCCTATTCTTCCTGATATACTAATGATCAACATTGTGGTGAACAGAGTGCAATTGCTAAATTTGAGGATGACACAAACCCAAGTACTGTGAACTGTCCAAAGTATAGAGTTTGCAAGAATATATACAGGCTAGTGGAGGTGGGAGACATGGAGCAGATGCATGCAAAGCAGAGAATTATGTAATGATTTATATCAGTAGGAAAAAATAGGAGATACAAAATTAAATAAAGCATACAATTCCAAAATGGGGTGTCTAAGCAGACCAGCCTGAGGGAATATGCGCACAAATCATTGAAGGTGACAGGGGAGGTTGCAAGAGCAGTTAATAAAACATTTGGGATCCTGGACATTATAAATAACGGCACCAAGTACAAAAGCAAGGAAGTTATGATAAACCTATATAATACACCAGTTTGGCTTACTAGTTTTGCATCCAATTCTGGGCACCACACTACAGGAAGAACTTGAAGACATGAAAGAGGTTACAGAACAAGAAAACATTTTAAGAAGAGAGCTCATTAGAGTCTGGACTGCCCTCTGTAAAAGTGTGGTGTAAGCAGAATTGTAGCTTTCAAAATGGACCTGGATCAATGTCTGAAAATAAGTTATTTGGTTAGCTACAGGGAAAGGTAGGAAAGTGGTACTAAATGCATTGCTCATGCAGGGAGCAGACACAGACATGCCAGGGCAAATGGCCTCCTTCCTTTCTGTAACTATTTTATGATTCGATGATCTTATGGAATTTCATTCCAGGTAAGTAATGTTTTGTCGGCTACACTACCCTATGTAGCATGCTGTGCATCAGTCACATTGCTTATCCTTATCTAGTGGGACAAACCTAACTGAATCAGCAGACAACAGTCTATTATGTAATGTGTGCTGATCAGTTTGGACATACACAAGGAATGCTAAAGTTAGCTTACAATTTTGGGACTACCACATTTTTTCACAATGTATCATATACATACTTTTAAACAATGCTGCACCACAAATTACAGGAAGTTAGTATGTGTAATCACTGCATTGTGGATGGCACACAGAAATATATTAAATAACGTCGGCACTAAAACTTACAAAGTATTTACATCTTACACTTTACAGCTATTAAATAAAAAAAAGGTGTGCACCACACCTTGAACACACCAACAGAACTGCAAGTTACAAAACATCGCACTGCCAACCTGTTATTTTCCATAAATTAGATTAATAATTGTTCCTGCAGCTCGTGGTAAAAGATGGAGGAACTATTTCCAGTGGAAAGCAGTAGGCCAAGATCTAGTAATAACACATACTACAAGTTATGCTCTTTGATTATTATTTTTGGAGAATCATGGAGTGTACGTGCTGGAATTTCTCCTGGGATAAGAGATGGGCTGACTGATGTATATTATTCATAGTCATTAAACAGAGGCAGTCCGAAGGCTTTTATTTAATTTAGTTCTTCATTATGCTCATAAATGCATTCTAACTTATGAAAGTGTATTCAATGATGAGTAGATTGGCATACTGTATTAATCAAAGTTTCTTCTGTACAGTAGATCTTTCATTTTTGAAAAATATAATTAATGGGATGTGGGCATCACTGACTGGGCCTGATTTATTGCCCATTCCTCGTTGACCTTGAGAAGGTGGTGGCCAGTTGCCTTCTTGAACCACTGCAGTCCACGATCTCCAAATAACGAAAACCATCCTCCTTCGTTCTAGGTATGACTTCAACCAGTAAAGAGTTCTCCCCCACATTCACACTGGCCAGTTTTGTTAGGGCTTCTTGATGTCACACTCGGTCAAATGGGACCTTGATGTCAAGGACTTTCACCCTCACCTCACCTCTGGAATTTAACTTTCTTGTCCATGTTTGAACCAAGGCTGAAATGAAGTTAAGAGCCAAGTGGCCCTTAGAAGAACCCAAACTGGGTGCCTGTGAGCAGGTTATTGCTAAGCAAGTGATGCTTGACAACACTGTTCATGACACCTTCTATCACTTTAACAGAGTACAACGGTGGGACGGTAATTGGCCAACTTGAATTTGTCCTGATATTTGTGTGGAGGATATACTGGGGCAATTTTCCACATTGTCAGGTAGATGCCAATGTTGTAGCTGAATTAAAACAACTTGGCTAGGGGTGTGGCAAATTCTGGAGCATATATCTTCAGTATTATTGCCAGAATATTGTCAGGGCCAATGGCCTTTGAGGCATCCAGCATTTTTAACCGTTTCTTGTTACCACGTGGAGTGAATCAAATTGGCTGAAGTTTGGCATCTGTGGTGCTGGGACCTCTGGAGGTGGTAGAGATTGATCATCTACTTGCATACTTGTCATGATTCTAAGTAATACAAAATCTTAAATTACTCTGAAACCTGGAGATATATAATAGATAATTAACTGACTTCAGAATGATCAGCTAACAAATTATCTTGAATTTTAATAGCATCCCCTCAGCATTTTTCTATAACCAAAGTAGATCAGCTGGACTTAATTATTTACTGAAAATCCACGTATAATATGGTTGTTCCAAAGGAGAGAACAGAACATAAGATACTGATTTGAAGGCCTTTACAAGAGACTCTAGAGTGATCTATTGTAATTTAAGTGGGTAAACGTGGTTCCATCCGCAACCCAGACAAGAAACAGGGAAGGTGCCCTGTTGTAACAGTGGTGATTTAAAATGTCTTGAGTCCTTTCATGGCAATGGTATCTTGATACAGCACATGCTTACAAATATCTTTTAATTACTACAGTTTCACCTTCAGTGCCCAAAATATACTTAATTAATGCTGAAGAATTAACATTCAAAAATTAACCTGTGTTCAGTTGTGGCAACAACTTCATGTCAATGCACATTTTGCTTATGTTTTGAAAATATTATGTAACTACATGTGCACAAATGATCACCATTAAAATGTAAAGTAGGCATTTTGTATGAATTTTGATGGGAAAGGAAAGAAAATGTGCTCATTTATGACAGAGTTTGTAAACTAATGTCTTTAGCACGACTATATCGTTCAGAGATAATTGGTAACTAAGAATAAGATTTATTCATATCAGTGGTATTAACATGAGATATCTGCAAATTAATGAGAACTTGAGTAAAAAATTTGCATGGGTCACATCGGTTTCATAAATAGAAAAAAGCATGGACACCCCATCAGTACACTGAAGTTTAAGCACAGATCAGGTACTTTTCTGAAGCCAGGTGTATTTCCATGTTAGAAAAGGAACTAAGGAATCTACCTATGTCAGGTTACAGGGTATAAATTGGTTTTAAAGGGCTAAACGTAACGGCTGTGAAGATGATCCCAATGGCTGACTGGAAATCCAGGGGAACCCAGCTACAGCCAATTCCTTAAGTCCAATACAATTCAATGCAGTTAACAATCAGACTTAGTGATGTAGTCCTTTTAAGGAATGGTGACTTCCACTATGATCTCTCAGAATAATAGCCATAGAAACACAGAAAATAGGGGCAGAAATAGGCTATTTTGGCCCTTTGAGCTTGCTCCGCTACTCATTATGATCATGGCTGATGGTCCAACTCAATAACCTGTTCCTGCTTTAGTCCTGTATTCTTTGATCCCTTTAACCTCAAATGCTAAATTTAACTCGTTCTTGAAATCATACAATGCTTTTGTTCAACTGCTTTCTATGGTAATGATTTCTAATCTCTGTGTGAAGAAATTTCTCCACGTTTCAGTCCTAAATAGTTTCCACCTATCCATGGACTGTGATCCCTGGTTCTCGATTCCCCAGTCACTGGGAACATCCTTCCTGTATCTACCCAGTTCAGTCCTGTTAGAATTTTATAGGTTTCTGTGAGATATCCATTCCCACCCCAACCCTAGAGCTTGCTAGTCAGGCAGGCCACAATAAAGGTGGGCAGATGGTCACTGTTAGGGAAATGGTGAGCTAGCTATCGTTATTGCTGGAGAGTTCCCTTCTATGATGAATCTGTAGGGTCACTCCATTAAGCTCATAATGGGGCTTCTAGTATTGAGTGGGTGGCCTCCCGTGTGGTGTAGGCTAATTACAAGGTCAATCAGGGCCATTGTGCAGACACTGACTATGCAGGAATGCTTAGGCACTCACTCCAGGACAGGGGTTACTCCTCCACAATGTCAGCCTTAGAGCAATGTCCTGTTTGAAATTAAAAACTTATAGAAGTTGTTCAGAAGATGCCTCCACCTCAAGGTATTCCCTCATGGTCTCATTTTTATGTCAGTGGCACCTACCTCTGATGGTGCTGATGCTACTGCTCTGTCTGCAGGAAGGCCATTTACACGCCCTTGCCTTGAGAACCTGGCCCCATCTTTACTGAATGACGAGTATACACCCAGGAGACTGTGGTCTTGTGGGATAGATGACAGCATCCCTACCACTGAACAAGAAGTTCCAAGTTCCACCTCAGGAATGCAATGGCCACTGGGGTACATACAACATAGACCAGTACAGCACAGGAACAGGCACTTTGGCCCACTATTTCTATGCCAGCCATGATGCCATTCTAAACTAACATGATGCCATTCTAAACTAATCCTATCTGCCTGCACATAGTTCATATTCCTCCATTCCCTGCCTGTTCATGTGCCTGTCTAAATGGCTCGTAAATGTTGCTATCATATCTGCTTCTACCACTTTCCTTGGCAGTGCACTCCTTAAAAAAACATGCCTCACACATCTCCTTTAAACTTTCCCCCTTTCACTTTAAAACCACGACCCCTAGTATTTGACATTTCCACCCTGGGAAAAAAAGATTCTGACTATCCACCCTATCCACGCCTCTCGTAATTCTGTATACTTCAATCAGATCGCCTCTCAGCCTCTGACAGTCTAGGAAAAACAATCCAAGTTTGTCCAGCCTCTCCTTATAGCTAATATACTCCAATCAAGGCAACATCCTGATAAACCTCTTTTACACTCTCTACAAGCCTCCACATCCCTCTTACAATGTGTGTGTCATAACATGTTCAAACAGCTTGATTAAAAAAGTACATCCAGGAAACTAATTGGCCAGCTTTTGAAAAATTATTCAGGTGTCAGACACCACGGAAGTCATGGCCAATTTGGCAAAATATCAGACAATGTTTGTAGATCAACAGTCCAGCAAGCATGCTTTAAGGGAGACAAAACAAAAATACTGGCAGAGCAACCCTCCCCTCCATTTTACAAGCAACAAAAATGTCAGTCAGTGAGACATATTTTAGCAGCAATTATTTTTGAGTGGTAATTTTACCTTTCTTTTGTCTCCATTAGGTTGTCTCCTGCTCTTGAAGGTTTTGACATGGTTCCACAGGTGCAGCAGCCCAAAAATATCTCACTCAATGACCACACTGAGCAGTCAGCTGCAAGATATTGTGCTTATTTTTCTTATCCTTCCGAAGTCTAGGGCACTGATGTGAACTGATGCACCTCCACTTTTGTCACATCTGAGACCTAACACAACCTTTGAAACTGAACATGGGATTTTTGTCAACTCGACAATTTAGTGTCAGGTTCAAGTAGTGCATTTACCCAGCTGGACTTGGAACTGCCAAATATTTTCAAAACAGTTCATCTCTCCTTCATTCTCAGAGAATCTATTCATTATAAATTGGAACAGCCTGTGTTGCAGGGAGGCCATGAACTCTGGGCTTGACACCTGGGGCAAAATTTTATTGTTCCCTGCCAGTGGGTTTGCAGACTGAGATGAGGGAGGCCTATAAAAGTCGGCACGTTTTCTGCCTAGCTATCCACCCCTACCTGGCTTCTATTTTACAGAGGCTAGGTCTACCCACCTAAATGCCATTTCCCACCCAATTACCATTTCCAAGCTGGTGGGAGTAGGTCAGGGATGGGAGAATTCCCACTAGGCTAGCCTGATCGAGTCTTAGGCGACAAGGGTGGTGGGATGGCTCTCTTACAGGCTTCTTACAAGTGTCTCCTCCCACAGCCCTGGAACCAGGCCCCACTCCTCTCACAGGGCCTCCCACCCAAGTGCCCCTGAAAGACCCAGTTCTGACCTTTGATCAGAATCCTGGTTCATCTTTGCAGGGACTGAACGTAGTCCCAGCAGTGGCCAGTTTTCCCAGTGATGCTGTTGGGAATAAAGAGCTGCAATCCAATCAGATTAGCCAACTAGTCTCTGAGGCAGGACTTTCTCCCTTGATGTGGACGGGTGCTTCCCCCTTTGGCAACAAATGCTTCGCAGTGTTAAATGTCTCCATGGTACCTCTTCACAGTCATTAGCAAAAGTGATAGAAGATGTTATTAACATAAAGCAGCACCTACATACCTATCATAACCTACTCACTCATACTCAATTTGGGTTCCATCAGGGCCACTCAATTCCTGACCTCATTACAGCCTTGGTGCCAAAACGGACAAAGACCTGAACCCAAGAGGGGAGGCAAAAGTGACTGCTCCTGACATCAAGGCAGTGACACATGTTACTGAGGCAGTGAGCTTGAAATCAAGCCCTATTATTCCCAGACTTGTTATTAATCTTAAAAATTTTATCAAAGTACACAAAAGTCCCCAGTTTACTTGTTTGATAGACTTACATTAACAGAAAACAGAGTCCAGGTTTCTGCACTTAACAGGAACGTATTACAAATATATCTATGCTAACCACAGGTAGACAACTACGAACTGTCAACATATAACTACCGATTAAATTCTAACCCCCAGCTAAAACTCCCCTAAATATACATAAAGACAGACAAAAAATATTGGTGTTATGGATGGAGGGAAAAGTCTGAACTCAATTCAATTTCCCTAGTCCACAGGGTTCACTGAGATGGTCCTTTTGTTAATGATTTTCAATCTTTCTTCCACAGGGCCTTTTCACCTCTACATCGGAAGTGCAGGAACTGTAAAATCTCTTAGTTACTAGTTAAAGCCACAGCTTACAGCAACTGGTGAGGGAATGTAAACTGGTTTCCTTCAGATTTTAGGTACTTTACCGAAGAGAAATGTACACTATCTCCCCTTCTAGAGATCCAAAGGCTTCCACCAGTATTGTGTACAGCCAAAGCTGTTCAGCTACCCAGAAGCCAATTGACAGTTGTTGCTAGGCTGATGGCCCAGTCATCCACGACTGGTCACAACTGCACAAACCAATAAATTACCAGTTGCTGGCTGAATCTCACTTTGTGCACACTCCCTGATACTCACCTATCTGCAAACAGTCTTCCTCATTGAACAAAGCAAACACACGTAAACACAATTTACAATGAGCTTCACTAACTTGGTTTTAAAGTGTGCACCAATTCCTTCCACAATCCTTGGTTTAAAGACTGTCCTTTACACACTTCAGCCCACAACTAAAAATACAGAAAAATCAACAGCAATATTTGAGTAAGTTAAAGGAGTATTGGTAAAATTGGAGTCAATGGGAATTAGGGGCAAAATATCCCACTGGTTGAGGTCATATCAAGCAGATAGGAAAATGGTTGTGGTTTTTGGAAGCCAATCATTTCAGTCCTTTGACATTGCTTCCTAATAGCATTGAGGGTATCCTTACACCCAAAGGACTGCAGCAGTTCAAGATGGCAACTCACTACCACCTTCTCGAGGGCAGTTAGGGATGGGCAATAAAGCCTGAGTTGTCCAGCACCACCCACATCCCATGTTTCTTTTTCCTTATTCGTTCATTAGCTATGAATGTTGCTGGTAAGGGAAGCAATTACTGATCATTCCTAATTGCCCTAACTGAGTGGCTCACTTCAGAAAGCTGTTGGTTTGCAGTCAGGTAGATCAGACCAGGTAAGAATGGCAGATTTCCTACCCTGAGGAACATTAGTGAACCATCTGATGAATGGATTTACAGGATGATTGATGATAGTTACATGATCACTGTAACTGAGATAAACTTACAATTCCAGTTTTAAATAAGTAGAATTTAAATTCCATGATGAAGAAATGAAAAATACGTCCATGACAGGTATAAAATTGTGGTCCTGAAGGTGAAAGGCCGATCTTCGATCTGTCTTGCTTGCACACACTTGCAAATACAAGTTATAATGAGCAGATAATTGAGGTGATGTAGTACTTTGGTGTATTTTAATTGCAGTCACGTAAAATGGAAGAGGGAGCAATGATATTGTAACATTTGTGTAACAGAACAAAGGTTGTAATTTTGGTTCACTAAGATGTTTTTGAATATTTCACAAAAACATTTCAGAATCTAATTGGTTAAGCTTCTTTGATATTATCACAGGAAAGTTTAAGTTCCCCATAAAGCAAATAATTTGAATTAATAACTTGCAGTTTAGTTTTGAGCATTTAGGGAACATGTCACCTTTAACTTAAAATTTCTGAGCAATAAATTACTTAGTGTCCTGTATCTGTGTTACTGGGAAAAGCTATCATGAGATCTGTAGCTATTTTCCAACACCAACGATAACTCCCCACTCCCCCAACTGTGTGTGCACCATATTTATCCATAATCCTGAAACTGGCCACTGTCTAGGTATTCAGCAGCACCATTTTCTTCTTGTGAAGCTGATCTGTATTGTAACCCTTACAATATCCCATACTTTCAGCTGTTTCTTGACATCATATGGAGTAAATGAAATTGCTTGAAGACAGATGCTAGATGCTTCAGGAGAATGCAAAAATGAGTTATCCACTTGGCACTTCTGGCTGAAGATGGACGTAAATGTTTTGGCCTTTTCTTTAGCAATGATGTACTGGCTCCACCATAATTCACAAACTATAAAGGACTCAAGAGCTTAGATCTGATCTTTTGGTAGTGGGATTGCTTATCCCCTGCCTATCCCCTGTTTGACATGTATGTAATACTGTGTTTTAGCTTCACCAGGTTGATATCTTATGTTTAGATATGCCTGGTGCTGCTTCTGGCATGCTCTCTTGCACTTTTTATTGAATCAGGGTTGATTTCACAGCTTGCTAGTAATGATAAAGTAAGGGATATATCAGGTAATATGGTCAGATTATGGTTGAATACAACCACATGAATGCCAGCTTAAAAGTCATTAGATCTGTTCAAAGTCTGTCCCATTTAGCACAGTGGTAGTCCCACACAACACAATGGGACACTTCTTCTCCCCTATGACTGCAGTGGTCAAACTACCAATAGCAGCATATTAATTTCATCACACACTTTGTGTTAGGGATTCAGGTCAGATAGACTGTTTTTTTGTCGGGGCTTTAAGAAAACAACTAAAAATTAAATACCGCACAGAGTCCTTTGGATGAGGCCAGGTCAGCTTGTATCATTTCTTGGGCCTTACACCTCATATTGGATTTGTGAATATGGAAGGAGAGTTGAGATATTGCACTTCAACTGAGTGACCCATGAAAGGGAATTTTTTCATTATGGCAGCATTTTCCATTTTAATTTATCAACTGAGTTGTGAGGAAAAAAAATACCCAATGGAAGATTTTTAAGATTTTGCATAAAAACATTTAATCTTTCAATATCATAAGCAATTTATTAATAACATCTATGATGTAGAAATGAAATTCAGTTCTTTTTCTGTAAAACAAGGATTAAGAGGTAGCACTTATGGAGGGAGATTTAAGAAACTACAGCTTCTTTCACCAACAATTTGCATTCAGAGAAATTCTTTAACATAGAAAATATATCTCTGCCATTTAATGCAAACCTAAACAAAAACGTTAGCCACGTGTAAGGCATTAGTAGCAGAGATCATCAGAAGAATAGTTTTAAAAACTGGGTATTAATAAGCAGAGGAAGGAGGACAGCTGAGTTTTAGGAAGGGAACTTTAGAACATAAGACTCAAACAGCTGTAGGCAGTCATTCGGCAGAAAGAAAAGTTGTTAGCTGTAGACAAAAAGACATAGGAGTAGAAATAGGCCACTCGACCCATCAAGTCTGCATGGCTATTCAATGAGATCATGGTTGATCTCACAATCATCAATTTCATGAGCTGCAGAGGGTTTGGTGTGGGATACAACATATGTAACAGAGCTTTGGCAGAGATGAATTTCAAAAGTGTGTGGAAGGCAGGAGAATACTGGAACAGCTAAGATGATATGAGACAAAGACATGAAAAATGGGCTATACTTGGAAGTGAAAGTAGGCACTTTCTATCAGGGATGGAAAACAGGATCAAAAGCTCGGATCAAGGTTGAGTAGGACATTAAGAGTGCAAACAGTGTAGCTCAATTTGAAAGAGTGGGCAGAGTGGGGGATGGATTTGTGGACGAGGTTGAAATTAGTGGCATTTAACTTCACAGTGGAGTGCATTGCAGTTGATCCAAGAGTAGATGTCAGCAATCAGTGGAATTTACAGATGGAAAAGGGTCAAGAGATAAGGTGGCGAGGTAGAGTTGTGTATTATAAGTGTATATGTGGAACCTGAGCCCTTATCTGCAGATAATGTAGCAAGTAAATCAAGAAAGGATAGATCCTTTGGAGATTCCTGAGGGTACACTGCTGGGAAAGGAAAATAAGTAATTGTTGAGGATGCTGCAGACATGACATAAGAGGTAAGGACGAAATCAATTGAGGGTAGGAGAGATACTGTAGGTAGTTGGTGTGGACTACACTGCACTAACAGTTCCAGTCACTCAGACTGCTATTCAGGAAACAGGTTTGATCAGTTTTAGATATCAAGGTGTAAAGCTGGATGAACACAGCAGGCCAAGCAGCATCAGAGGAGCAGCATCTAGACCCTTCTTCTGATGCTATTTGGCCTGCTGTGTTCATCCAGCTCTACACCTTGTT
>NC_063339.1:39735561-39770176 GCF_021869965.1 Rhincodon typus
CTTTCCTGCTCCTCTGATGCTGCTTGGCCTGCTGTGTTCATCCAGCTGTACACCTCGGTAGCTCAGATTCTCCAGCATCTGCAGTTCCTACTATCTCCGGAGTCCAAAGGTTTAAACAAAAATTTTCTGGAAAGGTAGAATGAGATTGGGAAGAGAACAAATCATTCAAGGTCTTGAGAGAAAAATAAATTCAGAAATGGAGGAGAATTTTGCAAAGACCAGGAGTTAAGAATGACTGTTTTGAATAGAAAGGAGAGTACCAGAAGAGAGGAAACCATTTACAATATTAGCTAACATGCAGCTAGGAAGTCAAGTGGGGTTAGATGACAACCAAGACTCTGTAAAGGCACTTCAGTTCTGAAACAGAAGGTTGTAGATTTAAATCCAAATAAAGAGACCTTAACACAAATTTCAAATGGACACTTCAGTGTTGTCCCAAGGAGGGTTGTGTTGTCTTTCAAATTGAAACATTAAACAAAGTCCCTGTCTGGCTTCTCAAGTCGATGTAAAAAGTTTTGTGGTGTTATTCGAGGAAGAGCAAGGGAGTTTTCTCCAATGATGTGACTGATGTTAATCCTTCAGCCAACACAACTAAAAAAAAATTGCATATTTCTGTTTTTGTATGTTTTTGGGAACACTTGTATAAATTAGTTGCTGTGTTTCTTACATTACAAACATCACAAAAAATATTTTAATGGCTGTAAAATATTTATGAATCTGTGAGGATGTGAAAGGTGCTAACTGAATGCAAGTCTTTCTGGGACCAAGAGAACAGGTTTTAATTCAACTACTACTTGGAAGTTTCAGGGTTCATTTGATGGAGACGCTCAAGATTATGATAAGATAAACAGTGTGATTATTTTCCCACTTGTTAGTAAGATTCCAATGCGAATGCAGAAATTTAAGACAACCACAAGATGGAGAAAATGTTAGAAAAGAATATCTTTAGACAGAGTGTGCAAGAATGTAAATTCTCCACCATAAACTGTTATTGAAGCAGTCAGTTAAGAAGATTAAGTAGTTTTGTTTATGAATAGAAATATTAAATGATATGGGAATCGAGCAGGAGAATAGGATTTGACTTTGTGGTTTATATGGAGAAAAACTGACGTGATAAACATGACCACTGGTACTGTGACATTCTACAATTCTACAGGTCGGCGACTATAGCTATTAGTTTATCAAAACATATATTCAAGTTCATCAAACAACCATTTTCTGGTGATGTTTATTCACCATTTCATGCAAGGATCTGAAACTGGTTACGTTATCAAGAACATTAGTGGAACTCATACAAAAGCTTACAGAAACAAATAACTTGAAGTACCAATTTTCATTTATCTGTGGTGTTCATTCCATTAGTAAACATTAGTAAACTAGTCAACATTTTCAGTATAAAGCATTAGATGTATGGAAATGTTTGGAGATGTTTGAATCATCTCCAAAGTTTAGTTCTTCGATTATATCTCCCCCCGCCCCAGCCAATTATCAGATCCCACTTTATCAGCATGTCACTAAGCCACTTTAATAAATGAAAATAATTCTACTGATTCTTTCTATTAGTGCATTCCATAATTCAGATCACTTTGTTTAACCAGGGAACAATTCTCTGGCAATTAAAGAAAATAAATGAAAAAGAACTTGAACTTGTATATACACCTGCATTCCCCATACAGATGGCCTAAAGGCCCTCCGCTTCTTCCTGTCCCGCAGGCCCGACCAGTCCCCCTCCACTGACACCCTCATCCACTTAGCCGAACTCGTCCTCACCCTCAACAACTTCTCTTTCAATTCCTCCCACTTCCTACAGACAAAGGGGGTGGCCATGGGTACCTGCATGGGCCCAAGCTATGCCTGCCTCTTTGTAGGTTACATGGAACAATCCCTCTTCCGTACCTACACTGGCCCTAAACCCCACCTCTTCCTCCGTTACATTGATGACTGTATCGGCGCCGCCTCGTGCTCCCACGAGGAGCTCGAACGGTTCATCCACTTCACCAACACCTTCCACCCCAACCTTTAGTCCACCTGGACCATCTCTAATACCTCTCTCTCCTTCCGGGACCTCTCTGTCTCCATCTCGGGCAACCACCTAGAAACCGATATCCATTTCAAGCCCACCGACTCCCACAGCTACCTAGAATACACCTCCTCCCACCCACCTTCCTGCAAAAATGCCATCCCCTATTCCCAATTCCTTCGCTTCCGCCGCATCTGCTCCCAGGATGAGGCATTCCACTCCCGTACATCTCAGATGTCCTCGTTTTTCAAGAACCGCAACTTCCACCCCGTCAGTGGTCGAGAACGCCCTCAACCGTGTCTCCCACATTTCCTGCAACTCATCCCTCACACCCCATCCCCGCAATAACAACCAAAGAAGAATCCCCCTCGTCCTCACGTACCACCGCACCAACCTCCGGATCCAACGCATCATCCTCCGACACTTCCGCCATCTGCAATCCGACCCCACCACCAAAGACATCTTTCCCTCCCCACCCTTATCTGCTTTCCGGAGGGACCACTCTCTCCGTGACTCCCTTGTCCGCTCCACACTCCCCTCCAGCCCCATCACACCCGGCACTTTTCCCTGCAACCGCAGGAAGTGCTAGACCTGCCCCCATACCTCCTCCCTCACCACCATCCCAGGCCCCAAGAAGACTTTCCACATCAAGCAGATGTTCACCTGCACATCTGCCAATGTGGTATACTGCATCCGCTGTACCCGTTGTGGCCTCTACATCGGGGAAACCAAGCGGAGGCTCGGGGACCGCTTTGCAGAACACCTACGCTTGGTTCGCAATAAACAACTGAACCTCCCAGTCGCGAACCATTTCAACTCCCCCTCCCATTCCTCAGACGACATGTCCATCCTGGGCCTCCTGCAGTGCCACAACGATGCCACCCGAAGGTTGCAGGAACAGCAACTCATATTCCGCTTGGGAACCCTGCAGCCCAATGGTATCAATGTGGATTTCACAAGCTTCAAAATCTCCCCTCCCTCTACCACATCCCAAAACCAGCCCAGCTTGTCCCCGCCTCCCTAACTTGTTCTTCCTCCCACCTATCCACTCCTCCCACCTCAAGCCACACCCCTATTTCTTACCTACTAACCTCATCCCGCCCCCTTGACTTGTCCGTCCTCCCTGGACTGACCAATCTCCTCCCTACCTCCCCACCTATACTCACCTTTACTGGCTCCATCCCCGCCTCTTTGACCTGTCTGTTTCCTCTCCACCTATCTTCTCCTCTATCCATCTTCTATCCGCCTCCCCCTCTCTCCCTATTTATTTCAGAACCCCCTTCCCCTCCCCCATTTCTGATGAAGGGTCTCGGCCCGAAACGTCAGCCTTCCTGCTCCTATGATGCTGCTTGGCCTGCTGTGTTCATCCAGCTCTACACCTTGTTATCTCTTAACATTTCAAGCCCAGTTACCTTTCGTCAGAATCTCTCAGGTTCTGAAGGAAGCGGTTCTGACAAACAAACAAACAAACAGTCAGTGGGCTTGAAATGTTAACTGGTTTTTTTTCTCTCAACGATACTGTGTTTCTCCAGCACTCGATTTCTGTGCCAAAGATTTTCACAGCAAATTATAGTTTTGAAGTATAGTCACTGTTACCAAGACTATGGTACCTCTATTTATTAATATAGTACTGAATAAAGTGATTCAATCTCAATTAGATATTCTCTACACCTTCTTTCTGGTCAAGTTAAAAGAATAGAATGTTTTAGTAGTACAAAATATTTGTGATAATTTTGTTCCAAATAGCTGGCTGTTTTAAAATCATTCTGGAAAACACAACTTAAACAATCAAATAGCAATTAAAATCTTCAAATATTTTTGTTTAGCGATAGATTACAGAAAATAAATTTGTGATTTAAGATCATTGTAGGGTTTATGTTGAGACAAACAATACACAATAACACAAGCAGAAACCCATTGCAACAGAAGCTCCACATAGAAGTAATACAAATGGTCAAACTTACTCATTTATTTTAGCTTTGCTGAGGCCATACGCTCTGATCTCAAGATGCCATAAAGATGTGTAAATTAAGTATATACACGTCAGGGAGTACTTATTAGGTAATAATTGCGTGCATATGAAGAGACGTGCTTGCCTTTGAGGGATTTGTGGCACAGTAGAAGTATCCCTATGTATGGACAAGTCCCACCTGCTGCAGAGACACATCTTAGCAACTGCGAACAGGCTGATTAAAACTTTTTTTAAGAGGAAATGTTCTTGTCTTTGAGGGTCTTAGGCATCCCTACCTCTGGGTAAGAGGTTTGGGTTTAATTCCACCTGCCCCAGAGGTGTGCTACAACGTATCCAAATAGGAACTCTTCTTCAAAGAGATGTACAAGGTGGCAGCCACTTCTACATTATTTAATGGGGCTACTCCTCATGTTTTGATTATACTTAAGCTTCACACTCCTGATCTTTTTTTAAAAATGTTATTGATATTTAAATGAGTATCAAGGGATATTTATTGACACTGGTGGTGGGCTGCAGAGTTAGGAGCTATGCATCTGTAATGTCTCACTTTGCAAATAAATCTAAAACTGAGTAAAGATTTCATTCTGGTCTCCTTCTTCACCACCTGACTGTATCAAATTAACCGAACAATATAGTCCACCTTAATTTATCCATCCAGAATCCTAAATGCTACTATAGATCTTATGTACGTTCTTACATTATACATAAAAATACCAACAAGTCATGGTGTTGTAACAGATTTAAAGATTATCTACAAGCAACTAATTCACAAAAGTGTAGAGCTGGAGGAACACAGCACGTCAGACAGCATCAGAGGAGTAGGAAAGTTGATGTTTCGGGTCAGGACCCTTCTTCAGAAATTTCTGAAGAAGGGTCCCGACCCGAAACGTCAACTTTCCTACTCATCTGATGCTGCCTGACCTGCTGTGTTCCTCCGGCTCCACACTGTGTTATCTCTGACTCCAGCACTGGCAGTTCTTACTATATCTAATTCACAAAAGTGGTTGTGCGCAGTTGATTTGTTTAAATCAAAAGTATTATGAGCACCTACATGGTGTTCTACTTGTGAATTCCCAGATAAACTGTAATGCTAAAATGGTATTTGAGCCAAGAAAAAAAAATAATGGAGTACCAATTTTGTACTGATGCATATTTCAGTGCAGGTATGTGCCATGCAAAATGACGTTTAATAGGTTGTAAAAGAGTAAAGCATTATAACCATGAGACAACAAGGTGCAGGGCTGGATGAACACAGCAGGCCAAGCAGCATCATAGGAGCAGAAAGGCTGACGTTTCGGGCCTAAACCCTTCATCAGAAAAGATGACTTGCATTTAAAATGTTTTGATGTTAAAAGTTGGCAATTGTAGCATTACTCTTACAAAATGTTTTACATAAATCTATAGCTTTAGGAAATTAGCAGTACTGAGTTTCAAGGGTTTTTTTCATTTTTCATGAAGGGTCCAACTCCATAGTGTTGCTTTACTGTATGTCGTCAGTTTGATTTTAAAGATCGCTTTTTTGAGAAGATTGAATACAAGAGACAAACCTCAACATGACATTTGGTCACATAATACAGATGCATCACACCTAATATCCACCTAATCCAGAGGGCTGATTTATCATAATGTTCCTGAAGCACCATTCATTTTAATGAAAATATCAAAGTATTAAACATTAACATACTAGCTTCCATATCATTTCAGCCGTCACTTTCAAGACAGTACCTGTCACTCTAAATCCCACCATCAGCAGGTAAGTCCTTGATTGCCTGCACCTCTATTATTATAGGTTATCTAAATTTCCACTGAGTCAAGATTCATACAAGACTTAAGGTGCAGAATAGATACATAAGTCATAATTAGTTTTACTCATGTCATTAATACAAATTGTCGTTGCATAACGAAATTTACATTCCATTCAGAGGGACGTCTTGGTTTACGTTCAGCTTTTTTTTTCTTACTCCACCTCCCACAGCCCCTCCTCTCACAGTCAATTGCCCAGTTTTTCAGACTTAATTCCAGTGTCAGCTTTAAGTCTACACCCCGCACCCCACCCCCCCAAAAGAGGAATCCACCAGTCTAACTTGGACGTCTCTGCTAATATAGCCTTTGCAATGCGAGTGAAAAATCATGACAAGGAAGTTAAAACAACGTTCATGTCTGCGAGACAAAGGCCCAGAAACTCCAACTGAAAACCAGTGCACATTTTGAGACGCCTTAAGAAATTAAAATTAGTTTTTTTAAAACGTGTTTTCCAACAAGGTTGTTTTCCCTTTTACCAAGAGATAGTTTGAAATCCCTAAGCGTGACAAACACCCAGTCAAATTCCAGAGTCCCAGTACTGTACTCTGGTTGAAGTAATTTATTTAAGAAAGAGTAGGATCAAATAGAATCCTTCCTGGATTATATTGACTCGTTTTACATTTCTGTATTGCACAATGTACGAGTTTATTTTTCATTTTCCTTTCCGTAATCTGTCTAGAAAATAATCCCCACGTTTCCCAATCCTCGTTTTGCCCCTTATTCTTTCTTGAATTTGGGGAAAAGTGGCAATCTTTACTGGGACATTGAACATCAAACTCATGTATCCGCCAAACTGTCATTCTGGCGGACCCCGTACATCAAATCAAGCGGAACAACCAGTTCTCTCCCAAACCACTTCGGAGTCGGATGGGCTGGAAAAGCAACACAATGTTAGAAGATGCCAGAGTTTAACTAGCAAAAAAACTTCACAATTTGCAAGAGAATAAGAGCGTACGATTAAGTATTAGTTAGGAATTGTAAAATGAAGCTCATTTTACGCTCGTAGTTTCGAAGGCCGATGTCAGTTAAGTAAACGTTTACAACTGTTCCTTTCCCCGCAGATCACACCGATTTTAAACAGCTCGGGCACTTTGTAAGCAATTGTACTGAGTAAAAGGCTCGACATATTAGCTTCCTGAATGAAGTCTTCACGTTAACCTTGGCACTGGAACCTCAAATGACTGTTAGGATGATTTTAGGACGTGTGTAATGTCACAAATATGGTGTTATATGTTTAGAAGAAGCCTCGCATTTTTCTCTATCTCTAATCCTGTAGAAATGCTCACACACCAGAAAATCAATCTAATGTCTATCTACAGTTCCAACACCCACCTTAATACAGAGGAGACTTTTGCAACTTCCTTCTGTCGACTAACGGAGGACTGAGCAGGGAAACCGATTCTTGACAGATCTTCTTTATGTTCATGGGAAAGCAGTGTCACGGAGACATTCGCCCGAATACATTTTTGGGTCTACATTGCAGATTGCCTCCAAAGCCCTCCGTTAGATTTCCAGACAAGCTGCGCTGCAAACAAGCTCCGAAATCCCAGGCTCGTCGCTCCAGGGCTCAGAGCGTCGAAACTACGGGAAAGATACTCGGTGATTGACAGCTCGTCAGGTGCGGGCTCCTTCATTGGAGGGAAACGTCGTCCGGGCAACAAGAGCCGATCGGTTATTGGTTAACGGCTGGTATCAGTGGTTGGCCCGCCCCGCATTCTGACCAATCAGGGAGAGGGAGTGTGTGTCGCAAGGCAGCGCGTGCTCGCCCGCCGAGCAACCGGAAACGTGGGCTGCTCCTTAACCATTGACAGGGTGCATTGTACTGGATGTGATCCGGGAGCTGTATCTCTTCGCATCGAGGTATAGGCAGTGTATGTGCTGCTACTTCTTTACAGTGCCGTGTCACTGTCAGCGAGGCACAGGCAGTGGGCTCGGTTCCTCATTTCGAAATGCTCCAATGTGCGCAGGGGCTGAGCTAGTTAAATGGCCAGCGCCCAGGAGTGACGGGAGGTGAAGTGCCCTGGAAGGAGCCTTCTCTCAAGTTGCCTGCGTCGCCCGAGGTCCTGTGTTTCTCCGGGGCAATCACTAGAGACGTTCAGCACGGAAACAGACTCTTCGGTCCAACTAGTCCATGCCGACCAAGTTTCCCAAACTGAACTAATCCCACATGCCTGCGCTTGGCCCATATCCGTCTGAACCTTTCTTATTCATGTAGCTATCCAAATGTCTTTTAAATGTTGTAATTGTACCTGCATTTATCATTTCCTCTGGCAGTTCATTCCACACACGAACCACCCTCTGTGTGGAAAAAGTTGCCTCTCCTGTCCATTTTAATCTCTCTTCTCTCACCTTAAAAATATGCCTCTGGTTTTGAACTCCCTAGTGAAAACTGCTTTGCTGTTCACCTTTTCTGTGCTCCTCACGACTTTATAGATTTCTATAAGGTCATCCCTCAACCTTCTCTGCTTCAGTGGAAAAATGTCACAGCGTATCCAACCTATCCTTATAACTTGGGCCATCCAGTCCCGGCAACATCCTAGTGAATCTTTTCTGAACCCTTTCCAATTTAATAATAGAGATAACAAGGTGTAGAGCTGGATGAGCACAGCAGGCCAAGCAGCATCAGAGGAGCAGGAAAGCTGACGTTTCGGGCCTAGACCCTTCTTCAGAAATTTCAGGAACTTTCTGAAGAAGGGTCTAGGCCCGAAACGTCAGCTTTCCTGCTCCTCTGATGCTGCTTGGCCTGCTGTGTTCATCCAGCTCTACACCTTGTTATCTCAGATTCTCCAGCATCTGCAGTTCCTACTATCTCTGAACCAATTTAATAATATCCTTCCTATAGCAGAGTGACCAGAACTGTACACAGTACTCCAAAAGTGGCCTCACTAATGTTCTGTACAAACTCCAAACTCTCATATATGAGCAATGAAGGCAAGCGTGCTAAACATCTTTTTAACTACCCTGTCTACCTGTAACACAAATTTAAAGAACCATGTACCTGAACCCCTAGATCTCCTGGTTCGACAACACTACTCATTGACTGTATAAGCTCTGTCCTTGTTTGTTTTACCAAAATGCAATACATCACCTTTATCCAAATTAAACTGCACCTGCCACTCCTTAGCTCATTGGCCCAATTGATCAAGATCCCTTTGTAATATTAGATAATCTTATTCACTGTCCACTATACCACTGATTTTGGTGTCATCCACAAACTTACTAACCATGCCTCCTAAATTCTCACCCAAATCATTTATATAAACGAGAAACAAAAGCGGACCTAGCACCAATAGCTACAAGTTTTCCCAGCCACCATCAGTTCTGAGGAAGGGTCACCGGACCCGAAACGTTAACTCTGTTTTTTTCCTTCACAGATGCTGCCAGACCTGCTGAGCTTTTCCAACAACTCTGTTTTTGCTACAAGACACCACTGGTCACAGGCCTTGAATCCAAAAACAACCCTCCACCACCATGCCACCATCAAGCCAATTTTGTCTCGAATTGGCAAGCTCTCCCTGAATCCCATGTGATCTAACTTTACTAATTAGTATACCATGCGGAACCTTGTCAAAGGCTTTACTATTTAGACAATGCCCTCAATCTTTTTGGTTACGTCCTCAAAAAACTGAATCAAGTTTGTGAGACATGATTTCCCAGGCACAAAGCCATACTGACTATCCCTGATCAGTCCCTGCCTCTCCAAACACATGTAAATCTTATGTCTCAGAATTCCCTCCAACAACTTACCTATTACCAATGTCAGACTCACAGGTGTATATTTCCAGGCTTCTCCTTACAGCCTTTCTTAAATAAAGGCACAACATTAGCCACCCTCCAGTTCTCCAGCACCTCACCTGTGGCCGTTGATGAAATAAATATCTCTGATGGTCTAGGACATACTATCCTTTGTTGCTACGTGCATACTTTTAAAATCAAAGTCAGCTTTCCTCCTAACTTGTGACTGCTTTTGGAAACACCCCTACAATAAAATTAATATCTTCTTTGTGGGAATTTGTCAATTTAGTTAATTTATTTTTAAAAAGCTCTGTATTGTGGTGACCTACATTGGATCCAGATTCACAAATGCCTAGAAATTACAATTGATATCTTTGGTTAAAATCACCCTAGTACCTTCACCACCAGCAAGACAACTCTTATCTCCTCCCTCTCTCTGCTTCATACATTTAGTGTAACTTTCAGTCAAAATGCCTTTGTGGTTCAAAGTTCTCTTTATAGATTCCTCCATCTTGCCATCTCTCCCCACACTTTAAAAAGTTAATTACATGCCTTTGCTTTTTACTACATCACTATATTTTTTCACTTCTAGTTGAGGGTATCCCATCCTATTCTATAATGCCATAGGTTGTTTTGTGATGTATTGAGTTGAATATGGGACAGCAGCTTTGTGCCTCCCCACATACGTAGCTAAATCTGGAAATCAGTAAATTGGTGTCTGATTGCTGTGTTGCTTCCAAAGCTTCACTGCACCAGTATCTTGCCTATAAAATTAGCAGATATACAAAAGACATGAGGTTATGGTCCTGACCCACTAGATAACCAGGCTGCTGTGAGTACTGCTTGGCTAAACAAGAGTGCTTTGAAGTTGGTTGAAAACAGGGAGGTAGGTGAGACAGGCAGTAGGTGAAGCTGAAAGACTGAGTACAGTGCTAGATTTCAGTCAAGGCTATCCAGAAAGTTACATGGTCCCCAACAAAAACAACCAATTGGTAAATGATACCTGCAGAGTATTTCCTTACAGATTTTAAAGCATAATATATTAGCTTAAATAAAGGTAGGGCCTTTTGATTAAAATACAAGTGTTTGAAACAAAAGAAGGTCTCTAGCTTAATTAAATTTTCTTAAAGGGAATAACTAACTTAATCTGGAAAGAAGATATGACAGGAAATCTGACACCCATGGTGTACACCTCTTGCACAATGTGGGAAATGAGGGACACTGTCCCTGACAGCGACATGTGCATGAATTGTGTCCATCTGCAGCTGCTGGCTTACTGCTTTCAGAGCTCAAACTGCAGGTGGGTCATCCACAATGCTGAGTTGTGGTAGACCTGGAGCAGGGACTCCAGACGTCGTCAAGGTGGCAGAAACTGCGGAGCCAGGGACTCCTGGTTGTGGTAGGCCCAGAACTGGGGTCTCCTAGTTATCAGCAAGGAGGCGGCAGCAGCAGAGCAGGGGACTCCTGGTTGTGGGCTGAGTGTGGGTCCATCACAGGACCCTGCATCGGCAGCGGAGGCAGCGAGGTGGGCCCAGCAATGAAGATATGGCACCTGAAAAGTGGTGACTCTGATGTTGGTGAGTCTGGCACAGGCAACTGCGAGGTGGTGGAGGAGCAGTGGAACAAAGGTGGACTGTCTTTCAGCTGGTTGTTTTTATTAAACTATTCAAAATAGCGCTGGATTGTGGCAATAGTTGAAGCTTTTCACTGTATTTTTCACTGTATAATACAAGTGGCAATAAATCATCAATCATTCATGTCTTGGGCAGCATATTTAGCGTGGTGGTCACGCCACAGGAGAAGATTACATAGGCCAAAAAGGAATGCGTGACCATCAGACAAAGTAAAAGGCTCAGGAAGGAAGTGTAGGAGTCCCCTGTGGTCATCCCCCTCTTCAATAGATATACCTCTTTGGATATTGTTGAGGGAAGGGGTAGATGGGGCATTGGTGTGTCAGTGCATTCCTTTTGCTGTTTTTGCCTGGCTTCCATTTTATCCCGACGGCAAGTTTCGAGGTGTTCAATGCCTTCCTGGATGCTCTTCCTCCACTTTAGATGGTATTGGACCAGTGATTCCCAAGTATCTTTGGGAATGCTGTACTTCTCCAGTGAGGCCTTCAGGGTGTTACTGAAGTGCTTCCTCTGTCCATCTGGGGCTCACCTGACATTTCAAAGCTGGGTGTAGAGCACCTGCTTGGCGTGTCTCGTGTCAATCATTCAGATGACATGCCCAGCCCATCGTAGCCGATCGAGGGTGGTCATTGCCTCAATGCTGGGGATGCTGGCCTGGTCGAGGACGCTGGCGTTGGTGCGTCTTCCTTCCCAGCAGATTCACAGAATCTTGTATAGGCAGCGTTGGTGGTACTGCTCTAGCGCCTTGAAGTGTCTGTTGTAGACAGTCAACATCTCAGAGCCATATAGGAGGGCCTGGGCAAGCCTCATGGGTTGCACCTGGACAGAGCTGGGACAAATATCCTCATGTGCGTCTTTTCCTAGTTCCACTGGTGCCATGTTAAAACTAATATGGCAGGGGAACGGGAACCAAAGTGTAGGCTTAAATGGGTCAGTTTCAGATCAGGAAATGGGAGGTAGAGCATTAGTCAGTGATGCAGTCAGTGACTCAGAAAGACAAAAAAATACAAGGATTAAAAAGCATCCAGCAAAGGAAATTGACAGGGTTGATTTACTTATACTTCAATGCATCAAATATTACAAACAAGGCAGATGAGCTAAAGGCATAGATATACATGTGGCAGCAAAATGTTGTTGCTACAGCAAAAACCTGGCTGAAAAGAGGGGCAAAATTTACAGCTCAACATCCCTGGATATGGTTTTCAGGCCGGATAGAGTGGGTGACAAAAAGGGAGGGGTTGAAGCAGTACTGATTGAAGAATCAATGACAGTTGTGAGAAGGGATGATATACTAAATGGGTTAACAAATGAGGCTTTATGGGTTGAGCTTAGAAATAACAAAAGTAGCACTACTAGGAATATACTACAGACACCCAAATAGTGAATGGAGATAGAAGAATATATATGGAGACAAAATTGTTGCCTTAGGAATAAGAGGGCAATAATAGTAGGAGACTTTAACTATCCCAATATCAACTCAATTTCAAACAATATAAGGTGCATTGAGGGTGAAAAATTCATGTACTGTGTCTAGAAATTTTTAAAAAATAACATATGACAAGCTCAACAAGAGGAGATGCAATTCTTGATTAGTTTTGGGAGATGAAGATGGGCAAGTGGTTAAGGAGACAGTGGGCGACCATATCGAGGATAGTGACTACAAATTGGTTAGATTTAGTATTACTCTGGGAAACGGCAGAGATAAGTCAGAAGTAACAGTTTTAAACAGGGAGAAGGCAAATTTTACAAAACTGAGAAGTGATTTGGCTGATGCAGACTGGTCAGGACTACCAAAGGATAAATCAGTGGTAAAGCAGTGGGAGGCACTAAACAGTGAGATCTTGGGTCATAAAGCAGATATGTTCCCTCCAAAATTAAGAATGGTACTGCCAAATCTGGACCCCCTTGGTTGTCTAGAAAAATATTGGGGAAGATTAAACACAAAAAGAAAGCTTAAGATGGTCACAAAAAAATCTCAACACTGTAGATAGCCTAGAGAAGTATAGAAAATACAGGGATCAAGTGTACAAAAAAGGAAATTTTTAAAGAGAGGGCATGAAAAAATATTAACAAAAAAGATAAAGGAAAACCCAAAGATGCTATACCAGTATATAAAGAGCAAAAGGATAGTTAAGGAAAATGTGGGACCCATCATAGATGAAGAAGGAAACTTGTGTGAAGATGCAGAGGATATGGGAAGAATTTTCACAGAATTTTTGTCTCTGCATTCACAAAGGACAGGGGTAATATGGATATAGTAATTTAAGAGAAGCCATGTGAAATATTGGACAAAGTAATCGTTACAAGAAAGGAAGTGTTAGAGGAGTTGGAATCCTTGAAAAGTGAATATGTCACCAGGGCTGAATGGATTGTTCGCTAGGATGTAGAAGGAGATCAGGGAGGAAATAGCAGATGGTCTGATAATTATTTTCCAATCTTTACTAAACATAGGTGAGGTGCTGGAGGAATGCAAATATCGTTCCGTTGTTTAAAAATAGTACGAAAGAAATGCCAAAGTATTTTCAGCGAAATAGTCTTACTTCAATGGTGAGCAAATTGTTAGAACTGATCTTAAGAGATTGGAAAAACGGTCACTTAGAAGGCCATGGACTAGTCAGGAATAATCAGCATGTCTTTGTTAAGGGAAAGCCATGCCTTACAAATGTGATTGAATTCTTTGAGGGAATGACAAGGAAGATTGATGAAGGTAGTGCATTTGACACTGGGCCCCACATGGCAGACTGATCAAAAAAGTAAAAGTTGAATTGGATCCAAAGTTGGCTTAGTGACAGGAAACAAAGGGTAATGGTCAATACTGAAAACAAAAAGTGCTAGAGATCACATTGGGTCAGGCAGCATCTATGGAGAGAAAGCAAGTTAGATAGTTCAGATTAAGTGATCGGAATGTGAGAATGGCAGGACAATGGTGTGTCTCACTGCCAGACTGGAAAGAACAGACAGTCCCACTGGGGTGGGGGGGTGAGAGAAGACATGGTGACAGAGAATGTAACAAGTAAAGCTAAAAGAAAGGGAAGGTTTGGGAGTGTGTTCACAACTTGAAGGCATTGAACTCAATATTAAGTCCAGAAGGCTGTAAAGTGCCTAGTCTGAAGATGAGATGTTGTTCCTCCAGTTTGCACTGTGATTCACTGGAGCATTGCAGCATGCTAAGGACAGACAAGTGGGCAGGACACTGTGTTAAAGTGACCAGCTATGGGAAGGTTGGGGTCGTGCTTGCACATGGATAGCTGCCCTCGTGGATGGAAAGTTGTTTCAAGTGGTTATCTGTAGGGCTCAGTATTGGGACTCTTGCTGTTTGTTTTATACATTGAAGATTTGGGCTTTAAAGGGGGTGTCACAATTGGGAAATTTGTAGACGACTCAAAAGTTGGCCACATAGTGGATAGTGTAAGGGATAGCTGTAAGCTCCAAAATGATACAGGTAAGTTTGTGGAATGGGCAGGACAGTGGCAGATAGTGTTCAACTGTGATAAGTATGAGGTAATGATTTAGAGAGGTCAAACAATAAAAGGGACTACACAATACACTGAGATCGGTAGATGAAGTGAGAGATTTGGCATATAAGTGCACAGGTCCCTAAAGGTAGTGGTACAGATAGATAAGGTTGTAAAGAAGGCGTATGGAATGCTCTCCTTCATTGGCAGAAGTATAGAATACAAAAGTAGGGGTATAATGATGAGACAACAAGGTGCAGGGCTGGATGAACTCAGCAGGCCAAGCAGCAGCACCTGCACCTTGTTGTCTCGGATTCTCCAGCATCTGCAGTTCCTACTATCTCTGGTATAATGATGAAACTGTTTAAGACACAGATGTGTATTGTGTGCAGTTCTGGTCACCACATTACAGGAAGGACGTACTTGTTCTGGAGAGAGTAGAGAGGATTTATTAGAATGTTGCCAGGTCTGGAGAATTGTAGCTACAAGGAGAGATCGGAGAGGTTGGGGTTGTTTTCGTTGGAGCAGAGAAGGCTGAGGGGCGTCATGTTTGAGGCATTCAAAATTGTGAGGGGTAGAAATAGAGTAGGCAGGAGGAACCTGTTTCCCTTGGCAGAGAGTTCAAAAACCAGGGGTCATAAATTCAAGCTAAGTGTCAGAAGTATTAGATGGGATGTGAGAAAATACCTTTTTACACGTATGGTGGTGGACGTCTGGAATTCACTGCCTTAGTTAGTGGTGGAGGCAGAGACCCGTAACTCTTTTACAAAGTACCTTGTTCTGCACTTCAAGTGCTGTAAGCTGCAGAGCTACGGGCCATCTGCAGGAAGATGGGATTTGAAAATTCATCTGGGTGTCTTTGGGTTGGTATGGACAAGATGGGCTGAATGGCCCCTTCTGCTGTATCATTTCTATGGTTCTATCATATGTCAGAAAAGATTAAGTCTTAACCATCAAACATAAGTGATTTTTTAATGACATTGTAAGTCATAATAACTAAATATACAGCCTTTCTAGCTCTGAACAATCTACTTATATGAAAGCAGAGTCTAATTTTATAAGGATTTAATTATTAGGATTTTAAAACAACCTAACATTACAATTTTTAATGTTTTCCTTCTGTTTTGTTTCTCTCTTTATTTCATCATTCTCTGTCACCGTCTATTTTCCTGTGCACAATTGTACATTGAATTAAATATTCTAATATAAACTTCCTGCTTCAGACTCTGCAGGCCTCAAAAGGATTCTTCAATCTGATTGGTTGAAAGAACACAGTGCTTTCTCTAATCACACAGGTCCCCTGTGGAGAATGATTCCGTGTATCAAAATCTTCATGGCTATAATTGTTTTCAAAAGCTCACAAGAAGTCTGCAGACAGCTTTCAACATCACAGTTTTGGTCCCCTTATTTAAGAAAGTGTGTTACTTCATTGGAGGAAGTTCAGAGAATGTTGACCGCGATGATTTCTGGAATGGAAGGATTGTCTTATGAGCAAAAGCTAAATAGGTTGAGACTCTAGCTATTGGAGTTCTGAAAAATGAGAGGTGATCTCATTGAGACACATGAGAATCTTAAGGGGATTGACAAGGTAAATGCTGAAAGGATGTAGGACTCTCCCTTGTAGGGAGAGTCTAGGACCAGAGGGCATAGTCTCAGAATAAAGGGGCATAAATTTAAACCTGAGATGAGGAATTTATTCCCAGAGAGGGTTACAAATACTTGGAACTCGTTGCCTAAGAGTGCTTCAGAGTCCTTCAGTATATCAAAGGCTGAAGGGAGTCAAGGATTATGGGGAAAATGCAGGAATGTGGGCTCAGCCATGATCCTATTGAATGGTGGAGCAGGCTCAGGGATGGAATAACCTACTCCTGTTCCTATTTCATATGGACTAATGGAAGAAACATACACTTGCAGCTGACAGCCAAATCCTGGCAAACGTGTTTTCAAAGGGCCATTTTCTGAATAAACCTAAGATTTCAACCCTTTGTGCTGTTAGTAGTAATCAAACAGCTAAATCAATAATCTAACACGCAATAATTTTTCAGTTTTCCACACTTTCCTGAGTGTTTTAAAAAAAACTATTTTGTGTTCTTGCTAATTTTTTTTATACAGGAAGAATTTCTGATATGAAAGTTCTTTTTTTGTAACATTTACATTTCTATATCTTTTTAAAAACATAGTTGTAGTCTTTAAATTATTGGTATAATTTTCTACCAAGATGGATGAAGTTACTGAATGATCTGGAAGGCAAATACTAGTGTGACATTTCAGCATTATGTTAGTGAGTGTACTATGGGCAAAACAGTGGGTGGGTGAGTGACTGAGTGATGGAAGGGATAGATGAGTCATTTATTGCTGACTCAAATAGCAAATAAGGTTATGCATTAAAATGAGGGATGGATGTAAATTAGTATTTTAATTCTAACATTTATCTTTGGGATATATTCCAAATTACAGTATTTACATTCTAGTTTTAAAAATGTAATGCTTTTTGGGGAGAGACACATTTCTTTTACCAAAGCAGCTCTGAACGGTCACTAACAGGAACAAGAACACAGCAGACCAGCTTGTGTCATAGAAAATGCAGCCTAGGGCTCTTGTAGAGCAGTTGTAGTGTCAGTACCTTTTGATCAGAAAGCTTAGGTTCAAGTCCCACCAATTCATTCAGGTCATCCCAAAACAGATTGATTTTAAACATACTTATTCTTTAAAAATAAAGACCCCAAAAAAGATGGGCCAGGATGCATTTTATTCCATTAGTGCTCTGCCAGAGGACAGGTCTATGGCTCATTGGTGCTGATGGTTCATCCTGAGACGGAGTGGGGGGTGGTGCGGTGGTGGTGGTGGTGGGGGCGCTGTTTGGTAGTGAATGGGACTTGAAAGTGTTGAAGAGTTTTTGTGGCATGGTAAGAGGTCCTTCAGACCATTTATTCTAATTCCACTTTCCAGCATTTGATCTTTTGTAGCCTTTCAATTGCAGTGTCATTTCAAGTATTTATCTAAATATTTCTTAAGGTTTTGAGAGTTCCTGCCTTTATCACCCTTTTAGGAAGTGAGTTCTCACTTGGTGAAATTGCTGAAATCTCTATTAACTCTAACTCCTAGTGGTGTTACTATGTATCTGCTGCTTTTGTCCTGGTAGTAGAGGTTGTTGGTTTGCATGGTGCAGTTGAAGGTAGCCTGGTGAAATTCTGCAGCGTGTCTTGTAGATGGCACACTGTAGATGGCTGCTATGCATGTCAGTGTTGGAAGGAGTGAATGTTTGTGAATATAACACCAATCCATTTGGCTGTTTTGTTTTAGATGGTGTCTAGCCTTTTGAGTGCTGGAACTGCACGTACAGACAGGTTTAGAGTATTCCATCACACTTCTGACTTGTGCGTGTAGATGGTGGACAGGGTTTGGGGAGTCAGGAGGTGAGCTGCTCACTGCAGGATTCATAGCCTCTGACCTGCTCTTTGTAGCTACAGTATTTATATGGTTAGTCCAGTTCAGTTTTTGGTCAATGGGAAACTTCAATGTTGAAAGTGGGGGTTCAGTGATAGTAATGCATTAATGTTGAGGGATGATGTTTAGATTTTCACTTGTTGTAAATGGTCTTTGTCTGGCAGTTGTCGAAGCAAATGTCGCTTGCCACATGTCATAGAGTCATCAAGTTATCAAGTTTTTACAGCATGTGAAGAGGTCTTTCAGCCCATTGTGCCCACACCAGTCATCAAACATCTATCCATTCTAATTGTGTTTTCCAGCACTAGACCCGTAGCCTTGTGTGCTGTGGTGTTTCAAGTGCTCATTTGAATATTTCTTATATACCTTGAGGACATGTCAGCCCAAGCCTGAATATTGTCCAGGTCTTCCTGCATTTAAATGTAGACTGCTTCAGTGTCTGAGGAGTCAGGAATGGTGTTGAATGTTGTGCAAATCATCAGCAAACATCTTCACTGCTGACCTTATAAAGGGGAATCATTGATAAAGCAGCTGAAGACAGCGGACCTAGGACACAACCCTGAGGAGCTCTTACAAAGATGTCCTGCAGTTCAGGTAACTGACTTCCAACAACCACAGCCATCTTCCTTTGTGTTAGGTATGACTCCAAACAGTGGAGAGTTTTCACGGATTTCTGTTGACTCTAGTTTTGCTAGAGCTTCTCAATGCCATACTTGGTCAAATGCAGCCTTGTGTCATTTCAGAGATAGAATTTCCTGGAATCCCTACAGTGTGGAAACAGGCTATTCGGCCCAACAAGTCCACACTGTCCCTCTGAAGAGCAGCCCACCCAGACCCGATCCCCTACATTTCCCATGTCTAACTCACCTAACCTAAACATCCCTGGGTACTATGGCCAATTTACCTACCCTGAACATCTTTGGACTGTGGGAGGAAACTGGAGCACACAGAGAAAACCTACGCAGACACGGGGAGAATGTGCAAACTCCACACCGACAGTCGCCCAAGGCTGGATTCGAACCCGGGCCCCTGGTGCTGTGAGGCAGCAGTGCTAACCACTGAGCTACCGTGCTGCCCCATAGGTGGTCACTCTCACCTCCTCTCCGGAGATCACTCTTTTGTCCATGTTTATACCAAGGCCGTAATGAAGTCAGGATCTGTTTGGCTGTGGTGAAACCTAAACTGAGTGGCAGTAAACAGGTTATTGCAAATCAAGTGCTGTTTGATGTCACCTTTCATCACTTGAATGATGATCAGTAGTAGATTGATGGGCAGTCATTGGTCAGGTTAGATTGTCTTTTTGTGTACAAGACATAATTGGACAATTTTCCTCATTATCACATAGATCCTAGTGTTATTGCTATCCCGGAATAGCTTTGTTAAGGATGCAACAAGCCCTGGAGCACAAGTCTTCAGTGTTATTGTCAGAATGTTCTTGGGGCCTGTAGCTTAGCATATCCAGTGCCTCCATCCATTTCTTGATATCACTTGGAGTGAATCAAATTGGCCAAAGACTGGGATTTGTGATGATCAGGACCTTTGAAGCAGGTGGATCACCTGTTTGACACTTCTGGCTGAAGATTGTTCGTCTGCACAGATGAACTAGGCTCCCCTGTCTTTGATGATGAGGACATTTATGGAATCTCTTGCTCTAGTGAGTTGTTTAATCATTCACCATCATCCACAACTAGATCTGGCAGGATTGCAGAGCTTAGATGTGACCCCCTGATTATGGAGTTGCTTATCCATGTCTGTCACGTGCTGCCTATGCTATTTGGCCACAAATGTGTTCTGTGTTGTAGCTTCACCAGGTTGACACCTCGTTTTCAGTAACACCTGGTGCTGCTCCTGACATGCCCTCCTGCACTTTTCACTGAACCAGGGTTGATCCCCTGGCTTGTTACTAATAGAGTGGTGGATATGCTGGCTATTAGTTTGCAGATTGAATTGGAGCACAATTTTGCTCTTGCTGCTGATTGCTCACAGCACTCATGGATCCTCAGTCTTGAATTGCTAGATTTGTTCAAGATCTGTCCATTTTTCATGGTAGTAGTGCCGCACAGCACAATGTAAGGCATTCTAATTGTTGGTCAATAGTGGAACCGCTAAGTCACTCTTGATAAAAACCAAAAGAACTGTGGATGCTGTAAATCAGGAACAAAAACAGAAGTTGCTGGAAAAGCTGAGCAGGTCTGGCAACACCTGTGAAGAGAAAATCAGAGTTAATGTTTTGGGTCCAGTGACCCTTCCTCAGAACCAGACCCTCACCAGACCAGAAATGTTAACTCTGATTTTCTCTTCACAGATGCTGCCACACCTACTGAGACAAACCACTTTTGATGTCACCCATAGCTGTGTTCTTGCCACCCACTGTACTTCCTTCAAGTGGTATTCAACATGGAGGAATACGGATTCATTGAGCACGGTAGGGGCATGGTGTAGGTGGTAATCAACAGAACGTTTTGTTGCTCACGTTTGATCTGATGCCATGAGGATTCGTAGAGGACCAAGTAAATGTTGAGGAGTCACAGGTGATTCTTTCCATCTATATACCATTGTACCCCCAACTCTGCTGGGTTCGTTCTGCTAATAGGACAAGGCATACCCAGGGATGGTGATGGTGTTGTTTGAGATTTTTTTTCTTTAAGGTACGATTCCATGAGTAAGACTATGTCAGGCTGTTGCTTGACTAGTCTATAAGATGGCTCTTCCAAATTTGGCACTAGCTTCAGATATTAGTGAGGCGGACTTTGTAGGATCAACAGGACTGGGTTTGCTACTCTTTTCCAGAACCTCAGTGAGTGCCAGGTGGTCCATATGATTCATATTTTCTTTAGATTTTATAGCAGTCTTGTTACAACTGAATGATTTGCAAAGCCATTTCAGGGGGAAGTTAAAAGTTAACCACGTTACTGTGAGTCTCATGTAGGCTAGACCATTTAAAGTAGGCAGTTTTTCTTCCTTAAAGGACACTAGTGAACAAATTGAGTTTTTACAAAAGGAAAAAGCATCCTAACGGTCATTATTATACTTCCACCATTTGCTGTAGGACTTGAACCCAGGTCTCCAGAGTGCTACCTGAGTCTCTGGATTACTAGTCCAAAAATCACTATGCTATTACTTTACTCTGCAGGCTTACCCTGCTCAGCTCCAACTTCTTGTGCGGTTGGGGATCACAGGAATGTTGGAGGCAGGGGGGCCTGGCACCTCTGGAGTGTCCTGAGAAGAGACTTCTGGGGGACTTACATGTGGTTTTTCTTCTATCTGGGTGCTTCCTGGCACTACCCGGTCTCCTTGAGAGGAAGGGGCACCTGGAGTGAGGTCAACATTCCCCATCTCACTCACACCTTGCCTTACTGATGCTGAGCACGAATAGACAAATTTAATGACCAATACAGCGGGATCATCATCTACCTGTGCCTGAGTGGGAGGGATAGAGAGTGGAGCATCACAGTGTGACAACTATTCTTGGTTTGCAGCATTTGAGATTGCACACAACTGGGCTTCAAATGTGGTACTAGCAACATGAGCAAGACAAGGTCCAGCAGTGCTAAGTGCATCTGCCTCAGCTGCCACATGACTGCATGTGATGGGCACCAGGGAGCTCAAATATATAAATTATAATGCATGGAAGATGTGCGAGAAAAGTTATTGTGAGCCACAACCAGACATCTGCCATGAAATTACCTGAAAATGGGAAAATTCAGTCCATACTTTCCTCCAAACATTTGTGTTTCTTTGAGTATTTTTGCAGAGGGACTAGGGGGGAATCTGATTGAGATGAACAAAGTTATGAAAGGTGCAGATCACATTGACAGGGATAAAGTTTTCCCTTTAGTGGAGAAACAGTTTTAAGGTGAAGACAAGAGATTTAGAGGGGATTCGTGGAAAAGTTTTTTTCACCTAGAGAATGGTGGGTTTCTGAAACTCACTATGCCTAAAAGGGGGAATGTGTGGGGGGTGGATGGTGATGGAGGCAGGAACCGTCAAGACTTTTAAGAAATAATTAGTTGAGCGCTTGAAAAGCAATAGCATACAAAGGTACAGGCCAAGTGCTAGAAATGGTATATGGGATTAGATACATGCTTGATGAGTCGTGCATGCATGATGAGAAGAAAGGCCTTTTTCCATGCTGTAAAAGCTCAATGATTCTCTTCAGCATGCTTTTACTGTGTTTAAAAGCAATGCATGAGAACAAACCACCATGCAAGAAAGCTAAGTAAAGTCACAGCAAATAGTCAGTTCAGGAATTCTTATATCGACAAAGTAATTAAGCAGGTTAATGTTGACTGTGACTGTCTCTGTAAGGCCATCAGCATCATGAATTCTTATTCTGAATATCTTTGAATCTAATAGGAGAGAAGCTTCCCATCTTCCCCACTAAATCTTATGTTAGCCTCCTTCCATGTACAAACAATGTTTACACACAGGAAACAATCCATTCAGATGGGTGTCGTTATTTGGTGCACCTTTACCAATGGCCATAAAAGACAACCCTGGGGAAGCAGTTTCTGCTGTAGGCCTCATTGTGAATTGTTGCTTTTGGCATTGAGGCCTGTTGCCAAGCTGCTGTATCAAGAGACCATTCTGCTTGAGCATGCTGCACACAAGGAGAATCACCATTTCCCTCTTTCATCAATTTCTTCTTTCAAAACTAGTTTCCCTAGTGTAAAAGCAGGCCATTTGGCCTATTGAGTCCACACCAACTTTCTGAAAAGCATTCCATCCAGACCCCTACCCTATCTCTGTAACCCTGCATTTTCCATGGCTAACCCACCTAGCCCGCATATCCCTGGACTCGAAGGGCAACTTAGCATAGCCAATCCACCTAACACGCATATCTTTGGACTGTGGGAGGAAACTGGAGCAAACCCACGCAGACAAGGGGAGAATGTGTAGAGTTGCACAGACAGTCGCCCAACGGTGGACATAGAGTCTGGGTCCGTGGTGCTGTGAGGTAGCAGTGCTAACCACCGTGCTGCCTCTTTAACTTGCAATGAAAATTACAATTGCTTAAAGCAGTCTTTATGACTGCTTAAATATTTCAATGAAATAAATCCTCTGCACAAATTTTACTTCAAAGAAATAAACTGTGAATGCTGATTGGTTGATTTTAACAGGGAAGCAGAATTGCAATTAGGTAATTCCTAGCCAATTCTAGTACAATTGGCTGGGAGGGGACTGCAGACCTCCCAGATTAAACAATACAAAGATAAAACAGGTGAGACACTTCAGTGAAGTCATGGGACCCCAACCATTAACATTGTTCCTGTCTTGAGAGAGCGAGAGCTATGATGATGTATCCTATGCCTTGTGGAGCATGGCTTTTCCACGACACAACTTACTCTGGCCTGTGTGGTAGTCTCCAGGGATATTACAGCTAGGTCTTCACAGCAAGAGTAACAACACCAGCTGCCGTCAGATTCTGGGTTCAATGCATGCCCCAGCTGGAAAATAATTGGTGAAATTTGAAGCAGCTGACATTTAAATTAGATATCTTGCAACTACTGAAATCACTTCACAATCTTTACAAAACTAAAGGTATTCTTAATTAATTTTGATGGTAAAGTAAGACACTAAACTGTGGAGGTAGTGCATGCAATGTGCCGCAGACTGTTGTTTATGGAAGGGATTGATGGTGATTTAATCGAAGTTTTCTAAATGATACAGTTTCGCCTCTATCTGCAGCTTTTTTTTTTCCCGGTAGTGAGACTAGGCCAAAGGGGCACAGTCTAAAAAAAAACAAAGATCCAGTTTTTCATAGCAGAAATTAGGGAACACAAAACATGTTTAAAGTTTAGAAATCTCTCTGCAAATGGCAAATTGATGCCAAATTAGTTAAGTTTGTCTTTAATTGATTGTTAGCCAAAGGGTATTAAAAGGTATAAATCATATGAAGTTAGAGACACTTTGGCTGCTCTGCAACCTGTGAGGCAAGACAAGGGGATTAAATATTTCTAACATGTGGCTTAATATGATTTTAAACATTGCTAAAAGGAGATTAGAAATTGAAGCTTTTCATCTTTTCACAGCCATGGAAGAAAAAAAAAGACTTTTGTATTCATTCTGTATTAGCAAAACATTTAAAACGAGATACTGCAAACAAGAATTGAAAGTGACCAATTTGTACCAAAAAAAAGCCAAATAAATAATCTATTCATACAGGTAGAGAGGCAAAGAAAAACCGTAAAAACAAACTTGCATTTGTGTAATAACAAGCAACACAGTAAATAACAAAATACACGTGTATATTTTTATTGAACAAATCCATTTCTCAGTACAAAAACACTTAGCATACAATTACAAATATCTAAAGTACATGTTAATGGTTCAGGCTTTATGTTATTGCTTAAACATGAATAAAATGTGCTTTGTTAATGAATAATATAAAATAGATTAGTTTTAACATTTAATATAACCTAAATGCAATTTCTTTTTCTGAGACTTAAGTCAATAGTTACTGCTATTAATATACTGTATTTTTTTCTAAAGCTTTTAACTAAAGATATAAATTCTATGTAATACTGCTTGAAAAGAATTCTGACCCCTTAATAGCTCCCAAGAAGTTTAAAAACTGCGATCCAAATCAGGATTCATAATTACAATTAGGTGCATACTGCAACCCAAAACTTCACAATTGTATGACATTCATTTAAATAAATAAATAACACTGGTAATAACTTAGATCATCTATCCCAATTAGAATTCAGCTTGTGCTAACTATCCAACCATCAGAAAATATGGCTTTTTTTTAATAAAAAATGTAACAAGTGGCTTAATTTGAAACAAAATAGGCACCTTGAAGTGTAAGTTATAAATGCTGCAATTTAAAATTAATAATAAATCTTTACATTTTCAATCCTTAGCGAGCGTTGTCTTCTGTGCCCAGATTCACAGTACTGTTGTGATTACACAGAACAAAGTGGAACATTTTCATGTCAAGTCCACAGAGAATCTAGCAAGGAAACAATTCAATACCATTATAGCACATATAAAAGTTTCATCCAATGATTAAAGATTATAACTAGGAACACTGCGCTTGTAAGACAATAATGCAAGTACACTGAAAATCCCCTTTTAAATAACTTTTTGGGATTTGCCATGGAGATGAAAGGATTCCATTTATTCGGCAATTCTGAAATTTGACTGGTCCATTTAGACAGCACAGCAGGTAATCTCTACTTGGCACTGCTAAGGAAGACATTTTATAATGTTTCTTTGAATTATACTTTGATATAGAACAGTATTTCAAAACTACCTGTTCAAATAAAAATTTAACAGGAGACTTGAAACTGTAAAAATCTAATCTGTATTAAAATATATATTCAGAATGTATGAAAATATGTACCATTTTAGTTTTAACCACAAGTAGAACAACAAACGCAATGAAAGTGTTGCCTGCAAAAGGCATTATCTGAACATTAGTAATTACAGTATTTTGAAGACAAGACAGTAAACCTTACAGAAAAGATATAATTGAAAATAGAACCAGGTAGCTATGTATTTTACAATTATCTACCAAGAGAACAGAGAAAACTTAAATTTAGGACCCAACAATAATCTCCATGATGTGATCAAGTTCATTTAAGTCTGTTTTGCAGTTTTGGGGAGAATTTATAGGTGTCGGTGTGTGAGATGGTAAACCATTTAGTAATTCAAATATGACTGGTGTCGTTTTTGGACCAGTCATCAGCCCAGACATCACCGAGTCAAGGTCGTGCCAAGAAGTGTCAATATCAGCAAATAGGTCATCTATTGTCATATCTGTGAGAGAACTGGAGTAATTTCCAATCTCAAAACTCCCGAATACTTGATCCAAGGGCTTTGGACACTCCTTCAGATCCACTTGCTGCTCCTCAGATTCCAGCATATTCAGATCATTTTCAAAATGTGCATGGACCAAATCTTTTACAGCACTGGTGTCTTTAGCAGAAGCAGTAGCTGAAGAACAAGTAATATTTTCACAAGATGAACAGTTTACCTTGCTTTTAGTAAGTGTGTCGGTATTGCGAGTGGGAGCGGTGGTACTTTCTACATGTAGCTCTTTGTTTGGGCTACATAAAAATTCTGTGGCAATTAGACTATCTGAAGAAGTATGGCCTATGTATAGATCACTTCCTGTGAAAGCCGTTTGTCCCTGCCAACTGCAGTCTTGTATCATTTCCTCCTGAATCTGTCGCACGGTGTTGGCTATAAGCACTGAACGACAAAGATTTGGTTCCACCACCATCTTGCAGAGCTGAAGTTTGAACAATGAGATGTTTAGAAGTGACTGACGTTGCAAGTTATATGGTAAACTCAGACTGCTACCAACATACTCAGGGCAGGCATCTACAACTTGTTCCTCAGGAAATTTACGCTTTGTGCCTTTTCCCAACATGTTGACCTAAAAAACAAAGTTATCACAATGAAGACTTATACTTCAAAAATTCAAGACAAGATACTTTGGAATTAACCATGAGTTCAGAACACTTAATTATATTAACATATAGTTTGATAGATACAATAATTTAGAATTTAAGCATTATTTGACAAAACAATAGTAACAAAGAAGTATGACAACTTGAATATTCATACAATAATTCTAAATTATTGTATGAATATTCAAGTTGTCATACTTCTTTGTTACTATTGTTTTGTCAAATAATGCTTAAATAAGCAAACATGTTGTATTAACTACTTTTAATGCAAGTTTTGTTTGCAGCATATTTTTAATTGCACCAAATAATTTTATCCCATCTGTCTCATTACTACATCCAGACTAACTGAAATACAGTATTGCTATAGTGAAAAAGAAGCGAAGTGAAATGCAACTTCTGAGGGATTAGAATGATCAATCAGTACAGGATGGTCAGAGAGAAGTACAAGTACGTTGCATCGGCCGCTAAAAGAGGGTATCCGAGGTGAATCCTGAATTGGCTCCGTGAAATGAACAACATTGTGTTGAATAAAAGGAAAGTTTGAGAAAAATCAGTAAAGCTTATTACAGTTTGTATGTAAACACAAGTCACAACATGGAAAGAGACAATTATTCCCATTACTTGATTGACATACATTTTCACATAAGTAAATAGTTGTAAATTTCTTTGGCTTGTTCCAAGTTACTTCAATCCCTTTTCTTTCATTCCTCTATCCAACCTAATCTTGAATTGTCTCAAACACTGGAAATGAATTTCATAACCTAGCTTTTTAAAGGTTCTCTTACCTTCTCTAAGTCTTGTGTCATTGTCTCCTCAAAGCCTATAAATCAATGAAATAGTCTGCTTGTATGCAGTCTTCCAAAATTTTAAACAGAATTATATAATCAACATTCTCAAAAAAAACCCCAAATTTTCAACCTCATTGAATTCCTTCTGCTATTATAATAAACCTAATTCAATGTAATTACTGATTTTGTTTTAAAAAGTATAAAAGCATCACTTCATAGTTACATTGAAATTCATTGGCAACGACTTATGTACTCATTTCTACCAAGATCATTTTTCAGGTTATTTTGACTTTAAGTAAAAAAAAACCTTGCTCTGTTTTGATATCTAATGATTGAGCACTTTTTCCTAGGTCTATACCCAAATCACTAGTATGCACAATGTACGGAAGTAACTTTGGAACTGAAATCCGAGAAACATTATCCACTTCTGACCACTTAAAAAAAAAACTTAACTATTTGTTTTTGCTTTCTCCCTTCTACCCAATTTTTAACCCAGTTTACAATTTACTGCCACCAAACTCAATGTGCACTACATCTAATCAGTTTCCATCATCTGTTTTCTGCTTCTCCTCAAACGAAGAAACTACTACACATCTATATAATAGTAGATGACAGATTCCTATTACATGTTCAGGTAACTGCCATCTAATTACCATCAACTGCTTTCCATTTAAAAAGCATAATATTTGTTGTCGTTCAGCACAGATCCACATTGAATAAAGTGCTGAGATCTAACCTGCAGGGTCCTAGCACCTTCGACCCGCAACACCCAGACTAGATTGGATAAGTGGATAAAAGAAAGGTCGTCAACAGAATCCAAGAATAAGTTGGTTACAACTACTGCTTGTATAGAGATTGCTCCCTAAAAAACTAATTAACCGAAAAATTTTCCCTCTTCGGCTTATTGTCCCCCTACGTACCTACTTCACTCTTCACCAGCCTGAGAGAGGAATAAAGGCAGGTAACACCACTTGGAAGAGCACATGAAAAGTGATAACGTTTAAGGCTAACAGGTCAAGTAGGACTAGTTTAGATAGAGTAGTTTTGATGATAAACTCAAAATGGGCCAAACAACCTCTTCTGTACTGAATGATTCTGACTCCAGTCGGATCCACAAAGTTAAGCCTTTCCCCAGCATTAACCACTCCCCCTCCTATTGCCTCAACCGAGCTCCAACCCCTGCAAATTCTTTTGCTTTACTTCTCTTTCCTTCAACCACGAGCCATTAGACCCACAAACACTCCCCTACCCCGTCAATACTCTCCCATGAGAAGGGGCCTACTATGGCGGGACGCGCCCTCCGGTCTGGACGTTGCCGCTTTAAGAGCCTGAGTTCCCGGTGACGTTACGGGGTTGTTGGGGGGGGTTGGGCAGGGGTTGAAGCTACGTGACCTGGGGCCTAGACAGCCAGGCTTTGGGATCACCGAGCAGCGACCCGACACCGCCGCGGAAATAAAACCACGCTTAAATAAGCGCGCAATGCCACTGCTTTAGTGGGCGTCGCACCCCTTACGAACACAACTAGCTACACAAATTTAAGTCTTCGCCCAGCGGTAACGGCCGCCATTTTAGGTTCGCTAACTCATTCCTCTCCGAGCGGACCATCGAAATCTAAACACCGATAAAATAACAAGAAACAAAAACTAAACGTACCCGGGCTTTGCTCACCTGCATTGGACAATATATTTAAATAACCAGCATAAAGAATAGACAGAAAGGGAAAGAAAGAGAAGGCGCGAACCGGAGACAACGAATTACTGGAACTGAGACAATCACAGCCGCGACGGCAGGAAACACTGCCCTGTGATGGACAGCTGGCAGGCCCGGTTGCCATGGTTTCCCCGTGGTTTGATTGGCAGTCGCGCTGAGCGCTAACCCCGCCCCAGTGGGAAGGCTCGTGCCTCTGGCCCGTGGGAAGTTCCCTCTGAGCTGGGGACGTGCTGCAGAGCCTGGAGAACAATCCATTCTCAACAAGGGCTGCACTCAGGAACACCAGGAGAATAGAGTAAAACGCGTGAAATGTTATTCCTATCATCAAGAAAGAAGTGCAAAGATTATACTTAGAATGAGGGACTTTGATTATCCAAACGTAGACTAGGGTAATAGCAGAGAAAGGGCAGAAACTGACCAGAGCTCCAGAACTCTGGTCTCTAACCTTTTTAAGAACAAGATAACTTTTTGAATTTAAGTGTACCTCGAAGAAAATACAGAACAAACAAACAGTTCATTTTTAACGCTATATATATTTAAAACCAAGTACATATATAATCAGTAAAGTAATGGTGTGGTCAACAGTGCTATCAAGCAGCTCCTGCTCAGCAATAATCCGCTCAGTGACGCCTAGTTTGGCTTTTGCCAGGGCCACTCAGCTCCTGACCTCATTACAGCCTTAGTTCAAACATGGACAAAAGAGCTGAATTTCAGAGGTGAGGTGAGAGTGACAGCCCTTGACATCAAGGCTGCATTTGATCGAGTGTGGCATCACAGAGCCCCAGCAAAACTGGAATCAATGGGTATTAATGGGAAAACTCTCCAGTGGTGAGAATCGTACCTGACACATCAGAAGATGGTTGTGGTTGTTGGAGGTCAGTCATCTCAGCTCCAGGACTTCTCCGCATGAGTTCCTCAGGGTAGTGTCCTAGGCCAAACTATCTTCAGCTGCTTCATCAATGACCTTACCTCCATCATAAGGTCAGAAGTGGGGCTGTGCAATCATTGGCGAACAATGTTCAGCGCCATTCATGACTCCTAGGCACTGAAGCAATCCGTGTCCATATGCAACAAGCTCTGGACAATATCCAGGCTTGGGTTGACTTCTGGCAAGTAATATTTGCACCACACAAATGCCAGGCCCTGACCATCACCAACAAGAGACAATCTAACAGTCATCCCTTAACATTCACTCGTGTTACCATCATTGAATCCCCCACTATCAACATCCTGGGAGTTATCATCGATCAGAAACTCAACTGGACTCACCACATTAATGCAGTGGCTATAAGAGCAGGTCAGAGGCTAGGAATACTGTGGCGAGTAACTCACCTCTTGACTCCTCAAAGCCTGTCCACCATCTGCAAGGCACAAGTCAGGTGTGTAATGGAATACTCCCCACTTGCCTGGATGAGTGCAGCCCAAACAACATTTAAGAAGTTTGACACCATTCAGGACAATGCAGCCCACTTGATTGGCACTACATCCACAAGCATCCACTCCCTCCACCACCAATGCTTAGTATCAGCAGTATGTACTATCTACAAGATGCACTGCAGAAATTCACCAAAGATCCTCAGACAGCACTTTCCAAACCCACGACCACTTCCATCTAGAAGGAGAAGGGCAGCAGATACATGGGAACACCACCACATTCAAGTTTCCCTCCAAGCCACTCACCATCCTGACTTGGAAATATTTTGCAGTTCCTTCACTGTCGCTGTGTCAAAATTCTGGAATTCCCTCCCTAATAGCATTGTGGATCAACCCACAGCAGGTTGACTGCAGCGGTTCAAGAAGGGAGCTCATCACCACCTTCCCAAGGGCAATCAGGGACAAGCAATAAATGCTTGCCAGCCAGTGATGCCCACATCCCACAAATGAATACATTAACATATGGGTACAATTTTAAGGGGGTGCAGGAGCAGAATGATCTGGGTGTACATGTGCATAGATCATTGAAAGTGCAGGACAGGTAGACAAAATTGTAAGTAAAGTATACAGTACCCTCAGAATTAATTTTAGAGAGAATCGTAGAGAACAAAAAACAAGGAAGTGATGTTGAATTTGTATAAGACACTTATGAAACCTCAACTGGAGTATTGTGTACCGTTCTGATTGCCACGTTGTAAGCAGAATGTGAACACATTGGAAAGAGTGCAGAGGCAGTTTACAAGAATGGTTCCAAGGATGAGAAACTTCATTGTGGGGATAACATGAAGAAGACGGGACTGTTCTTGGAGATAAGAGGTGATATGGAGGTTTTCAAAATCATGAGTGGGCTGGATAGAACAGGTAGGGAGGAACTGTGCTTGTAAAAGGAGCAAGAGGATATGGACCGAAAGTGACCTGCAAAAGAAGCTAAGGTAAAGGGAGGAAAAACTTTTTCTCTCACTGTGTAGTTAGGGTATGGAATGCACTGCCTGGAAGTATGGAAGAGGCAGATTCAATTGAGGCATGGAAGAGGGCATTAGATGATCATTTGGATAAAAATAATGTGCAAGGGCAGAGGAAAAATCAGGACTCCGGCACTAGGTAATGTTGCTTGATTGTCGAGCTGCTGTGGGCATGATGGGCTGAATGGCCTTCTCTGCGCCATAACAATTTGGTGATTGTATGGTTTGTAGTTATTTATTTTATCCTCTATTCACCAAGTCTCAGTGTGACGCCTGTATCTGCATATTATTTGCCATTGCTTTTAAGCCTGGGTTGTAGTTTGAGATTGTTAAGTCATATATAGTCCAACAAATGGGTACCTGTGAATCGGGTGCGATACTTGGACTTGATTATCTTCATTGGAGAGAATACCGTGGAATTAAATAAGTTTTAATTTTAAAAGCACGGGATGATACTAGTTATTTTTCTCAAGTCCCAAGTCCCCAAAAATTGCGGTCACTTGATCAGACTTTTAGCTTAATACCATTTTGCACAGTAATTGTCTTTGCATCAATTCCATTGCTTTGTAAATCCAACAGCTGACGGAATTTGCTAGTCAATGCACCAATGCCCACTTGAACAAATGGATTTGAGACAAACATGTTGATTTGTTCCATCACATTTAATTCCTGAAATTGCCTGTTGAGGTTCCTTAGCTAACATCCTCAGGTAAATTCATAAGTTTTCTGGGTGGAACCATTTTTCGTTGTGTTTGATTTTTTCTAGTATTTTCTCTAGACTTGAGAAGTGTTGCAGTGTTTTATTTGGAGAGGAGCACAGAACCAGTTTCAATTTAAATGCATTAAAACACTGATCATATATGCTACATTGGTGGGTGTTATCTATATGGATTTCAGTAAAGCATTCAACAAAGTTCTGCATTGTAGACTGGTTACCAAGGCTCGATCACTTGGAATACAGAGAGAACTAGCCATTTGGACACAAAATTGGCTTGAAGGTGGGAAACTGAGGGTGGCGATGGAGGGTTGCTTTTTGGACTGGAAGACTGTGAGCTGTGGCGTGCCACAAGGTATTGGGTCCACTGCTTTTCATCATTTATATAAATGATTTAGGTGTAATTATAGGAGGTATAGTTAGTGAGTTTGCAGATGACACCAAAATTGGCAGTGTAGTGGACAGTAAAGAAGGTTACCTCTGAGTACAATGGGACCATGATCAAATAGGCCAGTAGGCCGAGGAGTGGCAGATGGAGTTTAATTTAGATAAATGTGAGGTGCTACATTTTGGAAAGGCAAATCAGGGCAGGACTTATACACTTAATGGTAAGGACCTGGGGAGTGTTACCAAACAGAGAGACCTTGGAGAGCACATTTGTAGTTCCTTGAATATGGAGTCGCAGGTAGACAAGATAGTGAAGGCAGCGTTTGGTACACTTGCCTTCATTGGACAGTGTAAGGGTTGGGAGGTCATGTTGCAGCCATACAGGACATTGGTTAGGCCAATTCTAGAATACTGCGTTCAATTATCATCTCCCTGCTTTAGGAAGATGTTAAATTTGAAAGGGTTCAGAAAAGATTTGCAAGGATGTTGCCAGGGTTGGAGGGTTTGAGCTGTAGGAAGAGGCTGAGGCTATTTTCTCTGGAACATCAGATGCTGATGCATGATCTTATAGAAGTTTATAAAATCATAAGGGTCATGGAAAGGGTGAATAGTCAAGGTCTTTTTGCCAGGGTAGGACAGTCCAAAACTAGAGGGCATAGGTTTAAGGTGAGAGGGGAAAGATTTAAAAGGGACACGAGGGGCAACTTTTTCACGCAGACCGTGGTGTATTTATGGAACGAGCTGCCAGAGGATGTGGTGGAGGCTGGTACAGTTACAACATTTAAAAGATATCTGGATGGGTACATGAATAGGAAGGGTTTAGAGGGATATGGGCCAAATGCTGGCAAATGGGACTAGATTTATTGAGGATATCTGGTCAGCATGGATGAGTTGGATCAAAGGGTTTGTTTCCATGCTGTACATCTCTATGACTTCACAACTCTGTCCTTTTCCTGCACTTCAAAGTTCAGCTCATTCAGTTTTGATATAATATCTGTAAGGAACCTGTGGTTGAGCAACCACACATGGTCTGACAACTCGCTGCGCACTTCATTTCTTGATTCAAGAAAAGACATTTAAGGCATCAGATCTAAAAGTCTTTGCAGCACCTTACCTCAACCTAAACATCTCATATACACATGGAGGACTGGTTCACTGTAAGTAGCATCAAGTTTGTTGATTTAAACAAGCGACACTGAAGTGCTCTTGCTCAAATACAGTTTATAATCTTAACAAATGTAATTACAAGAGAATGTCCATTACTTTACATACTAATGCTAGCCAGTAGGTTATACAGTGGTAATTGACCAAAGAGGGAAGCGCCAAGTGACATGATCCATATTGATGTTATTTTCTTTTTGTGTTCTTAAATTCTTTTAATAAGGAGTCAGTGGCCATAGTAATTTTTTTCTTTAATTACTTTTCCATCTATGAACAAACCATCCACAACCTCATCACCTCAGGTGACCTCCCACCCACGGCCTCCAACCTCATCGTTCCCCAACCTCGCACTGCTCGCTTCTATCTCCTTCCCAAAATCCACAAACCTGAATGCCCTGGTCGACCCATTGTCTCCGCCTGCACCTGCCCCACCGAACTGATCTCCAACTATCTGGACTCCATTTTCTCCCCCTTGGTCCAGGAACTCCCTACCTATGTCCGTGACACCACCCACGCCCTCCACCTCCTCCAGAACTTCCAAATCCCCGGTCCCCAACACCTCATCTTTACCATGGACGTCCAGTCCCTCTACACCTGCATTCCCCATGCAGATGGCCTTAAGGCCCTCCGCTTCTTCCTGTCCCGCAGGCCCGGCCAGTCCCCCTCCACTGACACCCTCATCCGCTTAGCCGAACTCGTCCTCACCCTCAACAACTTCTCTTTCAATTCCTCCCACTTCCTACAGACAAAGGGGGTAGCCATGGGTACCCGCATGGGCCCAAGCTACGCCTGCCTCTTTGTAGGTTACGTGGAACAATCCCTCTTCCGTACCTACACTGGCCCTAAACCCCACCTCTTCCTCCGTTACATTGATGACTGTATCGGCGCCGCCTCGTGCTCCCACGAGGAGCTCGAACAGTTCATCCACTTCACTAACACCTTCCACCCCAACCTTAAGTTTACCTGGACTATCTC
>NC_063339.1:39780176-39811921 GCF_021869965.1 Rhincodon typus
ATTTCTGATGAAGGGTCTAGGCCCGAAACGTCAGCCTTCCTGCTCCTATGATGCTGCTTGGCCTGCTGTGTTCATCCAGCCTTACACCTTGTTATCTCAGATTTTCCAGCATCTGCAGTTCCTACTATCTCTCATTCCATTGCTCATTTTAGTTTTGACAAAGAAGCACAACATTGTGATCAGAAACAAAAACAGAAGTTGCTGGAAAAGCTCAGCAGGTCTGGCAGCATCTGTGGAGACAAATCAGAGTTTCAGGTCCAGTGACCCTTCCTCAAAACTGCTGGTAGCTGGGAAAATTTCCAATTATAAGCAGAAGATAGGGTTGGGGAAGGGAGTAAGAAGTAAACGATATGTGGGGATACAGTCCAAAGATAGAGAAGAACTGTTGGACAGACAAAGGAGTTGATAACAATCTCGCTAGGCGGGTGAATAGCTGTTATTAGACAATGTTAGTGGCTAACAATGGGTAGTGTGTAATGGCAGGCTATGTGATAACAAGACCTGGTGTGTGGGGTAGGGGGTTAGGACATGGGAGAGTTTAGGCCCTAAAATTATTGAACTCAATATTGAGTTCGGAGGGCTGTAGAGTCCCCAAGTGGAAAATGGGGTGTTGTTCTTCCAGCTTGCATTGAGCTTCACTGGAACGCTACTGCAAGCTTGAGACAGAGATGTTGGCCAGGGAACAGGGTGGTGTGTTAAAGTGGCAGGCAACTGGAACCTCAGGGTCTTTTTTACGAGCAGAACGTAGATGTTCTGCAAAATGGTCACCCAGTCTATGCTTCGTTTCCCCAATGTAGAGGAGACCACATTGTGAGCAGGGGATGCAGTAGACTAGATTCTGGGAAGTGCAGGTAAAGTGCTGCTTCAACTGGAAAGTATGTTTGGGCCCTTGGATACTGGGGAGGGAGGAGATAAATGGGGAGGTGTTACACCTTCGGCAGGTGCAGGGGAAGGTGCCATGGGGCTGTGGGGGAATTGTTGGGATTGAAGGAAGAGTGGACCAGGGTGTCCCAGAGGGTATTGCCCCTCTGAAAGGCAGACAAGGGATAGGAGGAGCATATGTGTCTGGTGGTGGCATCTCATTGGAGGTGGCAAAAGTAGCGTCTCATGATCTTCTGGTTGTGGGTGCTGGTGGGATGGTAGGTAACAACAAGGGGAACCCTATTGCTGTTGTGGGAGGGAAGTCGGGCAGGGGGGTGTGAGGGTGGAAGTGCGGGAGATGGGACGGACCCGGATGAGAACCCTGTTGACAATGGTGCTGGGGAATCCTCAGTTGAGGAAAAAGGTAGACATTTTGGAGGGTCCCTTGTTAAAGTTGGCCTCATCAGAACAGATGCAATGGAGACAGAGGAACTGGGAGAATGCAGCAGGGTGTGATGATGTGCGAGGAGGTAGCTGTGGGTTTATAGTGATATTAGTGGCCAGTTTATCGCCAGAAATTTTAACAGAGATGTTGAGGAAGGGAATGGAGGAGTCAGAGATACAGTATTGTGATACTATACTTGCTAACATTTTACTGACAAAATTTATATGTTTGTTAAGATAGTGAAGTAGGTAGAAAGACTGCAAATATCATGAAACAAATTGAATGAATTATGCCAATGGTTCGATTGGTAAAGTAATGCAAAGCCACATTCAACATTTAATCTGTGTTGAGTTGGCTGAAATTAGCGTCTGTGGCAAAGAAAGGCTCAACGTCCTTAGGTAGATGTGTAGAATCAGTCGTAAATCCCATTCACAATGACTACCCAGGTACTCTGCTAAATATGCAGTTAATATGAGTGTTGGATGAGGATCAGATTAGACTTGGTACTGTGCCAAGACTTATAAAATATAACTATTTATGTAACACAGCAAAGAGATAGTGAGCAGTGCTGTAGAATTGTAGTCTAGCAAGAAGTAATTATCATCATGAGAGGAGTAAGGGAGGAGATGAGTTGTGGGGAAAAGAAGAAAAAGTGAAAATGTTTAAGACAAATGACATTCAGCAAGCAGTAGTCGAACAGAACAAAAAGGTAATATTGGATGTTTTACACATACTTATAAAAGACTGTCCTAAATGTAAAAATAATACTGCTGAGGAGCAGCATGTGTATAAAACAAGGAGGATGTATAGGATGAAAACTTTCACCAGAGTTTACCCTGAATATACAGAGAGATTAAAGTGGTCATATTGAAGAAGTGAGCCAAGAATTCCCAATAGTGATGGAAGCAAATTAGAAGATGAATCAGCTGATGCTACTACGATATGGTTATTGTTATTCTACTCCAGTGACAAATATTTAGGTATTTTCCATTGTAATACCTCTACATACCAACCAATCAGCACTCTTCTATCATAAATATATCTATGTTTAAATATAGCTTTTCCCCTTGAATTGGTATTCTTGCAAATTATCCAAATGTATGCAAGATAAAAAGCTTTACCTGGGTTTGATTCCAACCTTGGGCGACTGTCTGTGTGGACTTTGCACATTCTGCCTGTGTCTGTGTGGGTTTCCGCCAGGTGTTCTAGCTTTCTGCCACAATCCAAAAAAGCGCAGAATAGGTGGATTGGTGATGCTAAATTGCCCAGAGAGTGTAAGGATGTGCAGGCTAGGCTCATTAGTCGCGGTAAATGCAGGGTTATGGGGATAGGGTAAGGGTCTGGATCTGGGTGGGGTGCTCTTTGGAGGGTCAGTGCGGACTCAATGGGCCAAATGGCCTGCTTCCGCACTGTAGGGATTCTCTGATTCTGTGAAGATGTCAAGTTCTGAACTACTAAACAACTAACTAGTCTATCTTAGAACACATCTTTATACTGAAAATCAATTGTACCTCAATTACCTTTCTGTCCAATAGTATGATGGGAAAAAGCCTTGCATTTAGATTGTATCTTTCACAACTGCCAGACTTCTTACAGCACTTTATAGCCAATAAAGCACTTTTGAAGTGTATTTCACTGAAAAATATGCCCAATTTATGGATAGTAACAGCAATGGGATAATGACCATGAAATCAGTTTTTGTGATGCTGTTTGAAGGATCAAATATTAGTCAGGAAACCAGAGTAGCTTTGCTGCCGTCCTTCAAGTTTTGTAATGGGAAGATGAGACAGGGTGGTGAAGAAGGTTTTTGGTAAACTTGCCTTCATTGGTCAGTGCATTGAGAATAGGAGTTGGAAGGTTGGTTGCAGCAGTACAGGACACTGGTTAGGCCATTTTTAGAATGCTGTGTTCAGTTCTGGTCTCCCTGTTCTAGAAAAGATATTGTTAAACTTGAAAAGGTTCAGAAAAGATTTACAAGAATGTTACAGGGATTGGAACATTTGAGCTATAGGGAGAAACTGAATAATCTGGGATTTTTTTTCCTGGATTGTAGGAGGCCGAAAGGTGACCTTATAGAGGGTTATAAAATCATGAGGGAGATGGATAGGATGAATAGCCAAGGTCTTTTTCCCAGGGTAGCAGAATCCAAAACTAGAGGGCATAGGTTTATGGTGAGAGGGGAGAGATTTAAAAGGGACCCAAGAGGCAACATTTTCATCCAAAGGGTGGTGCTGTATGGAACGAGCTACCAGAGGAAGTGGTGGAGGCGGGTACAATTGCAACATTTAAAAAGCATCTGGATGGGTATATAAATAGAAAGGGTTTAGTGGGATATGGGCTAAATGCTGACAAATGGGACTAGGTCAGATTGGGATGTCTAGTTGGCATGGATGAGTTGGAATAAAGGGTCTGTTTCTGTGATGTATGACTCTATGAACCTGGGTCTTTGTTTAAGGTCTGATCTGAAGAACATCTTCTCTGATAAATGCAACACTCCCTCAAAACTGCATTGATAGGTATGCTTTAAATTTCTGTGCTCAAGTCCTGCATTGGGTTTTGAACTGGGTATCTTGTGATGCATACAGTTCAAAAAGCTTCAGGAAGGGCATATTAGGAAGTAACACGAAGGGTTGAATCTTACTTTTTTTGGCTAAGTGCAAGGTGCATCGAGTTTTTTGGAGGGTTTTTCATCACAAGGCCTCCTGAGATTTCTCGTCATATCTTACTCTGAAGAATATCTTTGTTATTAATCGTTCCCTCAATAATCAAATAATATCCTAAAAGTAGACTTGAATTATTTACTGTGTCAGCTCCACCTAGTGGAAATCAAATGCATGTGTTCAGAGTGAACATCTGAGATGTTAATTTGTACGTTTGTGTACAGTATGAGGCTACAATGGGGCAGGAACAGTGCTGCTTCACATTGGTAGATCTCCTAGTTTGGAATATGAAGTAATAGCTATGTTACACTGTCTGTAAGTCATAAGTACAGAAACACGCTAAATTTAAAGTGTTAATGGGCCTAAAGTCAATAAGGCCAAAGGTACAAAGTACATAAAAACCGAAAGAACTGCGGATGCTGTAAATCAGGAACAGAAACAGGAGTTACTGGAAAAGCTCAGCAAGTTTGGCAGCATATGTGAAGAAAAATCAGAGATAACGTTTTGAGTCCGGTGACTGGTTCTGCAAAAGGGTCACCAGACCCAAAACGTTAACTCCGATTTTTCTTCACAGATGCTGCCAGACCTGCTGAGCTTTTCCAGCAACTTCTGTTTCTGGTATAAAGTACATGTTCATTTCTGGGCACTGAAGTACAACAACAGGGAAGCAATGTCAAATTTACACAGGATCTTAGAGTACACTTGGAGTCCCATGTACATTTCTGGCCTCCATGTTATATGGAAGATATTGGTGCGCTGGAGAAAGTGAAGAAAAGATTTATTAAGGTGTTATTAGAATATGACCAACAGGAAACATTGAAACAGCACAGAAGGAGGCCATTTGGCCATCATGTCTGTATTGGCTTTCCAAAAGAGCAATACAATTACTGCTACACTCCTGCCTTTTTCTCATAGCACTAAGATTTTTAAATAATGAACTTTTGAAATAATGATCAAATTCCCTTTGGAGAGCCTCAGCTGAGCCTACCTCCACCACACTCTTAGACTGGAGATATTTTCTTTACAAAAGAGATGAAAAGGAGGCCTGATAGAAGCTTTTAAGATTAAAAAGGTTGCATGGAATTGGAGAAATTGTTTGAATTCTCTACCCTAGAGAAGTATGTTCAAGTATGTTCAAGACAGAGACTGATAGATTCTTAGTTACTCGTGACATCAAAGGAGTGGGGATAGCACAGGAATTATGGCATTGTGATAGAACATCAGACATGACCTAGAATTGCAGAGCAGGCTTGAGGGGCAGCATGGCCTACTGTGTTGCTTTGATTTAATTTATTATTGTCACATATACTAAGATACAGTGAAAAGTATTGTTTTGCGTACTAACCAGACAAATCGTAAGTACATCAGGGTAATAGAACAGAATCCAGAATATAGTGTTACAGCTACAGAGAAGGTGAAGAGAAAGATCAACTCTGATATATACAGATCTGTTCCTAAGTCGGGGAAGAAACTGTTGTGTAAGGGCTTCAGAACCTTGAAGCAAATCTGATGGAGCCACACTTCACAAAGTTTAAATAGCACAGTGTGCGCGGAGTTTGGACATTAGAATGAGAGAAAGTATATGGACATGAACATGTGAAGGAGACAGATTAGAAAAGACATTCCTGCTTCTATGTTCTCTTTTGTGGGAGAGTCCAAAAGAAGGTATTATAAATATGACAGCCATAAATTTTAAAAAAAGTTTGGGTGAACTTGGGGGTTCAGCATGGTGGTTCAGTGGTTAGCACTGCCACCTCACAGCGCCAGGGACCTGGGTTCAATTCCATCCTTGGGCGACTGTCTGTGTGGAGTTTGGACGTTCTCCCCGTGTCTGCGTGGGTTTTCTCCGGGTGCTCCTGTTTCCTCCCAGTGATTTCAATGAAGCCCTACATTTATAGAAATTTAGCTACCTGAAGTACTGGATTGTCTCTGAGGTTATTTCTCTCCTCTTTGATGGATTCACGTAGAACTCAGATGCGCTTGAACTGAGCATGTGATATCTCTAATAAAGGAATAAAAATTGACTTTGTAACCAATGCTATCAGAGGCTGTCTGAAGACGTTTTGATCTGATTTGAGCAATATCACAGCCACAAACAAGGCAGTCCAACAGCAGAAAAAGCACAGAAGTTCCAAGAGCTGATATCTCTCCAGACTGAAAGAGAGCACCCTGTGGTCTATTGAACCCATAGCATTGAAACTTGTGACATGGTTACACTCAACTGATTTTCATTTTTTGCTACTGCCCTTCATTGAAAGCATAGGAAGAATAAAAATCCCAGAAGAATATTGATTAGGAGGGCATGCAAAAAAGACTTTGACATTTTGAGTGAGGGTTTGTGGGCCAGAGGAAAGCCAGATTGGCATTGCTCCTTTCTGAGACCCAAAAGGTTCATCTGCTCGAGCTAGAAGACAGACAATTTCTCACAGTGGTGATCTTCAATGGGAGCCTATTTAGTGAATGCAGCTCATCAGTTAAATGAGGCCAATGTTTGATTTCTCTCTGGCCTTAGATGAGCACACGTTAGTGTGTGGGATGGATGCTTTGTTGCCGATTCACTCATTTGGGTTCAGGTTGATTTCTATTCTATTGATTCACTACGTAGAAGTCCCTTTAAATCCTTTCAAGTTTTGCAAAACATCTTTAAATATCCAAGAATTGCAATTTCAAAAAAAGCAGGCATGACTTTCTCTCAAAAGTCCATTTAAATAATATATAGCCTTGCACAGCAAAGATGTGCTGCACCACCTTAAGACCATAAGAAATAGGAACAGGACGCCCTTTGGCTCCTCGAGCCTGCTCTGCCATTCATTGGATTAATTTGAATTGAATTAGCTTTATTGTCTCATGTAATCAAATGAGTACAGTTTATAAGTCGCCACTTACCATACCATCTTAGGTACAATGGTACCTAGGTACAATCCTTAGTTACAGAATAGAAAAATGAAGAACAAATGTTACATTACAGCTATACACAGTACAGCCATGGGTCAGAAAAACAAGAAGCAAAGTTAAAAAGACAAACATCACAGTCTCTTTCCAAAGTTTCTCCGCAGCAGACCAGTGCAGGGGGCCTCCATGTAGTCTGACCGCTGGCTGCCACGATGGTCCACATTGAGCTGCTGGCGTCCCTGTTTCAGACCACTGCTCACCAGCGTACCTGCTCTAGGTGCTGGTCGCTGGCATCCTTGTTCCGGCCACTGATTGGTGGCATTCCCTGCTTTGGCCGCTGGCATCCCTGCTGCAACCACTGGCATCCTCTCTCCAGCCACTGGCGCTCCGCTGACTGCCAAACCCAGCCGAGTCTGGCTGTCCGAGGCTAAAAGAGGGTAGGGGAGAGAGGGAGAAAAAAGAAAAAGGAGAAAAAAGAATGGGCAGAGCAGAGGAGCTTTGGCTGGAGCTGCTGCCATCTTACGAGAATCATGGTTAACCTGACATTCCTCACATTCACTTTCCTGCCTTTTCCCGTAACCCTTGATTCTTCTACTGATCAGGAATCTATCTATCTCAGCCTTAAGTATTCAACAAGGACTCTGTCTCCACAGCTCTCCGTGGCAAGGAGTTTCCAAAAATTCACAACCCTCTGAGAAGAAATTCCTCTTTAAATTGGTGCCCCTTTATTCTGAGACTACGCCTCTGCTTCTAGATTCTCCCCATGAAGGAAAACATTATCTCTTCATTTATCCTGTCAAGCCCCTTAGGTACCCTAAATGTGCCAATGAGATCACCTCTAATTCTTCAAAACTCCAGTGAGACCCAACCTGTTTAGCCTTTGCTTGTAAGATAAACAATCTATACTGGGGATCATCCTTGTGAAACTTTGATGAACTTCTTCCAATGAAACAATGTCTTTCTTTAAGTAAGGGGACCAAAACTGATCACAGTACTCCATTTGTGGTCTCACTAACATGTTGTACAGTTGTAATAAGACTCCCATACTCTTTAAATGTAACCCCTTGAAATAAGGGCCAACATTCCATTAGCCTTCATGATTGCCTGCTATACCTGTGTTTCTTGCATAAGTACCCCCAAGTCCCTTTGTGTTGCAGTTTATTTTCAATGTAAATAACACAGTTCTTTTGTTCTCCCTTTCAAAATGAACAACCTCACATTATACTGCCCTTGCCAACATTTTACCTACTACTTAACCTTTCAATATCTCTCTGTAAACCATTTGTATCCCTTTTACAACCTGCCTTTCCACTTATTTTTGTGTTGTCTGCAAATTTACCTGTAGGACATTCACTTCCTTTCCCAAAATAATTAATATATATTGTAAATAGTTTCAGTCCCAACACTGATTCCACCCCACCGATTGCAGGTTGCCAACCTGTATAAGAATTCCTTATTCTCACTCGCTGTTTCCTGCCCATCAGCCAATTCTCCATCCCTGCCAATATACTACCACCAACAGTGTGAGACCTTATCTTATGACTTAATCTTTTGTGAGGTACCTTGTCAAACATCTTCTGGAAGTCCAAATGCAACACATCTACTGGTTCCTCACTATCCACTCTGGTTGATCCGCCCTCAAAAAAACTCCAATAAATTAGTCAGACACAATTTCCCTCTCATAGAGTCATTGAGATATACAGCATGGAAACAGACCCTTTGGTCTAACTTGTCCATGCTAACCAAATACCCAACATAAATCTTTGGGACATATCCCTCTAAACCCTTCCAATTTATATACCCATCCAGATGCCTTTTAAATGTTGTAATTGTACTAGCCTCCACCACTTCCTCTGGCATCTCATTCCATACACGCACCACCCTCTGCATGAAAAAGTTATCCATTAGGTCCCTTTTAAATCTCCCCTTTCACCTCAAACGTATGTCCTCTAGTTGTGGACACCCCCACCCCAGGGAAAAGAGTTTGCCTATTTACCCTATCCATGCCCCTCATGATTTTATAAGCCTCTTTAAGGTCACCCCTCTGCCTCCGACACTCCATGGAAAATAGCTCCAGCCTGTTCAGCCTCTCCCTATAGCTCAAACCCTCCAACCCAACATTCTCATAAATCTTTTCTGAATGCTTTCTAGTTTCACAACATCCTTCCTATAGCAGGGAGACCAGAATTGCACACAATAGTCCAAAAGTGACCAAACCAATGTCCTGTACAGCTGCATCATGACATCCCAACTCCTATACTCAATACACTGACCAATAAAGGAAAGCATACCAAACGCCTTCTTCGCTATCCTATCAACCTGTGACTCCACTTTCAAGGAACTATGATCTTGCACTCCAAGGTCTCTTTGTTCAGCAACACTCCCCAGAACCTTACTATTAAGTGTATAAGTCCTGCCCTGATTTGCTTTTCCAAAATGCAGCACCTCACATTGATCTAAAATAAGCTCCACCTGCCACTCTTCAGACCATTGGCCCATCTGATCAAGATCCCATTGTACTCTGAGGTAACCTTCTTCACTGTCCACTACACCTCCAATTTTAGCGTCATCAAAAACTTACTAACCATACCTCCTATGTTCACACCTAAATCATTTATATAAATGACAAAAAGCAGTAAACCCAGCATCAATCCTTGTGGCACACTGCTGGTCACAGGCCTCCAGTCTGAAAAGCAACCCTCCACCACCACTCTCTGTCTTCTACCTTTGAGCCAGTTCTGTATCCAAATGGCTAGTTCTCCCTGTATTCCGTGTGATCAAACCTTGCTAAACAGCCTACCATGAGGAACCTTGTCGAATGCCTTCCTGAAGTCCGTATATATCACATTCACTGCTCTACCCTCATCAACCCTCTTTGTACTTCTTCAAAAAACTCAATCAAGTAAGCAAGACATGACTTGCCATGCACAAAGCCATGTTGACTATCCCTAATCAGTCCTTGCCTTTCCAAATACATGTAAATCTTGTTCCTCAGGATTCCCTCCAACAACTTGCCCACCACTGATGTTAGGCTTACCGGTCTATAGTTCCCTGGCTTTTCCTTACCACCTTTGTTAATTAGTGGCACAACATTAGCCAGCCTCCAGTCTTCTGGCACCTCACCTATGGCTATCGATGATACAAATATCTCAGCCCAGCAATCTCTTCCCTCGCTTCCCACAGAGTTCCAGGGTACACCTGATCAGGTCCTGGGGATTTATCCACCTTTATGCATTTTAAGTCATCCAGCACCTCGGCCTCTGTAATATGGTCATTTTTCAAGATGTTGCTCTTTATTTCTTCAAGTTCTCTATCTTCCATATCCTTCTCCGCAGTAAATGCTGATGCAAAATACTCATTTAGTATCTCCCCCATCTCCTGGGGTTCCACACATAGGCGGCCTTGCTGATCTTCAAGGAGCCCTATTCTCTCCCTAGTTACCCAAGTGTCCTTAATGTATTTGTAGAATGCCTTTGGATTCTCCTTAACCCTGTTTGCCAAAGCTATTTCATGTCCCCTTTTTGCCCCCCCTGATTTCCCTCATAAGTATACTCCTACTGCCTTTATACTGTTCTTCGGATTCACTCAATCCCTGCTGACATATGCTTCCTTCTTTTTCTTGACCAAAACCTCAATTTCTCTATTCATTCAGCGTTCCCTACACTGACCATCCTTGCCCTTCACCCTAACAGGACATGAAGCCATGCTGATTTTGCCTGATTGTGATTTTCCAAATGCTATTACTTCCTTGTAATTAATCGTTTCAATGGCAGTAAGTGAGTGCAAAACAGACTATAATATTGGCTAAGCATTTGTCAAATTCATCATTTAAAGTTAAAAAAAATGGTCCTATAGGCAAAGTAACAGAGGAGATTTAATAGAGGAAAATCAAGGTGATCATTTTTAGGAATAGAGTTCTGGCAGCAGGGGATTCTGCTTCATTTTACCTACAGATCTGTATTTGGACCACAAAATGGGCAAATTTTAAAAATTCATCCTAATAGTTGTGTTGTTTTTAATCACCACTTGATGGCACCAAAGCATGAGAAAATGCAAGTTTCTAGCTGAAAGACCAGATTACATCAGCTCTTTTTTTAAATTTAGCCTCTTTTTCTAATCAACCTGTTCAGAGATATTATTACACACCTCTGGAGCAGATGGGACTTAAACACAGCCTCCTGGTCCAGGGGTAGGGACGATACCACTGTGCCACAAGAGGGCTAGATTGTATTAGCAATGTTGAATCACAAATGCATGCACCCAGCCACACAAATGATTTTGTGATTCCTCACAATTTATGGTGGAATAAGCTGCTTAAATAACTAAAGAGAAACAAGAGTACAAGTGATAATATGACTTCAGAAAATCAGTATTTATTGAGACAGTAGCAATTGCCATTTTTAAAAAAAAATCATATAAATCAAAACTTTATTTAAATTATTTTTACATTAGGGTATATTCACTTAATAATTCTTGGCTCCATTTTCTGTCTTTCCAATCCTTTTACGTTCTGAATCATTATGTCTCATGGGATGGCCTTATGGCTTCGTGGGTAGCACTGCTCCCTCACAGCGCTAGGGACCTGGGTTTCATTCCACCCTTGGCTAACTGTCTGTGTGGAGTTTGCACATTCTCCTTGTGACTGTATGGGTTTCCACTGGGTGCTTGGGTTTCCTCCCACAGTCCAAAAATGTGTATGCTAAGTTGCTCGTAGTGTCCAGGAATGTGCAGGCTAGGTGGATTAGCCGTGGGAAACACAGGGTTACAGGGATGGGGTGGGATGCTCTTTGGAGGGTCAGTGTTGGCTTGCTGGCCTGAATAGCCTGCTTCTACACTGTAGGGATTATATGAGAAAGAATCTTCTATAGTCACTCAAACCAACAAAATTTTGATTAGTTCAGATTTAGTCTGTGTGGTGTTATAGTGGCAGTTTTAGAAATCACACCTAGACAGTGCAAGTCATTTTCTGAAACTAAATTTGGTGAAATTTCTAGTATTTTGGAATATAATTTATTCTATTATTCCATGAAGGAACACTTCATGAAATTGAAAAAATGTTCGCTTTAGTACATTGCAATAATTGTTAGCAAAATATCGATTAGTTTTTTGGCTCTTAGATTGATTTTAACTTTGGGGACTGAATCCGCCAAAGAGATGTGTAAGACCTTCAGAGATTTTATTTGGCTCATCTTTGTCTCCCTATGTCAGGCGTGCTACCCAGGAGTTTTCCACTGTTAATGGACAGTTCACCAGTGAGGGATTTGGGATTTCAGGCAGGATTTCTGTCACTATAAAGCTGGCTATATCCCTTAAAATTACAAGATTTTTGTTTAGTACCAGCTATTTGGACCCTATCCAGGAGATTTACTTGTGAAAAGGGAACTTTAGTTCTCCCTCACTGGAACTAGTGTTTCAGAAAACACTGCATCAAGTTTGAAGGGAGAGTTCAGAACAAATGAATGCACCTAATACATAGCTAGAATATTCAATGTTAAAAAAAAAGGTTATCCATAAAGGAATTGCCTCTTTGTGGCTATAGGAAGGACATTATTAAACTGGAAAGGATGTAGAAAAGATTTACAAAGATGTTGCCGGAACTAGAGGGTTTGAGTTATAAGGAGAGGCTGAATAGGCTGGGACCTTTTTCTCTCAAGCATCGGAGGTTGAAGGGGAGATCTTATAGAGGATTATAAAATCATGAGGGGGCGTAGATAAGTTGAATAAGTTGGGTCTTGTCCAAAACTAGAGGGCATAGGTTTAAGGTTAGAGGAGAAAGACTTAAAAGCAACCTGAGGAGCAACTTTATCATGCAGTGAGTAATGCATATATAAAACGAATAGCCAGAGGAAGTTGTAGAGGCAAGTACAATTACGATATTTAAAAGACAGATACATGAATAAGAAAGTTTTAGAGGGATATGGGCCAAATACAGGCAAATGGGATTAGTTCAGTTTAGGAAACCGAGTTGGCAGAAAAACAAATGAAAATAGGTGTTTATTTTTATCCTGTAGACAAAATAACATTGAGATATTTGAGCTTCTTTCTATGTTCAGCACTTGCTTTTCATTGTTCCCTTTCTGCTAGTTGCAGGCCACTTTACAAAATTGGTCCCTTCTGAAATTGAGTCCAGTTCGTCTTTTCAGCTAGTACCCACAGTATAGTGTAGTGGACTGCTGTAATCCACAGGCCGGGTTAACATTCTGGGAACATAGGCATGCACGCCTTCCATTGCTGCTGACATGGAACAGACTCTTTCTCCATTCGTCACCAGTGAGGTGCACGGTGGGGGGCAGGAGCGGAGCTGCCGTGGTAGAGAGACTCCCTCTGTCCACTGCTGTTTGCTCAGCTCAGCAGGCCAGAGGTGCAGAGCCTGGGGAGTCACAAAACAGGTGGTTGTACCTGGGAAATCAGTGAGATGTGCGGCCTTCATGGCACTTCCCAAGGCACAGTGGAATAAGTGGATGAAAATAGAAGAGTCCATATATCTCACCTCACGTGCTCCGCAATGTCTCAGTGTTTTGAAGTGCATTAACTCCTCCAAAAACAGAGTGGCCTGCCTCTTAGAGAATCATGTGCAGCATCACACAAAATGAATGCAGCAGTGGCACACTAAAATGAGTAGAATACATGCTGCAGTCTGTAACAATGATCGGTCATTGGGCAAATAAAGCATGGAGTGGTCACAGCTGGTGGGCACCAAGATATGGCTGAGGAGGTGACAATGAGGAGGCCTCCTCATCATCTGCCTCCATGGCCCCTTCAATGGATAAAGGATCTCTAGAGGTATGCACTGGAGGCTGGCCCTTCAGTGATGCAGCTTTCAGAAGGAATCCTCTGGTACCTCTATAGTGAAACCGAGTGCCATGTATAACTCAGGCTTAGACAGGCACTTGCAAGCGGTCTGCATTCAACACATCCTCAGCCAGATAGGAAACATTTCATAGAAGTGGCCTCCACCTCAGGCTTCAACGCCGGTAATGTCACGCCACTCAGATGTGCCTATTGTAAATAATATTGTGCTAGAATTCAATTAAGCAACTGGGCATGTTGTTGGACTAAGGCAGACTTTATTGTCATGATGAAAAGCAGGAGAATGGCAAATACAGGTTAGCAAAGCAATGCTTTTGTCATCAGAAGGTTGTTGAATTTAGTACTATACAGATGTTTACTTTCATTCGGGCGAAGGAGAATCCACTCTCAAAATGTCCTGAAGACTAAATAAAGCTCAGGTGAAATACATCTTTATCTAAGTGACTCTAGTGTCCCTGCCATCCTCATTAAAGCTCCATCTCTTGAGCCTACAACATCGACACCCCTTTCTTGAATGGAGGCCGTTCTCCAGTCCTACTCTAATCTCATTTTCAACCTTGTCCACTTCCTAGAGTCATACAGCACGGAAACAGACCCTTTGGTCCAACTTATCCATGCCAGAGAAGTTTCCCATGGAACTAATCCCATTTACCTGTATTTGGCACATATCCCTCTAAACCTTTCCTATTCATGTACCTATCCAAATGTCTTTTAAATGTTGTAACTGCATGTGCATTAACCACTTCCTCTGGCAGTTCATTCCACATATGAACCACACTCTGTGTGAAAAGGTTTCCCCTCACGTTCTTTTAAATCTTTCTCTTCTCACCTTAAAACTATGCTCCCTAGTTTTGAACTCCCCCACCCTAGGCAAGAGACCTTTGCTATTCACATTATCTATGCCCCTCATGATTTTATAAACCTCTAATAAAATCACCGTTCAATCTCCTATGCTCCAGTGAAAAAAGTCCCAGCCTATCCAGCCTCTATAACTCAAACCCTGCAATCCGAGCAATATTCTGGTTAAGCTTTTCTGAACCCTCTCCAATTTAATAATATTGTTCCTGTAGCAGGTGAACAGAACTGTACATAAAACTCCAAAAGTGGCCTTACCAACATCCTGTACATTCGCAACATGATGTCCTAACTCCTATACTCAGTGGTCTGAGCAATGAAGGCAAGTGTGCTAAATACTTTCTTAACCATCCTGTCTACCTGTGATGTAACTGAATCCCTAGGTCTCTCTGTTTGACAACACTACCCAGGGCTCTATCATTAACTGTATAAGTCCTGCCGTTGTTTGTTTTACCAAAATGCAATACCTCACATTTATCCAAATTAAACTCTATTTGCCATTCCTTAGCCCTTTGGCCCAAATGATCAAGATCCCATTGTAACCTTAGATAACCTTCTTCATTGTCGACTATACCACCAGCTTTATGTCTTGCCAGAGTTTCTCTGTCTTCGAGGTCAACACTTCTCTGGAGAGCCAAGTCACAAAGTGTGCAGTAGACTACAAAAATATGAAAGACCCTTGGCTGAGTGTACTGGAGGCTATCACCCAAACTGGCCATGTACCTGACACTCATCTTCATAAAATAACTGAACATACCATAGATATTTGGTTGTGGTGTCTTTCTGCCTCCAAGACTGGCTAATACACTGGAGTCAACCATCACCTCATGGAATAAGCTTCATCTGCTAACATCTATTCACAGACTACCAATATCTCCAGTAGAACTGCACATTTGTGATTGCCATCAGATCGAAGCCTGGTAGCTTCCAGGCTAGCATGCACATACCTGCTTTGGTTGCTGACAAGTTGCTGACATTGGTGAGGCAATAGCCAAGTGGTATTATTGCTAGACTGTTAATCCAGAGACCCAGATAATGTTCTGGGGATCCGAGTTCAAATCCCGCCACGGCAGATGGTGGAATTTGAATTCAATTTTTAAAAATCTGGAATTAAGAGTCTAATGATGACCACTGTCAATTGTTGGAAAATCCATCTGGTTTACTAATGTCTTTTAGGGAAGGAAACTGCCATCCCTACCTGGTCTGACCCGAGACCAACAGCAATGTGGTTGACTCTCAACTGCTCTTTGGAAAATTAGAGACGGACAATGAATGCTGGCCTATACAATGCAGCCCTCTTCCCATGGATGAATAAAGAAAAAACAGTTGCTTGCTTGGGGATTGTATATATTTTCTCTTGAGCAATCTTCTCAACTAGTCAATCAATGCCTTGGTGAGCCTATGGGTGCAGTCAATGACCCCTTGCCCCTATTGGGATCCACTTAAGGAGAAAAATTCCTCTACCTATTGAGCTCGAGTGCCACTTTTCAGCTGGAAATCAATGCTTTTTTTAAGGTTGCATGCAACATGCCCAGTTGCTTAATTGATTTCCAACATGATATATATAACAGGCACATCCAAGTGGCATGATATTACTGATATGCAGGCATGAGCTGGGGGCCACTTCTATGAGATGTTTCCTGTCTAGCTGAGGATGTGTCATGGCTTGGCCAGCATTTTGTGCCCATTCCTCATCACCCTTCAGAAAGTGGTGATGAGCTACTTTCTTGAAACCACTTCAATTTGCTCAATTGTAGCTCTGAGATCCTTTGATATACTCACATGCTGTTCATTCTTGCCTTGGTCTGGTGTGTTTAGCTGAAAAAAATCAGCAGTGAGGCCCAAGCACTATCTCTACATTGTGAGAAAAATTGCTTCCTATTTTCCATTTCTCATGATAACCCCCACTGCTTGCACAACATCCCAAATCTCAACTTCTTCCCTGCCCTCATGACTCATTCTCTATCACAACTCCTTTCCCAAACTTGTAACTGGCTCCCTGCTCTCAAATCTCACCATTCACTCACAACTCTTCTCCCTTTACAACTCCATATTCCCCCCTGACTTCTGCCCACCTGCTCTTTCAATTCTATTATTAAATTGGAAAGAGTGCAGAAAAGATTTACAATGATGTTACCGAGACTGGAGGGTTTGGCACACTTTTCACTAGCGCATAGGAGGTTAAAGGGTGACCTTATTGAGGTTTATAAAATCATGAGGGGCTTAGATAAGCTGAATAGCAAAGATCTTTTCCCTAGAGTAGGGGAGTTCAAAGCTAAAGGGCATAATTTTAAGGTGCGAGTGGAAAGATTTAAAAGGGTCCTGAGGGGCAATCTTTTCATATAGAAGGTGGTTCGTATATGGAATAAACTGTCAGAGGAAATGGTAGATGCAAGTATAGTTACAACATTTAAAAGACATTTGGACAGGTATATGAATACCAAAGATTTAGAGGGATATGGGCCAAATGCAGGCAAATGGGACTAGTTTAGTTTGGGAAACATGGTTGGCATGGATGAATTGGCCTAAATGATCTGTTTCCGCGCTGTATGACTCCAAGACACTGTTCTCTCAGTTATGCAAGCTGCACCACACCAAATACTCTCAGTCTAAGGATAATCTCACCCATCTATGATTTCAGCCACTATTCACTTATATCCATTCATTCATTCAATCACTAACATTCACAATGAACTTTCAAACTTCCAATATGGTAGTGATGCTAAGGTACCTGTCTTCCACCTCTGTCTCTGATTCAGCTGTTCTGAGCAACATTGTCCGTCATATTCTGGGAAAGCCAAGTTTGGAAGATCTGGCACAAAAAGTGGAGCAACTCAGATCGGGGAAAGTTTATGTGGAGCAGCAATCTGATGACGATTTCCATACCTCAGAAGATCAAAACCATTATATTGCACTACTGTCTAAAGCAGCAAATATTTGAGCACCCAAAACCGAAACTAGAGGAAACATAGTAACATGCACCATGAGTGAGTAACTAGGGCGTTAAGGACTGTGCTACCATGTTAATACAGTTTCTGTCCGATGCATTAAAACTGACATGATTTTCTCGAGTTGTTTTTTGCTGTAACATTAACATTTTTTTTGGTTTCAGACTGAGTCACTGGACAATGTTTTAGGTTAAAACAAAACATTAGATTTTGCTCAAAGCTAGTCCTACTCCATGCCAGACCTCTGCCATAATTATAGTAACAAGGTGGGTCTAGCTATAACAAAATTCCAGGCAGTTCTTGAAATGAGAAGTTGGGAATGGCTGAGAAAAGTGAGCTCTGACAGCACCAGGCATGATGCTTGAGGCAGTTGTTGCATATACAGGCTACAGATGCTGGTCTACTGTCAAAAGTGATGTCAAGAAATGGAGAAAACCACAGAATATCTGTATTGTTCATTGACTTCTGGTGTTTGGGGTAAGGCCATGGGAGAAGGTGCTCAGCCCTAAAATTATTGAACTTGATCTTGAGTGCTGACGGCTATAGGGTCTCCAAGTGGCAAATGAGATGCTGTTCTTCCGACTTGCACAGAGCTTCGCCTGAACACTACAGCAAACCTGAGACAGAGATCTTGGGCAGAAAATACACGATGTGTTGAAATAGCAGGCAACAGGGTTCAGGGTTATTTTTACAGACAGAATGTAGATGTTCTGCAAAGCAGTTGCCTCATCTGTGTTTTGTCTCCCCACTGTAGAGGAGACCATATTGTGAGCAGTGAATACAATAGACAACATTGAGTGAAGTGCAGGTAAATTGCTGTTTCACCTGTGAGGTGTGTTTGGGGTCTTGGATAGTGAGAAGGGAGGCAGCAAATGAGCAGACGTTATACCTTCTGCAGTTTCATGGGAAGGTGCCGTGGGGTTTTCTTAAATCATTCATGGGATGAGAATGTCACCAGTTAGGCCAGCATTTATTGCCGTTCGCTAATTGATCTCCAGTTTTAGGAATCAACCACATTGCTGTGGATCTGGAGTCACATGTTAGCCAGACTAGGTAAGGATGGCAATTTCCTTCCCTAAAGGACATTAGTTAAAGATGTGGCTGTGGGGAAGTATTGGGAGTGGAGGAGGAGTGGACCGGGTGTCTTAGAGGGAACGGTCCCTGTGCAAGGAGGGCTCTTGTGGTGCAGTGGTAGTGTCTCTACTTCTGAGCCAGGAGGCCCAGTTTCAATACCCATCTGCTGTAGAAGTGTGTAATAACATCTCTGAACAGGATGATTAGAAAATATGTATTGAATGGCAGAGCTGAATGGTCTTCTACCTTTATTTCTTCTGTCCTTAAAGATACCTCAGAACTAGGACATGTCCATTACAATTACATCATTGCATTTTCTCTATCTTCACTAATACTTCTACAATGGAACCATACTGGCCTTTTAAGTAGAGTTCCTTCAACTGATGTGTCGGCTATTTTCACACCTGCACTCTTGGACTGGTTGGGAAACGTAGAAATGCAATGCTAATGTCAGCATGGAGTTTAAAAATCTATAGCAAAACCCAGCCTGACAAGGGAGTGGAAGGGAATATGTGTCTAGTGGTGGCATCCTGCTGGAGGTAGTGGAAATGATGACCAATAGTCCTTTGGGTGGATGTTGGTGGGTGGTAAATGAGGGCCAGGGGACCCTATTGCTGTTGTGGGAAGGAAGAGAAGGGGTGAGGGCTGTTGTGATACAAGATCAGTCAGCTGGACCTGTAGAATATGAGTTCCCTGATTGGGGATGTCAACCTGGGTCAATCAGGGACCCCTGGCTGACAGATAAAACGAGAAGTGTCAGAGATTCTGCCATGCTGATAGCTGACTCTGAAGAGGCAATACTGGAGTCAAGGACTATTCGTATGTAAATAAAGGGTGACATGGTGATGGGATACCAACCTCTGTGGAGTTATTTTAGTGGCGATGGGAGTAAAGCATGAACCTGAAGAAACTCTCTCTCAACAGTAGTCTTTGAGTTGGGGTAAGCGTTTCTTAGTTCATGCCTTTGTTTGGTAAGCTTAACTCGGTTGACACTGCCATTGAGGACTGAGTCCAGAATGTGAAACGATTATGTTATTTTTTCCAGGCATATGACATTGTGGCAGCTGAAAAACAAATGTAACTCTCCTGACAGCCTGTGGAGTCACAGCTGTTTCTGTTATCAGGAGCCTAATTTTCCCTGAGGCACCAGATATTAAAACCTTTCAAGAATTGACAGATATAGCTAAGCAATAGAGAGTGGTTCATGTGGGGAATTAATGTCAGTTATCAGCCATGATTGTACTGAATGGCAGAGGGCTCTTGAGGTACAGTGGTGGTGTCCCTACATCTGAGCCAAGAGGCCCAGGTTCAAGACCCATCTGCTCCAAAAGTGTGTGTAATAACATCCCTGAACAGGATGATTAGAAAATATGTATTGAATGGCAGAGCTGAATGGTCTTCTACCTTTATTTCTCTGTCTTAAAGATACCTCAGAACCAGGACAATGTCCATTACAATTACATCATTGCATTTTCTCTATCTTCACTAATACTTCCACAATGGAACCATACTGGCCTTTTAAGCAGAGTTCTTTCAACTGATGTGTAGGCTATTTTCACACCTGCACTCTTGGACTGGTTGGGAAACCTAGAAATGCAATGCTAATGTCAGCATGGAATTTAAAAATCCACAGCAAAACCAAGCCCATGAATTTCCAGGGTCCTGACTCATTGCTGGTTTCTTCACTGCAGCAAAAGAGGGCAGAAAGTAAGAACTCTGCTTAAAAAGTCACACATTATCCACCACCGCACTTCTAGTGTCCAAGAGATAATGCCAACTCAACCATACAAACATTTAAAAACCATTGAGATAATTAATATACAAGTTAAAAACATATTTAAAGTGAATTTGTATATAAAAGAAGAGCAAATTATTCCAAAATTCTTACAAATACAAATTTACAGAAGTGATATGCATGGGAGACTTGTTTCCAACATTTTAAGTTCCATCATGCAATAATAATAATCTTACATTTTTATGGTCATGAAATATATTTGATAACTCTATAACTTTATAACAATAGTTAGCAAATGTTAGATACATACAATAAAGGTTTTGTGGTACCATTACAGTGCCCGTACTTCGGGGGCAAGAGGTTCTGGGTTGAAGTTCCTCTTCAGGATTTGTTGACCACAGAAAATGCATTCATTGTGTCTCCAAACAGATTGATTATCAGACTGTTAGTCCTCCAAATACTCCTGAAGATAATCAGTAAAAGCTGCAAGTTTCCAATTCAGCCATACTGCAGAAGGCAATGGAAGGCCACTGCAGCACTTACTAATAGACCAGTTCAGTGGACACCAACTGCCTCTTAGGGAATGGTAAATGAAAAAGAAAGAGAGAGAGAGAGATACATCTACAACAGATAAGTCAGTGAATCAGCATTTGTAAAGATAAAAAAAACGTATTAACATTTCAGAAAAAAGGGTTCCTTTCCTGGGATTGAAAACTGAAAGCTAATCAAACCCCTTTATTGGTTCAAAGAGATAAAATATGGAAATACATCATGTGCGTAATAGATTCTAGAGAATTGAATGAATAAATAGATCTCACTTCTGTGGCTCCCACTTTTTGTGTGTTTTAAAATAATGAGGGGTATAAATAGCATTAATGGTCATTGTCTTTTTCCCTAGGATGGAGGATTTCAAGACTAGAGGACACATTTTTAAGATGAGGGGAGAGAGATTTAGAAAACACATGAGAGACAAATTTTTTACACAGAGGGTGGATTGCATGTGGAATGAGCTTCCTCAGGAAGTGGTAGATTTGGGTACAATTACAACATTTAAAAGATAGTTGGATAAGTACATGAATAGGAAAGGTTTGGAGGGATATGGGCCAGGAGCAGGCAGGTGGGACTAGTTTAGTTTGGAATCATGTTTGGCATGGACCGTATGGACCGAAGGGTCTGTTTCTGTGCTGTATGACTCTATGACTCTTTGAATCTATTGTTAAAGGATATTTCTGTATTTCAGGGTCTTTCTAGACATTGTCTCAAGCTGGTGTAAGCAGGCTAACAGCTTACATTCAGGAATTTGCTGATACTAATCTACATCTAAAGTAGTACAATAGTAAAACCCAACTTGCCACAGCTTTGAACCCCTTCATATATGAACTGTATCTCGGGATTCTCACAAATGCCTCCAGGCCTACTTTTCCAATCTTTAAGGGATCCAGTAATAAACAACTTACTAGGATTTATAAAAAAAAAACAAGGATGACAACTGTGCAGTTGAGGGACCACTGTACTATTGGAGGAACTGTCTTGTTAAACAGAGGTCCAGTCTGTCTGCTTGGATAGATGGATGCAAAAGATACCATGGCACTATTTTGAAGAAAGGCTGGGGAGTTGTTCCTTGGGTCCTGGCCAATACTTAACATTCAATCAACATTACATAAAACAGATTATCTGCTCATTATCACACTGCTGTTGTGGAGGCTTTGCTGAGCAAAAATTATCTGCTGCTTCTCTGACATTACAACAATGACTATACTTTAAAAAATACTTTATTGGTTGTAAAGCATGTTTAGACATCGGGTAGCCTGGAAAAGTTCTATTTAAATGCAAGGCATTTTTTTGAAATATTTATTCTATTGAGTGTATACTAGCTCTGTAGCATCTCAGGCATATTTAACATGTTTGATAGTAGATCTGCCATACCCTGACATCACATAATACTTACAAGCAACAAATAACACACTATCTTATAAGCAGGCTCAATAGTAAATCCTGTTTCTCTTTTCGGCTAGCTCCTGTTTGAAACCTACCTTTGGTTTTTAAATTTCCATTTTAGATCCGAGTCTCTTTCCCGTAGCACTGGATAGCCAACCAGGATTATCTTGAACTCTTCAGAAATTGAAGATTAATTGCTTGGACACTGCAGCAAGCAACCAAGGCAAAAAAAAAATAAATGGGTAATTATGCTTTTAAATTTACTTTGAACATGTTCACTTATTAGTTGTAAGAATAGTGAAGATGGGGAAAGAAAACCGCTTCTTAAACCAGCCAAGATTAATCAAATTAGGTGACAAAGATATTGTTTCCTTTCTGTTTGTCGTGGGAAGGAAGAGCACCTTGCATCTGAAGTAGGGCTAGGATGAAACAGCAGGATGATCATATGGATAAAACCTCCAGAAATAAAACATATCTAGAGTCAGCAACTCTTCCCAGCTGGCTCTCAAACATGTAATTCTTGTGTTTTTGTAGCTTTTGGTATTAATTCCATGAATTTATCAGTAAAGCTAAATGGACAACAGCATCTGGACATGCCCCTCCCCCCATGAAATCAAGATCTTGTAAAGTCTGGAGGATAAGGGATTCCAATCTCCGAGTTATGGATGATTTTGTTTTGTGTATTGTACCCATTGTTCAAAGCCAACTGAATAAGCATTTAATCTGAAGGCTGATCTAATTCCACTACATATGGTAGTCCTGTGAATTGAACTCCTTGAAAGTAAATATTAACATAAAATCATAAGATAAGGTCATCAAGATGGCAGAGGAGTAGGGCTCCTGAGCTGGGGCTTGCCTGCTCCAAATTATTTCTTATTTTTCTCCCTTTTCTTGTTTTTCTTCTTCTTTCCTTTACTTACCTCTTGTTCTGAGCACGGATGGCATTGGTGGCGGTGATTGAGCCCAGCGTGGACTTGAGTGAGGCCCTACTTACCTTTCTGGGGTGTGCACAGGACCTGGCATTGGAATCAAAGACTGCTACATTGGCGGAGGCGTTGTCGGCGAGGTAGGGCCTGTGGTGAAAGATGGTGCCTGAGGATCGGTGACTTGGTCATTAGTTGGGTCCGGTCCTGGCAGCAGCGCAGCAGTGGTGGAAGGGCAACACAGAGACATCAGCCAAGTGGGCCCAGCAGTAAGAGATGGTGGGACTGGCTCAGGCGGTGGCAGAGGAGAATCAGCCCAGGGTTGAAAGATGGTGCCTGAAGAGTAGCAACTTCAATGTTGTTTGGGTCCTGTGTGGGTGACAGCAAGGTGGTGGAGTCAGGATGGCAGCACAGACGTCAGGACCAATTGACTTTCTTCAGGCTATGTTTTTCTATTTTTGTTCTTGTTCTTAAAACTATTTAAAATGGCACTGGAACATAGTGACAATGGAAAAGCTTTTCACTATTTTACTGCTTTTTTTAACTGTAAAGTACAAATGACAATAAAATCATTCATTCAAAAAAATCGTTCATTTAACTTATAGCAAACTCCCTTTCTGTGTTAGAATAGTTGAAAAACAGGAATGTGATCCAGACGTTTTACCTTTTTTTTGTTTGTGTCTCCCAAATTTAGATATGGAAGTTCACATTTCATGAATAGGATGCCGTTAAGTCACTGGTTTTGTTATATGTCTCCAGTCTCAATAAAGGAAAACTAAACAAACAATATGAGCATGAATTTCTAAAATGTTGGCAGAAATTGAGAAAAGGTAGTCTTGGAAGAGAAGTGCAGTGATCAACCAAGGATGGTGTAATAGTGTAAACTTCAGAACTTTAATAACTGTTCATTGTTGATTGTTTCAGTCTAAGATAAACTGTTACATACAGAAAGAAGCAGCCATAACTCTGCCTGGAATAAAGTATTAAGGGACATGGACAAACTTATACAGGAATTGAAAGCAATTAGCCATGTCTGGAGAAAGAGGGAGTCAAAGCTACATGGACCAAACTGTTTTGACATCTGCTGGATAACTGGCTGCTTTCTGAAAGCTGGCGTTGGAGTAGGCTCAACCACTCCATCTGGTCTTCTTGTACTCTCTTTTTTCCTTTTTCTTGTTTATTTTTTCTATTTTAATTCCAGTTTTTTTTCGCCTTTTTTCTACTAACTTACCTTCTGGAGAGTGGCAGCAGTGGTATCAGGCTCGTTGAAATGGGCAGTCGACTAGATGACCAATGCAAGGCAGCAGCTGGGGATCTGACCCGGGATTTTCAGTGAGTTCCCGATGCCCGGCGCGCAGATCAAAGGCGAGGCCGAGGCCGAGGTCGAGGTCCTATGCAGACAGCTTCTGTATCAGGGCTTTGGCGGCCTGAGATCCCAGCAGCGAACCCAACGCAACAATGGAAGTTCCCCTGATATCTGCTGCGATGATGAGAGGAGGGGAGATCGAGGCAGTGCGGGGAAAGTGTGCCAAATGGAGGAGATCGAGCCCTTGTTGGAAGTGCAGTCCATGCATGGCTAAGCACTTAAGAAAGACAATACTAAGAAGGACTGTAATGTTTAACTTTTAACTTTATTTCTTTATTTTTTACGCTATACCGAGAGTGACTGCAATGTTTAACTTTTAATGTTGTTCCTTATTTCTTTCTACCTTGTTCTTAAGTTTTTGTACCTAGGAACTTGTACCTAAGATCTTGCTATGTGTGGTGGCATTGAAAACTTTTCACTGTACTCCTGTACTTGAGTACATGTGACAATAAAATCTCAATCTAAAATCTAAAAAAATCTTGCTGTCACAAGAACAAATGATTGCCGTGCAGAAGAATTTAAGGAGTTAACTGCAGGAAAGCTGTGACTTCAAACAGACAGTCAATAGCAAATGTAACAAGGAACAAAGAAGTTATTTCTGATAAGAAGGCAAGCTGCAGACTTGCAATATTGTGGATGGAAGAATCTAAAGAATTATCAATAATATCACATCATAAACCTAAAGGACGCAAATTAGTACTAGGATCCAACACCAGAACAGCAGCAGAACTTCGAAGCAGAACGCAGCACAAGGATCGAACCCTGGACACTTCCAGAGACAGGCACTGTTGGTTGAATCGTAGAAAAATCTGATTATGTATGCAGATGCAAATACTCTTTTATTTATTAACAATTGCAGATAATAATTGTAAACTATTTGTCATTAGTCTTTCAATAATCTGTTAAAATTAACAACTGACAAAAAACATTAAATGCTGAAGCATTTCCAGGGTTTAGGATACTATGATAGGATTAAACTACCACATATGCACATTTATTGTGCTTCACACGACTATTAGAAACAGCACAGATGTGCTCCTGTAAGAATGCGGAACACCTCAAGTGGTAAAAACCTTTTAAGTGGCAGAGGTATTCCACAACCTGTTTAGAATACGTTAAAGATAAATATTGAGGCTGTATGTTTACTGCTACTGTTAAAAAAAATCAGTGAAAAGTAGATTTTGATACAAGTAAAGCAAACTAAAACTATGTAACAATGCTGACTAAAATGTTTGCAGATTCGAAAGTGTAGATGACTCAATCTTTCTGTACTGTGCACGCTATAAGCATTTCATCATTTTTAGCTCCTATATATTAGTGCTGTGATGTAATCCAATTGAAAATTAAAATTGAGTTTTCCATGATGTGAATCTGAAACAATGACGTCTTTTAGAAAAATCAGAATTGAAAAGATCAGAAATCAGTAGTTACTAACTTTCTTTTAAGTTATAATGTACCTAATCAACAAAAGTATACGACATCAGTAATCACTTGGGTGTGCCTCACTATGTATCTATCAGGATTCAACCTGTAATGTTTGTGATGACTCCTATGTTCACGGTACTTCATCAAAAACATATGCTGCTAAATAGCAACAATGATGATGCCAAGTTTTTCCAAAATACTCCAGTGAGTGGACAGGAATTTTTGCATTTTACCACAATGAAAATGTTTCTTAAATGAGCTATGGGGCACTTCTCTTTAAAGGAATAGTTTTGAAAAAAAGTCATACAAACTCTTGTTTGCCAATTTTCACAATCTGATCACACTTTCTTGATATTTTCTAATCAGTCTCTGCAGAAAGGTAAATACGCAACTCTAGTGCAGGCAGGACTCAAACCCAGGCCTCCAGGGTCAGAGGTAGGGACACTACCCTGGCACCACAAGAGGCAGGTCCTTCTTTACGTGTGAGCATTACACACAAGGAAGCCTTGATGTGTGTGTGTTGGCAGCTTATTTCACTACAATGACAATAAATCCAGTCCAATCTATTTCTGCCATAATGTGGACAAAACTGGAATTTGTCAGGAATAGGCATCCTAAGCATATGTTTTCTCCCTAAACCAAAGCGAGTTTCTATTTTAAACAATTCAATCAGGATGTGGGCATCACTGACAGGGCCAGTATTTCATTATAGTTCATTATAGTTTGAAACGACATCCCTACTTTTCAAATCTCTCTTTTTAGATATAAGCAAGTGCCTGCTTTGCTACTAATCTGAACTTGCTATTGGCAGTAAATAAGATGGTAGTGAGCCACCTTCCTGAAATGCTGTAGATCATGCTGCCCAGTTGTATTGGACTTAAAATCCAATTGAGATCAACTGACACAAATCAAGGATTGAATGTCTTTTGTTGTGTGATATTATGCCCACATCTATGAGTTTGGATTCAAGACAGACTGGTCGAGGAGAAGGCAAGGAACTGACTTCAGGTTTGGACTTTTTTATAATACCAATCTATTTCATATTATGAATAAACCCTATGATACATTGTAATCAGAGATATACCAGGATCTAACCTTAGTGTTACATAATAGGAAGACTCTTCATTAAGCTCCATCGCCAAAAGCTAATAGGTCTATTCCATGTGCTTCTCTGCCCGTGTTTCTCTTTTCTCTCTATATCTCCATATCTCCATCCTCACTGGGCTATTTATAGATGTTACACAATGGAACCTTTTATCAAACTACACAGAAACAATCCATTCAGTCTAACAGATGTATTTTTCTTTATATTCCGCCTAAGCCTCCTTACTTCAGATAAGCCATCAACAAAGCCTTTGATTTCTTTCTCTTGTATCGCCCATCCTTAAAAGCTTCTATGTTAACCCTTCAATCACACCATGTAGATTAAATTGGGAACTGGGACAGAAAAAGTCCATTCAGCCCCAACCACTCCATTTCGCTGTCTATGCTCCACTTCTCCCATTTCTTTCAATCAAAATTAATTATCATAACCTTTATCCCTTTCTCCCTCTTAAATGAATCCATACTATTCACTTCAACCAGTCCCTGTTGTAGTGAGTTCCTGATAGTTACTCCTTCTTGAGTGCCACTTTGGATTTCTTGATAGCTATCTTATATTGATGGCTCCTTTCTTCCCAACAAAAGGAAACATACTCTCTGCATCATCTCTATCAAAACATGTTATAATTTTAAATAATTCTATTAGTCATCCCTCAGCTTATAGTTTTCAAGACAGAATACATGCAAACTTTCCTGATATGGAACTTCTAGTATCATCATCATAAATCTTCTCTGTACCCTCTCCGCTGGCTCCGTATCCTTTTATAAAACAGCAACCAGTATTGCACAGTGCTCTAATGTGTCACTTAACCAAGGTTCATTATAGTTTGGAACGATATCCCTACTTTTCAAATCTCTCTTTTTACATATAAGCAAGTGCTTGCTTTGCTACTAATCTGAACTTGCTATTGGCAAGTTTAGTTATTGGCGTATTTGTATTTTTTGTATTATAGCCCCTTCGTTCCTTTAGTCCATCTAGACTACACTTCTATGTATTGAATAAGCTCCAAATTCTTCACAGTACCTCAGGTTTATCACTTGAACTACATTTGACAATTATTTGTCCATTCTACAAGATTAGGAACTTTAATTTTTTTTAAAAATTGTTTTGAATTAATTCTCAATGAAACAAGCGCACATTTTTGAAAAAAGGACCGAGTCTCAGATCTATTTGAACAGTGTCAGTTTCATTCTCACCACAGGGCCTAGTGAGTTCTCTTGTCATGTCTTACCTAACTCGCCTGATTAACTAGCTATCCCACTCCTATGGCACCCCTCTTGCCCAATTGTAGCCCCATTGTACCACTCGTCATTCCTGGAACAACTCTTCCCTCACCAGGTATCCATTCAAAGATCGCTATTCCTGGAACCCACACTATCTTTAAAAGGCTTAGTGATGGACACTTAATCTGAAGACATCAGAAAAGAGGAAAATGGTGCTGTGATTCTTCAACAGAGACCTGAAGGAACTGGTGGACGGACTGGTGCAGAGGAGGGGCATCTTTTTGCTGGAGGACTGGCAGAGGAAGCCTTGCCAGCAGACCTTAGAGCCTGGACCAAGGTCAGCACCCAGATCAGTGCAGTTTCCACAGAATGGAAGAACATCCAACAATGGCACAAGGCGCTCTTCTCCCACTAAGGTAAATGCCAGTCACTTGTCTCTGCTGCCTCACACTTTCTCTCCTAATGAAACCAGCTCCCACCAAAATTATTGATCTTTCACTATTGCCATGCAAACTTTTCCCTCAGTTGTTCTTATGTGCCCAACTTCCCACACCACTAGCCTGCATGGCCTCTGTACAGCTTAATCTCCAGCCTGGGACACATCAACAGCAATGAGATGAAGTCACCAAGTACCTGCTCTGCCAAATTGAGAAACCCTGGTGTCTTGTTTGCTCATGGTAGGTGGCAGGATAGGAAGCTGCATATTAATAGGGTGAATTGCATTCTTAATAAGGTTATTAAAAAGGAATCATGACCGCTCAATAGGCAACTCGCCACTCCTTAGCAAGAATCCTACCTTGGCACCTGGAATTTAATTAAATGACGCTGCGAGTCACGCCTGACATCATGATACACCTTCCCAGACTTCTCATGCAATCCTGCCTCACTTCTCGCCATAGCCTATCTTGTTCAGGCCCCTGTAAAGTTTCCACATAAAGGAAAGCTAAATGACAATTCCCAAAAACTTACACAGTTCACCAACACCACAACCTTTAATTACAAGTGTGTGGAAGACCTTCTAATTATAAAATATGGTCCTTGATGATTATATGCTGCTATGGTACAGTAGGATAATAAAAGTTGTTGGAAATTATGTACAATGGTACAGTTATAATCTTGCTCTCAGTGAACAACATTAATTTATGACCCAAATCAGCTATTGATTCATGACATTATTGTTCAACAGACTGCAAACTGTGATACTGATGTCTATTACTGACCTTGCAAAGATTAGTCCAGCTACGATCAACAGGACGGATAGGTATGGAGGGATATGGACCAAAAACAGGCAAACGGGACTAGTTTAATAGTGAAAACTGGGCAGTATGGGCCAAAGGGCCTGTTGCCATGCTGTAGACCTCTGTCATTCTAATATGAAGAAATGCACAGTCTGATGCATTGAAATATGATGCAATGAAGGCACACCCAACTCAGTTGACCCTGCAAAAGTATTCCTGTCCAACCTCTAGTGTCTGGGGTTAATGTTACAAGAGCTGTCCTAGTAACTAGTCAAGCACCCAAAAGCTTCTCTAAATATCATTATCAATAAATATCCCAGACTCCTCAAGGTTCATAATTAAAGCACGAAATGCTAGTAATAATCAGAAGATCTGCCTACAGCTGTCAGAGAAAAAAAAGGCAATGATTCAGGTGTGTGACCACATCTGTACTGCAGATGAAGGCAGTGGGCTGAGAAGGAACTGGTTTTGGTGGCCTCTTGTTTTCTCTGGGCATTCTCAGTTAAATTCTCTCCTTCTTCAGCTCTTACAACGTTCCTTCAAACAATAGCCTCTAAAGGTTACAAATGACAGTGACTGTCTCCTAGTTGTCAGTCTCAAGGGATTATTATATTATTGTTATTAAAGGATATGGGCCAAAGGCGGGTATATGGAGTTAGGCCACATCTTACCAAATGGATCTGATTAACTACGTACTCAACTCCTGTTGTGCCACTGGCCCAATTCTAGCCTCATCCTACCATTAAGCCATGATCTAATTGAATGACAGAACAGGCTTAAGGGGCTGAATGGCCTACTCCTGTTTCTATATTCAATGGTTGTCATCTTCATATCTCATTTACATGCATCCTTGGAGCAGAGGCTTGGATTTTTTTTTAATATTCTAAATATCTAAACAGAATGGTTGTGCAGGAAGGTAGGGAGAGGGTGAATTTCTCCTTAGGAAGGCCAGAAACAGACATTGTGCTGTTATGGGAGAATTGTTTGATCAGTAGCTGATGACCCAGTTCACAGTACAAAAGGTTTTAGGGTACCTGGTCTATTCAAAGAACTTTGCCAAGCCAGTACTTGGTTATGAATGTATGCTGATGAAAATAGCAGACTCCAAGGTCAATAATTGGTGAACTTATCCTGCGATAGATATATCTGAGACAGCAGAGATGGAAATTGTTCAGTGTTTTCTCCAACGTAGCTTATGTTGTCAAGACATGTCCAACATATGTCTCACTATTGTTTCAGAGATAGTAGGAATTGCTACTCTGAAGAAGGGTTTAGGCTCAAAACTGAATCAGAGATAGTAGGAACTGCAGATGCTGGAGAATCCGAGACAACAAGGTGCAGAGCTAGATGAACACAGCAGGCCAAGCAACATCATAGGAGCAGAAAGGCTGACGTTTTGGGCCTAGACCCTTGTTGTTTAGGCTCAAAACGTCAGCTTTCCTGCTCCTCTGATGCTGCTTGGCCTGCTGTGTTCATCCAGCTCCACACCTTGTTATCTCCATGTCTCACTCTTGTAGGGATTGCACTGAGGGACACAGGCATGGTGTCTGGTGTTTCTGTTGTTCAACACTCTCCTAATCATCTTGGATATAATATTTCCAACTTTTACTGATGTAGAGCCCACATACATGAAACTATCAACAACTTCCGCTTATACATTGTCAATGATGATTGCTGGTGGAATGGCAATGTCCAGAATCATGACATTTTTACTTCCTGATACTGTTTTTTTAAGGCAAACTCTTCACGTATGAAAGATCTGGCCATTTGCTGACTAAATATTGTGCAGTATGAAATGCTCATTCTCTTTACTGATATGGCACATGCCTTCAATTCACCTACAGAGGGTCTCTACTTCTTTACCAGCTATTGAACCTCACCCATTCAAAATCCAACCTCGTATGCCAGATAACTGTCGTCAGTCACATCGATCTGTAATTGTTTATAAAACTCAAATCTCTAACTTCTGATACTGACCAAAGATCGCCCATCTGAAACATTAAATTTCCTCTCACCACAGATGCTGTGCATTTCCAATTTTATTTTCAAATTTGCAGCGTTGACGCTCTGCTTATCTTTCCTTTCAATGCAGTTTGCGTGCGACCGGTTACTTATAGTCAGCATACTGGCGGTGAAATCGAATCAGAGATAGTAGGAACTGCAGATGCTGGAGAATCCGAGACAACAAGGTGCAGGGCTGGATGAACACAGCAGGCCAAGCAGCATCATAGGAGCAGATGCTGCTTGGCC
>NC_063339.1:39812321-39866578 GCF_021869965.1 Rhincodon typus
GCAGGGCTGGATGAACACAGCAGGCCAAGCAGCATCATAGGAGCAGATGCTGCTTGGCCTGCTGTGTTCATCCAGCCCTGCACCTTGTTGTCTAGCATACTGGCGGTGGTGTCTACATGAGGTCATTTTACAGTGGTGGGGATCCAATTTAATTTGAAACAAATCTTTCCGGCCTCCATATATATAGGTCAAGAAATACTTTGCACATACTTTGTACGAAAGTGGGCGCTGAAGTTTACCGCCCCCTTTCGTCCCAAAACAGCCGCTGACAAATGGACACAACACAAGCGAACACGATGCACATGGATGGTTATTCCATTGGTACTGCTTATTAATACCCTTCATGAGCTGATAGTAACAACAGCAGAAAATGCTGAAAATATCCTGCAATCAAAGGGCATCAAAGTGGGGGAGAGAGAGAGAAACACCGTCGGTGCCATTTCTTTCTGATCTAATTTACTTCCGACGCAATCCATTCCCACAGCAAACTGGGAGGGAGCAAAGAGATTTATGACCACACAGAGCCCGGCGATTGCGAAAACATTTAAACAACGGCTTATCAGACGGTTTGTATTTTACAATCAAAGCGAGACAAATTAGTTACACAATCCATGCAAACATGGAAATAACTAGGTCAGCAAGCCAACGAGCCATCCTCATGCTGCTATATCCCCGCCTCCATGCGCGCCCTCGCTGTCAAACACCCCTCTCTAAGGCACCGTACGCGCCCCTTCCTACGGTCATTCAAATCCCCGTGCACGCCCGCACCCGTTATCAATCAAACTCCTCATGCGCGCCCCCTGCAGCTGTCAATTAAACCCCAGCGCGCGCCGCTACGCCCGTCAATCAAACCCCAGTGCGCGCCTGTCCATCAAACCCCAGCGCGCGTCCCTCCGCCCGTCAATCACTCCCCAGTGCGCGCCTTGTGCTTTGTGACGTGTCTGCGCGTGATGAGACTGCGCGCGAAGCCGGGTGTCACGTGATGCCGCATGCGCAGATAGGACGGGAAGTGGCCGCTCGTTCCGCGCCTTTTTCCGGTACCGCCGAGACCGGAGACCGGGGACTGGGGACCGGAGCCCGGAGCGAAGCGGACACTGGAGGAGCGGAGAGGCTGGCCCGGTAGACACCCACTCCCCAAGTATCGTGGAGGGAGAACAACAGGCCGCAGGGTTAGTGGGAGCTGCTGCACTGGAGAGTGACTGCGCTGTGAGCCATTACGGAGCCGGGAAACCGGACTCAATGACCTTTGCTGGGAGTGCACAGCCGCTGCTGTAGTTCGGCGGCTGGAGGGAGGCCGAGGTTCACACTCTCACCGACAGCTGCTGCAAGGAACTACCGATCCGAGAGACCCCAGAACGGGCGGCCAGGACAACTCGGCTGCCTCTGAGGCGTTTGCCCCTAGCCCAGGCCAGGCCCTTTTGGTCGGCCAGCTCCACCCGCCTCTCGCTGCCGTGGTTTCTTATGTACTTTCTAGAAGATGGGGAAGGTCCTGTCGAAGATATTCGGGAACAAGGAGATGCGTATATTGATGCTTGGACTTGACGCCGCCGGTAAGACCACCATCCTGTACAAATTGAAACTGGGTCAGTCTGTCACCACCATCCCTACTGTGGGCTTTAATGTGGAGACAGTGACTTATAAAAACGTCAAGTTTAATGTTTGGGACGTGGGTGGCCAGGACAAAATCCGGCCTCTCTGGCGGCACTACTACACCGGGACCCAGGGATTAATATTTGTGGTAGACTGTGCCGACAGGGATCGGATAGACGAAGCCAGACAAGAGCTTCTGCGCATCATCAGCGACCGGGAGATGAGAGAAGCCATCATTTTGATATTTGCAAATAAGCAAGATTTACCCGAAGCCATGAAGCCGCACGAAATTCAAGAGAAATTGGGTTTGACCCGCATCCGAGATAGAAATTGGTATGTGCAGCCGTCCTGTGCCACTTCAGGAGATGGACTATTTGAAGGTCTTACGTGGCTAACGTCCAATTACAAATCTAAATGAACATTAAAAACTGTTTTAGATTAAAAAAAATCAGTTGCCTCGGAACATTTACGAAAGTAATCTTGACTCTACTAATCACCTGTCTGCATTTCTTTGCTATCTAGTTTGGCTTTGCGTTAGAACGTTTTCATATAAATGCGCTGAACTAATCTTGAGCAAGAATCAAATGTTAAGTATTTTGAAAGGTCTTTCTCTAAGCCATTTGCCATTATTTGAATGACTTCCTCTTTCTGTATTCGATTTGGGCTTTTCAACACTTTATGCTCAGTTTCGAGTTCTTCCTTTTTAATGCCTTGCTTTAGATCGCCGATTTTACGTTCATTAAAAGCGACGATGTTGGGTTTCTTTCAATTAGTAAACTTAAGTTTATTTGAACAAATTTAGTCACCGTATAATTATTTGACTTTGTTTCTTTGACTCATCACCAGCATATATTTAAGAGCCCTGCCATTTCTAAACTTGATTGGGGTTTTTTGTGGAGTCAGTTGAAATGTTTCATTTTGATTCTGTGTAGGGTGTGTCCATATGAAACGTATGCTTCTGCCTGTATTCCCATCTGCTGTAATTCTGCCTAACAAAGCAAGTGAATGTGTCGAGAAAATGTTTCAGTATTCCTATACAATGGAAAAATAATCTTGTATGCCAAATACTTGTATAATTAGTTTATGTAGGGCTGCTTTAAATGCTCTAATGCACTGGCTTTAACATCCATACTGTATTCTGAGAGTGCATGTATTACAACCACTGGTGAAGATACAGCACACCCAAAATTAATTTGCATTTGCTGAAGGGAAAGAAAAGACAAAAGGTGGGTAATGTGATTATGACTACTTGGTCATGTGGAGTGATAAATACTGACATGGATGAATTGAACTAAATAATTTGTTTCTGTTGTAACTTCTATGTATTTCCATATGATTCCAATTTCACTTGAGCGATTTTTTTTTTTTTTTTTTGGTTCCTGATGCAAAACAGAAGTAATTTGGAGCCAGGTTGGGTGATAGCAGGGCAGACCACATGAGTAATATAGCAAATGTCAAGAAACATGAAAAGCACCAAATTCTAAATGTATGCTTGGGGGTGGCCCTGCATTTCAAGGCAGGCATTTAACACATTATTGGTAATATTTGTGAAAATGAGGATACGCATTGCAGTCTCTTCAATTTACTATAAAACAGTCATAGTTCAGTTGATGTTTTCTTAGCATTTTGAGTGCTGACATGCAACTTCCTGTGTCTGTGGTTTTCCGCAGAAGAGAGAATAAAGGTCTTGGAGAGGTAAGGGCAGTTTTATATCTGATTATTAAAAGTTGCCGCTAAACAGGGAAAAGAATTACAGCACAGATTTTGAAGGTTCAGTATTTTGAAAAAGTAAGATCTGCAGGAATTAAATCATTTCTGCTCTTAATTGTATTGTTCAAATGGTTTTAGTAAAATGTACTGGCTTTTATAGTTGTGCTAACTTTTAAATAATTTTAAACTACTTTCCTAAATCACTTTATACTTTGAATAAATATTAGATCTTATTTTCCAAATTAATAATCTTATGTGGATTTCCTAAATGTTGTCTAGAAACTCAAATCAAGGTTTTAAGTGATTTGTAATAACCAGGTCATTTAGTTTGCATTAAATTATTTTCATTGAGCTGATGGCAATTAATATTTCAAATGTTTAGTTGAAATACTGATCTGTCATCAAATTCATAAAATTAATTTTGTACTAAAACAACTCTATTCAATTGAATTAAGTAGAGCTATATTTTAAAACAATATTATTTGAGCTTCAAGTAATTTGCACTGTAGCCTTGACAAGACTTTTCAGACTCTATTCTGAGAATAGTTATTCAATCGGTACAGTAACTGCTTACAACCACTGTGTTGGTAAAGACTTCAAATCTAATCAGTATGTGTGCTAACTATCCAAAGGGCAGAAATATAACTGAAATGTCTGTTACATTAACTTCATGCTCAGTACAGCCAGGATGGGAGAAGCTGTGCAAACTTATAAAATATCAGATTGAGGGCTAGAATAGTAGTATTAAAACTCTTTATTCTTGAACCTGTAAGACTTGAGAAATGAAATAGTAGTGGCCTCTTCAGGCTAGCAAGGTTTGAAGTGAATTATACAATTGTCAAATGGGTTGGAGCACAAAATAACTAATTTGAAATTAGTTTGCGGTCTTGACCTGACATGGAAAATTGGGTGAACAAAGAATCCACTGCTCAGTAATAAGTTCTTTATTTCCTGAAGGAAAAGGGGCAGTGAGTAAATGTGTGTGTGGGTGGACACAATTTTATATTGCGACTTTTTCAACGTTGATTATTATATTTGAGCATTCTCTTTTTCAAAGAAAAATATTGGACTTTGTTCAAAGCACAGGACAGACAAAATGTTCCTGTAGAAAGGTACTAAAATAAACTTTATCCTCAAACTTGAAGCATGTCTTCAGTTATTTACACTTTGATATAAGCAATCTTTGTCTAGTTTTCTATCTTTAGCTGATTTAAATTGTATTCATATTTTCCTTGTACAGCATTTCCATTCAAGTTTTACAGCTTTTATTTTTCGTGGGATGCAGACATTGTTCACAAGGCATCACTTAATGCCATTTATTGTTGCTCTAACTCATTTAGTCAACAAGAATAACATAAAAAGCAAGACTGAGAATATATTGTATTTTGCTTCAAGATTAGAACGAACAAATTTTAGCTTTTCACTGTACCATAGACCTTGTTTTACTTGCAATTAGTCCATAATTTAAATGCACTGGATTCATTTTCCTAACATCCCATGATGGATTTGAACTTGCACCCTCTGTCACAAACTGTAGTTCTTGCTACTACAACAGCTTTAAACTATTTTGTCAATTAACTATTATATAATCTGTTTTCTTTTGAGCACTTGAAGTTCAAAAATGCATTGATAATGGAGATGACTCTACAGAACATACTGAGCTAACCTTGGATCTATAAATGTTAGAAATTCTTGATTAATTACCCTTAACGTGCTACTTGAATGTAAGGATTTAGATTTGAACCACTGAGTATTCTGTTAATAGAAACCATTGCCTTTTCTAGTTTGTTTTGGGGTGTGCAGATTTTTTTTATATCATGGATTGGACTTTTTACTGCCCCTCAATAGCCAATGTGGCCAATTGTACCTTTTTTAACCTTTACCCCAGCTTCTGTTACAGTACCTATTGTTATCTGTCCAGTAGTTTACATTGCATTTGATTTGTTTAGTAATTTAATTTCAATCATTTTGGAAAAGAAATGTGGGTCTTAATGTCTTAAGATAGCATCTTTAGAGTTAAAACTTTACGTGTGTTGAAGTTGTGGTTTTTGCAGTATAGCTTCAACCTGTTTCAATTTTAATTTGGTTTTTGTTCCATTTCTTCAAAATGGAGCTATTGACCTGAGGTCAAACTATTGATGTACAGTTTAAAAGTAAGGTGGATGTTTCAAAGTACTTGTGGAAAGAAATATGCAAATTTTATTCCCCCACACATCTTGACTTCTAAACTCTTTGGGGTTGTTTCACAAATTAGGTATTCGTTAGAAAGTAGTTACTGTACTTGTGCAGATGACTGCTCACCCGAGTACAAAAATCCAAAATAAAGTTTCTCATGCCTTATGTAGTAAATGGTATCAAAGAGTGGCATTTTGAAATACAGATGATTTGGCAGAAAGGCACAACATCCAATCTTGAATTGTGAAACCGATTCACATTTAATATAGAGACAACACAGTGTGAAGCTGGAGGAGCACAGCAGGCCAAGCAGCAAGAGAGGAGCCAGAAAGTTGACATTTTGGATCAGGCCCATCAAGTCCAAACTGACCCTCTAAGAGCATCCCACCCAGACCCATCCCCCTACCTTACCCCTGTGACCCTGCATCTATCATGGCTAATCCATCTAATCTGTACATCCTCGGACTGTGGGAGGAAACCGGAGCACCCGGAGGAAACCCATGCAGACATGGGGAGAATGTGCAAGCTCCACACAGTCACCCAAGGCTGGAATCGAACCTGGGTTCCTGGATCTGAAGCAGCAGTGCTAACCACTGAGCCACCATGTCGCTGCATTTTCATGGTAAGATTGTGGGGCAGTTGCCATAAAATTCACTTGAGCTTTTTTGGAAAATGTTTGAAATTTTTCTGTCAGATAAACCAAATTAAATTATTGTGCTGCTGCAGGATAGAATTAGATGACAATACTTACAGTTGGAAAGGGGTTTTCTTCAGTAATTTTGCAGCTGAAATCCCTTTACTGTATGCATTAGTTCAAGATCCTAAAACATGAGAGCATTGTCAGATATTGGAGGGCTCTTGTAGAATAATGGTAGTATCCCTTCCTTTGAACCAAGGCCACCTGGCTCAAAGTCCTACCAGTTCCAGAGGTGTTGATTAGAAAAATTTTTTGGGGTATCGGAAAATGTAGTGTTATCAGCTTCATTAATGTATACACTTTCCAAAATTTTCTTTGCATATCTTCTTTCAAGAGCCCAGTATGACCTTTTAATGTTAACTGTTTGTCTCGGCAGATGCTGCCAGGCCTGAGTTTCTCCAGCAGTTTACTGGGAATCTGAGATAAAAACAATCTCAATATTGCTGCTTTCTGACAGTCCAAATAGAATCCTAGGTGCTCAAACAGGTTAAGCAATCCTTTGTCAACCTGGTACTGCATTTGTTAGTTACCCTTCCTTGAGCAGTGAATTAATTGATAGGCAGGGGTCTAGGTGGGAAATGGGGAAGAAAATTCTATAATTCAGCCCCAGGATTGTTCAGTAGCAGAACTTCAAAGAACATCATGAACAAGATTGAGCCCTTGACACTTCCAGCGATACATGCTGTTGGTTGTAATTGTAGCTAAATTCTAACACTTATTGGGGATAGCTAAGTTGTCAGTCTTGTTTGAGGGGTCTTATTTTGGCTGCTACATGCAATAAAGTTTAAGTAATTGTTTTAGTAATTGTATTCAGAAATCTCAGACATAGCTAACTTAAACATAGTTTGTGGAAGTTAACACACAACAATCCAGAGAACCAAGTAATGTTCTAGGGACCTAGGTTCAAATCCTGCCATGGCAAATAACGGACCTTGAATTCAATTTTTTAAAAGATCTGGAGTTAAGTCTAATAGTGACCATGAAACCACTGTCAATATTCAGGAAAATGTATTTGGTTGCTAATTACCTTTTTGGGACGGAAATATGCCATCCTTACCTGATCTGGTCTGCATGTGATTCCAGATGCTCAGCAATGTGATTCTTGGCAGTTAGGATGGGCAGTAAATGCTGGGCTAGTCAGCAATGTCCATGTCGTGTGAATGAATTAAAAAAAATTGCAATTAATTATTTTTCCAGCAACATGATCCAATACCAACTAATTCCAGAATGCCAATGAATCTTTCTTTCAAAAAAGATGAAGACACTATTTGAAAGTAATTCTCTCTGCAGGATGTAAACTTGACTTTCACGAGCCCATGATTGGTGATACAGAATGTAAAGTCAGGGCTTTGCTGACTTTATATTGGTAAACTTAAATTGATTTTTATCAATTTAAATGCTATTCAGAAAAAAAGTAAGTAGCAATATTGTACTTTTAGAAACAGCTTTCTCCAGTTGCTTAAAGTAAAACTTCATCATAACCTCTAAGCCCAACTTATTATTTAAAAGACTTGGGGCTGTTTATTCTTTACACAGGTCAGGAACAATCTCTTAGTTTCTGTAGGAAATAACTTGAGGGGAAAAAGCACATTCATATGGTCATAGCAGTCATGTCTAGCAACATGCAAAATAGACTTTTTGCATGAGCACAGCATAGCTTAGAACGCCAGCCAATTACTACTTATTCAGGGATTGCAGTTCTATTTGAAGAGACATGATAAATTTAGTCCACAGCAGCTGCTAACGTAAATGTAAACCTGTAAAATTTTGACTGTTCTACCTCTGCAGTTTGAATACCTTCAGTCTTTTTTTTCACAAGATATATTTTTCTTCTGCCTGACTTATCGCCAAGAAATATAGATTAATAAAATTTGAGGTAGAGATCATACATTTAGTTTCTAGTGATCAGCAACTAGACCAGGAATGGCAGGCATTGTACACTGTCTAAAAGTAAAATTATCCATGTATACTTTTGCATAAACAATTTTTATCATCACATCAAGAACTTTAATTGATCGTGCTTTCAAGTAAGACATCCCAAGATGCTTTGCAAACATTAGAACAAAAGTTTAATCTATTACGATAGTTGAGAATATGGAGAGACTTGACAATGAGAATGAGTCAGCAAAATGGATGGTTGGGGGAATAGGATGTGGTGCAAGTTAAGATGCCAACGGTCGAATTTTGGATGACCAGGTTTACACCAGGGTAGAAGAGATCTTGTGTTGATTTCTCTGGACCAGCAGTGTGTTGGAACATGTCAGAACAGATTGATTAACTACAAAAGGGTGGAGGTGGGATGCTGGTCAAAATCCCATTTGGATGATGCAGACTTACTGCTTTAAATTTTGCTGGTAACCAAAGGGCTCAAAGTGAACCGGCTTCTTCCTGCTTGATACTTTTTTTATTTATTGCTTTATTTCATTCTGGTATGCAACACAACTAATGCTTGAAATGACCGAATACAATCATAAAATTCAAACGGTATGCAAATTTCATGTTCCATTGTACTTTCTGAAGTCTTTGTGACAATAAGAATGCAATTTAGAATTCTAGGTCTTTTATAGTAATCACTTTGAAGGCACATCATTAGATCACTGCTTTTTAGATGTTATAGCCATGAGGTGTAGGCCACTAGTTGAGCTTTTGTTAGCTTGATAGTTCTGCTAAATTAGGTAGCAGAGTATTGAATGGTTGCCAGCCCAATCTTTTTTATATATTAAAGGTACTGTTCTTTTTTGAAAGAAATTGAGTCTTGCACAAACCAGTTTCCAATGTTTATTGCATAAATACTGGTTTTCACTATATAATGGTAATTAAAACACTGGTTTTGTTTATTGGAAGGTCCCTAAGGGCTCAATACTCAACGGAGTCATCTAATTTATGATGCATTCAAGGTGTTATCACCTTGCTTCCATCTGTCTTGATGCTATATAGCTTTTGGATTGTACAGATGACATATTTAGCATACAATTTACATCCAAGATACATTGATACTATAAGCAAAGCTACTACCTTTTGATGTGCAGTATTCCTCTCCTCTGCCAATGTGAATGATTTTATGACTGGTTTTCAAGCCATATCTTACCTTTGTACATTAGCAATGTATGCAGCCAACAAGAACATTCAAGCTTGCTGCCAGCCAGGAGCCAATATCTGGCTTGTTTGGCACCCCATCCTGCACCTTAAACTTCATCCCCTCCAACATATTTACAACATGACTGCTATGTATACAGTTTTAAAAATGCACAGCATGAACTTTGTCAACTGTACCTCAACCTGCAATCTTTCTCAATTAAAATAAGGAAACAATGTCAAAAACTGCAAGTTCCCCTGTGGGGGAGCATGCCATCGTGTTATTTCCATTCCTGGCTGGCTAAATTCACCTATCTAGTAGAATTCTAGGTGTACTCGCAATGGAGAAGGCTACTTGACGCACCTTTTTAAGGGCAATTGGAAATGGCCATTTAATGTTGATCTAGAGCATGATCATTACTCCTGTGATTGCACAGGTTGACTTATTAACTTTTTGCCTGATGTGTACTATGCCAAAAAAAAATCGTTTTGACACCAGTTTGTTAACAACACTAGGATTTCAAATAACATCAGGGTAATAAAGTATACTTTAACCCTAACATGTCTTGTGAGTTCTGTAGTTTGCTTGATAAGTACAGCATTAAAAGTGTTGCCTCGTCCCATACTTTGTCAGGAACCTTTTTGGTTATTAAAGATTAACTCTGCTAAACTACTCATTCAGCTACCAACATTAGAATAAAGGGACTTAATGTGGATAATGGTGGCTTTGTTTCTCTTGACTGCAGTCAAAATTCTCTGTCTTTTAATACATATTATCACTTAAGGTCTTTGTTGCTTCTAGCATTAGGTAATTGTCTGCAGGTTTTAAGAGCTGCATAAGCTTTCAATTTGTTTGTGTCATGAATTTAGATGATCAATTTATAGGAACAAGGTATGCGAAGCCTCTGAAATGGACAAAATATACTACCACAGTAAAGAAGTTGGTCTTAGGGGGAAATCTTATCTGCATTTTAGAACTCTCTTTCAGAAAAGCTGTTCAGAAAAATAAATATCACTTTCACCAATGATACCTGGTTGATCAGCGTATATAGAATACTAATTTTGAAAGTATATCTCGTTTACTTCAACCCTATCTTAACTGGAATATTTTTCGTCTTTCCCCCTGACTCCTGAATTTTGAAACTTAAAACATAGGCCAAGGACAATGAGGCAATCTGATGAAAGGACTGAAGTAACATCTAGCTACCTCTTTATTGAGGTTCTTTGGAAGAGAACTTGCAATAGAGGATAACATAGAAAATAATTTTAATGTATCACATTGAGTTAAAAGCTGGTGATTACACAAAAATGCAATTGCAGAGGATTTTAAGCATGCTTTTCTTAGTATTTTTGATTTTTTTTCAGTTGATATTCTGAAACTACTGTCCCTTCTATTTAGGTCATGCTGTCAAGTAGAACTGACAACTGTGACATAAAGTAAATCTTTTTTTTTAACCTAATAGCTTTTGGTTTTAGAGAAATCTACCCAATCAATGTAAATAAGCCATTTTAAAAAATCTGGTATCGAGCTTGTTTCAATACAGCTTTGAAAGTTTTCAGTGACAAGCTATCAAGAATAGTTTCAGCTTAAAAACTTTTGTAACTTACATGTTATAATAACTTCATTTTAAAGCTAATCATTAGGAAGCTGGAGTGGGCAATTCAGCCCCTCGTTACCTCTGCCATTTTAATACAATCATGGCTGATCTCAGCTTCAACTACAAGTTCCTGCCTGCTCCCCAAACATTTAACCCGTTACTAATCTAAAACATCTATCTTCCCAAATACTTATTGACTGTCCTGGCCTCCACTGCTCTCTTGGGTAATAAATTCTACAGATTTGTGACTCTTTTTGAAAGAAGTAAATTTTTCCTCATGTCTCTTTTAAATCTGCCACCCTTAACTTAAAACTATGACCTCTCATTCTAGATTGTTCCACCAGAAAACATCTGCTTTACATCTACTTTGTCAATTCCTTTAACATCTTGTATAGCTGACTTAAATCTTCACCTATTCTTCTAAACAGAGTTAGGTCTAAACTGTTCAAAATCTCCAAGCCTTTTATCTTTGGAATTAAGCTTGTGAGACTTGTTTGCATTGGAGGCAGTTCAATTACATCCTTTCTTAAGAAAGAGGATTAAAACTGTACTCCAGATGCTGTCTCACCAATGCATTGTACTGTTGCAACAACACTTCCCTGTTTTTATACACTTTAGCAATAAATGCCAGATTTCCATTTGCCCTCAATACCTGCTGCACCTGCATATTAGCTTTCTGCAATTCATGTACAAGAACACTGTTATCCCTCTGCGTTGATGCTTATTACACATTTATTTATCCTATTTTTTTAACCTTTGCATCAAAGCATTTTTGAAGTTTTTCTCCATTTAACTAATTTGACTTTTTATTCTGACTAAAATTGGTAACCTCACACTTATCCGCATTAAACTCCATCTGCCACTTTTTGGCCCATTCACCTAGCTGATCCATATCTTTTTGTCTTATTGCTTCATTGCAATTTAATTCACCACAAATTTCAAATTTGTCTATTGTGCATCCTAGTTATCCCATCACTACATCTAAGTCATCTGATATAGATTGTAACAGTTGGGGCTGAGGACCGAAACCTGTGGCATCCCACTAGTTACAGCTTGCTATTCAAAACCCAAAAGGTCTCAAGTTTTCAAAAATTGTAAAGAGCTTTATGTAATTACTTTTCTGCTTCGAATTGAAGTTACAGAACGCTTCAGGTCAATTTGAAATCACTGAAGTGGAAAAAGTCTTTGAATTTCCAAGGAACATTTTAGACTAATTATGTGGGCACAGTGATAAGACATTTTAGGGGAAAAAACAGCTTCAGTTAGGTTGGTTCCTACAGTTGAAATCTTTAAATATTTACAAGTGAAGATCTAATTGTGCAAAATTATAAATATGATGGATTTATAGAATGTTACAGCACAAAAGAGGCGCTCTGTGGCCCAGCAAACCTTGTACCACAACCACCACCACCACCCCGCAATCTTTTCAATGCAGCTGCCAAATTATTTTCTCTTCAAATACTTATTCTGTTTTGAGTCTGCCTCAATCACACTTCGGCGGTGCTTTCTAGATCCAAATTAGACACTGAAAAATGAAGTTTAGTTTTTCCTCCAGTTGCATTTGCTACTTTTGCAAATCGCCTGAAATCAGTGTCCTCTAGTTCTCGATCCTTCTGCAACCAGGAAATGTTTGCCTCCATTTACTCTGTCCGGGCTCCTTGTAATTTTGAACATGTCCATCAAATCTCGGCTTTCTCCTCTTGAAGGAGAACAGCACAAGTTTCAATCTATTCTCGAGTCCGGAGCCACATTTCTGAATCCTTTTCTTTATTAATGCTTTATCAACTGCATTGTCACCCTGCCCCCACCCCTGTCGGCTTCAATGATTTGTGTACCTCCAGTTTCCTCCACTCCCATGGTACTGTAACCTATATTATGTGTTGACTTTCCTCATACATCCTACCAATTGAATCAGTTCAAAATTGGCATTAAATGGTGTCTACCATTTATCTGTCCATTCTAACAACTCATTTTGTCCCCTTGAGATTCATGTTCTTTTTTTTAAACCTTGAAATTTGTTTGCATTTTAAACTTAAGGACGCTGTGTAAATATCAAATACTGGAATTGGGCCAAAGAAATGTTTAGTACCTAGAAACAATTGCCCCACACGTTTTCTATTTGTTTGCAGGATACTTTATTGAAATTGAAAACACCTTGATTTGAAGATGCCCTCAACTTGTTTTCTGCATTAAAGATGAAGTTTAAAATCCTGTAGATACGTGTAGTCCACAAAACTGATCTATCGAAAGGAATACAGGCTTTCATGTATTTAATCTATCTCAAAGCAACGTTATATAAACGTATTAAAACAGTAATGGTTCAGTATCAACCAATTGAAGTAATCCAAGTTAATCATTGTACAGCCATGAACAAGAGATTAGGTCAAGTGGTGATTCTAAGTAGAGCACGTCAATTTTGTTATAGTAAAAGATAACAAACACAAATAAGCTAGTGTCCTGATCTTGAATAACTTAGATTTTCTGTGTGCACACTTTAATTTCCCACTAAAGTAATGGAATGAGCTAAGCCAATCTTGAACCTTTTATTGAAATCTGGTGGGAATGGGATGAAGACAGTTGAAGCAATGTCCTTCGCTCTTGCTCCCGCTCTGTTCAATGCATTAGGAGTCATTTTTGTAATTTCCCATCTTCCAGATGAAAACGTCCAAATTCTTTGCCAAACTTGATAACGTACTGGTATATTAAATATAGGTAATCAGATGAAATGATACATTTGGATTTTGGATACATATTGTGCACTGAATTTCAGATATTTTGTTGGGAATATTAAACCAAGATTAGCAAATTAGTGACTTCAAAATTTCATGTTTTATTAAATTTAAAAAGGACATGGAGCAGCTGTCACTAGTATTAACCATGCAGATTCTACGCAGTGCAATAAAAGCAATAAGCTTTGCTAAATAAAATGTGTTCTCTCAAATGTAAATTACAGACTGGTATTTAGTAATCTTTCAATGATATTCAGGAACATGGGGTTAGTATGAACTAAAAAGGCATTGAGATTGATGATTGGCCATAGTTGTGTTGAATGACAGAGCAGACTGTAAAGGCTGAATCCCTAATCCTGCTATGCTCCTATTATATACATCAATTTTAATTTGTAAATGGTGTTACTATGTTAGCCTGTTTCAGGGGTTGCACATAAAAGCTTGTGTTTTCCAACTTTAAAATGGATGTTTTTACAAATGACTTACAGTTGCAAAGAAACATTTCCAACTGACATTACCTTCAAACTGACCTTGGAATTCAACCTTAGTTGTTTCTCAACAGCATTGCACCATGCTTTTATTCTGATAAAACAACACCTTGTGATTTGTTATAAGCCAGGATCTAGAAAAGATGCTAGTATTTTTAACACATCTCTCAAATTGGAAGGAAATCTCAAACTCTTTTCAGCACTGTCACTCTACAAAAACAGCAGTTGCCACATTTGCAAGTCTATGTAGAGTATTACAGCTTAGAAACAGTGATTGAACTGAAACCACATGTGACCCTGCCCAATACTTGTGGGGTATTGTGTATCAACCACTTATAGCAAATGAGTTTTAAATCCTCACTTAAAACCTTTCACAATTCTAGAGGTATTCTGTCTTTTAGTGCTAGACAAATATATTCCTTTTAAATGTAATATTCAATTTGCAAATGGAGTAAAATATCATTCAGATTTTGTTTCAATTTTGTAAACTAATTGAATAAATTTATTTCGACTAGAACAATCCTTCCATGCTCAAGCTCAGTAAACTAGCAAGAGTTAATTTGCTTGGTTGTGGGTATTTCACGTTTTAATTCATCTTGACAATGATCTGCTCTTCCCATCTCTGGGCTGTGACATTTTTCCTAGGATATCGTTTCATGAGCACCGATGGTCTTCTCCTGTCTCTCAGTGGCCATTGATTAATTTATATGTGCAAAATGTTACCATTCATCTGCCTGTTCAACTAACTATTATGTCTATCTGAATTGTTTGTAATATTTTCCTTATTTACTCATAGGCTATAAGCATTTTCAACTTTTATCAAAGGTAGCAAATTAGTGATGAATCAGCTATTTAAACTTACACTTCCTTTCATTCATCTTTTACTTGTTCCATTAGCATTTCTTTTGGCGTTGCGCCAACATCCTTTTTTTCATTTAATTGTGCATGGGAAATCATACTTCCATGGGTCTTTTCTTTTTTGTTCTCCCTTCATTGCAGACCACTCCCCACTGTCCCTGTTTCTGTACTTGTTCAAAATCTGTCAGAACTGTTAAAAGTAATTGAACTGAAATGTTAACTCTGTTCCATTCTCCAGAAAGGTACCAGGTGCTATGCATTAAAACTTGCAAAAGTGCAATGCATCAACCCTCCCTTAACTGCTTTAAACTCCACAATTCCCCTTCACAGCCATAAATACTCTATTTCATGTACCTATTCCAATTTGCATGTTGCCTTTTGTCTTTGTGTTCCTGTAGTCTTGTGAAATTAATACAATAAGTTGTTTCTACTTTATTTAACTTAAAATAATTATAGATATAAAATAGCTGTCAAAAGTTGCATAGAAACTTGCTATAAACCCAATCACTCCATGTTTAGTGTTTAACTGCCGTAAGATCAGGTAGCATCAGTCTCATAGGTAATGGTTTTATGAGGCAACCCCAATGCTGTCAAATAATAACGTTCAAAAGATAGAGCTTAGTGGCTTCAATATCAATTATTTCATTTATTCAAACTTCAAATTCTACCATAATTCTAGGATAATATAATGTTGGTTTCTAGTTTGGTCTTCCATAATATATTAGCTGTTTAATAAAAATGTTGAATAATGATATTGCATATTATTAACTTAAATGTGAAGTGTGGGTGTCTTGGCTTTTTTATGTATATTGTATATAATGTTAATATATCACACGAATGCAAAGCAATCCTTTCAAACATTGATTTGAATTTAGGGGCAGATGAGTTTTATTAAGTTCCATCTTCACTTTCTCACCTTTATATCATCTGAGGCCCATGTAGTATAAGAACATAAATAGAAGGAATAGACTCTGGTCAGTGCTGGGTCCAATTGTTCGTCATTTATATAAGTGATTTGGATGAAAATTTAGGAATCATGGTTTGTAAGTTTGCAGATGACATCAAAATTGGTGGTTTAGTAGACAGTGAAGAAAATTTGGGCCAATGGGCTGGAGAGTGACAGGTGGAGTTTAATTTTGGATAAATGTGAGTTATTGCATTTTAGTGAAACAAAAAAGGGCAGGACTTGTATGGTTCATTATAGGGCTATGGGTAGTGTTAAACAGAGACCTAGGGGGTTCAGGTACCTAGTTCTTTGAAAGTTGCATTACAGATAAGTAGGGTCATTAAGAAGGCATTTAGCACACTTGCCTTCATTGCTCAGACCACTGAGTATAGGAGTTAGGACGTCATGTTGAGATTGTACAGTGGGGTGCTGAGGCCACTTTTGGAGTACAGTGTACAGTTCAGATTGCCCTACTATAGGAACGGTATTATTAAATTGGAGAGAGTTCAGAAAAGATTTACCAGGATGTTACAGGGGCTGGAGAGTTCGAGTTATAAAGAGAAACTGAATCAGCTGGGACTTTTTCACTGGAGCGTAGGAGATTATGTTGTACAAATTTATAAAATTTGAGGGACATAAATAAGGTGTAAAGCAAAGGTCTTTTCCCTTTTGGTGGAGGAGTTCAAAACTAGGGAGCATAATTTTAAAGTGAGAGGGAAAAAGATCTAAAAGGGACTTGGGCAATTTTTCCACAGAAAGTGGGCTTTTTTTTCTTATTCATTCATGGGGTGAGGGTGTTGCTGGCTAGGCAGCATTCATTGCCCATCCCTAATTGCCCAGAGGGCAGGTGAAAGTCAACCACATTGTTGTGGATCTGGCGTCACATGTAGGCCAGACCAGGTGAGGATGGCAGTTTCCTTCCCAAAAGGACATTAATGAACCAGATGGGTTTTTCCTGACAATCAACAAAGAATTCATAGTCTTCTTTAGATTCCTAATTCCAGATTTTTTTTTTTTATTGAATTCAAATTCCACCGTCTTCAGTGGTGGGATTTGAACCTGGGTCTCTGGATTAACAGTCTAGCAATAATACCACTTGACCATCGCCTCCCCTCCTTGTTTGTGGAATAAACTGCCAGACAAAGTGGTGGATGAAGGTACAGGTTCATGAATAGGGAAGGTTTAGAGGGATATGGGCCAAACCCCAAGCAAGTGGGACTAGTTAGTCTGGGAAACTTGGTCAGCATGGATGAGTTGGACTGATTGGGTCTGTTTCCGTGCTGTATGACTATATGACTCTCTAGTCCTTGAACCTGCTCTGCTATTCAGTCCAATCATAGCTGATGATCTGCTTCAACTCCACTATCCTGTCCATGCCTCATATTGCTTGATTCCCTGAGAGGCGCAAGACACTTTTTTTTTTAATAAATCATTATAGGAATGTGGGCATTACTGGTTGGGCCAGCACTTATTGTCCATCCCTAGCTGCCTTCAGTAAGGTGCCCTGGACTGCTATGCTCAACATTTTAAGTAGTCTTTTTCATATCTGGTTAACCAGTACAGTGCTACTTGAAATAAATGTTGTTTTCACCTTTTTATAACACCTTGGATCAATACTGCAACTGAGATCCACATCTAATTACTCCCTCTGCTAGATCTTACAACATTAGTTATAAGCAAAGGGAAGTTTTGAGGAAGAATCGTTGTTGGTAAACCTCCCAACAATTGCCTGAGAGAAACAATAGCTGAAGCCTGAGCATGGATCATTCTCCAAGGCATCAACAAACATTAACAGATGAGGAAAACAAATAGGAATAATCTTCGGAGATAATAGGCAGCAAAGAAGAATTTCCCTTTTGAAACATGCCAATTATTGCATTTACAATTGTTTATGATCAGTGCATACAAAATTAAGCTAATTCACTTAGAATAGATTCAATATTGCTACTATAAATACACAAATACAAGATCATTTCAGTTTAATTTAAAAGTTCCACAAATAAGTGTTTCAAAAAGTTGAGTGCTAACAGAATTTACATCTAGTTGTTGGGATTCAAAATGTCCAAAGGATTATCTATGCAATATAGGAATGGATGTCATTCAAATGCTGACTCCAACTTGACCATCTTAACTTCCAGTCTTAATGCCTTGATTATAATTCACTTATTTAGGGCACTGTAAATTCAGAAATGCACTACAGTGAATACCTTTTGAATACTCAATACATGGTAGACGTTATTAATTTTTTGATAACTTCAGTCTGAATAATGTAAATTGAAGATTGTATAGGTATTAGTGTTAATCTTGATTTTTAGATGAGTTTCCCAACAAAGCCAAGTGGCTATGTTTTAGTTACACAATTGTTTTAATTTGTGTATTGTTTTCAGTCAGGCATGTAAATGTAATACAAGCTCCCTGGTGTTTGGTAATATTAGTATACAGTGGTCCCCTTGTGGGTTAGATCTGTAAAGATGGTGTACTTATCAGAGTAGAAAATAGATTGAGATAAAGCTGTTTATTTATGTAGTGATAATAGCTAAATACGCTTGTGCCCTAAGCACATTTAGTGGTTGAAAGCTGCAGTCATTACTCCATTACACTAGGATACTAAATGCTGTAGGACACTCTTACTGCTTAGTTCATGGTTTCATCCTATAATTGGTCTTTTTTCTTAGCTACACTTCCTATGGAGAACTGAACAGGCAAGAAAAGAATTAAAATCAAAAGTTGCATTTTGAAACAAGTGTCTCTTCCCATCCAGCAAAGTATAAAATATTTACAACAATGATGCCTATAACTATCAAATGAGACAAGCATTTTAGAACTGGTCAGAATTTAATTTCTGCCTTTTGCCCATAGTTTCATTGAGAATAATGTTTCCATGCCATGTTATAACAGTGAATCAGCTTAAATTATCATTGGCTAGTAGGTTGGAGGTAATCAATATGATTAAGTGCATGTTCAACCTTGCAGTATGCATTTTATTTCCAGAGACAACATAAGCATCACTTAATCATCTCCCAGATATTCTGACTCAGATTGCACAAATTGCAACCTTTTGCATTTTAATTAAATGTAGACCATTAATGATTTGCAGTAGGGGTGGCATGGTGGCTCAGTAGTTAGTGCTGCTGCCTCACAGCACCAGGGACCCAGGTTCAATTCCACCCTCGGGCAACTGTCTGTGTGGAATTTGCACATTCTCCCCGTGTCTGCATGGGTTTCCTCTGGGTGCTCTGGTTTCCTTCCACAGTCCAAAGATGTGCAAGCTAAGTGGATTGGCTGTGCTAAATTGCCCTTAGTGTTCAGGAATGTGTAGATTAGGTAGGTTATAGGGGGATGGGTCTGGGTGGGATGCTCTGAGGTTCAATGTGCACTTGTTGGGCCAAAGGGCCTGTTTCCATACTGTAGGGATTCTATTCTATTCTAACTGAAACTATGGGTCTGAATTTTAAAAAATGAGCAAACCGGTGATGCCTAAAACAAATACTGTCAGCTACTTACTAAGCATGACTGATTCTTTTTGCCAATTTTGTTTTGGACAAGGTGGCAAATGACTAGACAAGCAGTTCTTCTTCCTGTTACTGGTTCACCCTGCTGTCAAGTCTCCCTGCCATCAGAGAAAAGATTTTCAATGGCAGCCTCAATAGCAGCCAATTATTAAGCAATTTTTATTCATCATGGGAATATAGCGTCACTGGCAAGGTTGAAGTTTAATGTTTATCTCTAGTTACTATTGAGATGGTTTGCTGGTACCTCAAATTTCTGCAGTTCATGTGGTGTACAAATAGTCAATACTGTTAGGAACACAGTTCTGGAATAATGTCCCAGCAGCAGTGAAGGAATGGAGATGTCAGGGTCGTATGTGACTTGGTGGGGAACGTTGTGATATTGTTTCCATGCACCTGCTTTTCAGGTGTCAAGGACACTGGTTTGGAAAGTGCTGTCAAAGGAGTCTTGTCAAATTTTTGCAGTTCTATCTTGTAGTAGCTATATGCTGCTGCTAAAATGTGCCAGTGAGTGAGGGAATAAATGTTTAAATTGGTCGATGGGTGCCAATTAAGTGGGTTTCTTTGCCCTGGATGGTGTCAAACATCTTGAGCATTGCTGGAGCCATAGTCATAGAACATAGAACAGTACAGGGCCTTTGGCCCATGATGTTGTGCCAACCTATTATCCTAGGAAAGTCAAGACTTATTTGGTCACTCAACTGCCTTGTGCCTTGACTTTGGGGAGTAGGGAGCTCAGTACCTGCCATGGAGTTACCAACTTTGACCACTTTAACCTGAATGTTGTCCTAGCCTTGCTGCATACAGATGAGGATTGTTTCAGAATCTGAGGAATTACAACTGGAATCGAACACTTCAATCATCAATGAATATCTCCACTTCTGACCTTATGATGAGAGGCGTTCATTGTGGCAACTGAAGACAATAGGTCAAGGATGCTATTGTCAGGAACTCTTGCCAAGTCTGGGCACCGAGATGATTGGCTTCAAACAATCACCACCACTTCCCTTTGTAATGGTATGACCCCAGCAGTGGAAAGTTTTTATGCCTGATATCCATTGAAATCAATATTTCCGAGGCTCCTTGAGGCCACATTTTGTCAAATGTTGTTTCCACGTCAAAAGTAATTACTCTCACCTTGACTCTAGAATTTAACTTTTTTTGTCCATGTTTAATTCAAGGTTGTAAAGTGATCCGAAGCTGAGTGACTGGGATGGAATGCAAACTGTGTATCAGTGAGCAAGTTACCTTGTGTTAGTGCTGCCTTTTAGCATCAATGGCAATACCTCCTGTTGTTTTGTTGATAACTTGGACCAACAGGATGGTGTTTAGCTAGTTTCAATTTGATTTTTTTTTTGTAGATAGCTTAATCTTGGGAATTTTCCATATTGTTGGCTAGATCTCCTATGTTGTAGCTCTACTTGAATAGCTTGGCTAGCAACATATATGGTTCTGTCAGATAAACGACTTTGCTTTTAGTGGTCTCTTAAAGTATTTTAGTACCAACAGCAATTCTCTATTATTTTTTAAATGTCACTTAAGTTTTGATGACAAAAATCAGTTGGTCTTCTGACACTGAAGTGGAGCAGTCTGTGCACTTGCTTTGTGCACTGCTTTCTGATGTGCAAGTAATGGAAATTATTTACTAGGGGGTACCACCGTTTCTTTTGTTTCATGTCCATTGTGATCAGTTTAAAAACACTGCATAGACAGGGATGCCATATGATGCTGAAAATCTGAAATAAATTGTAAGATTTGCTGGCGGTTACATTCCCAATTGCTTTGAGGCCTAAACAAAGGCTGTATTTGAGTGAAACTCAAAAATCAAAAGTATTTTGTAACCCTCTAGCTTGAAACCTCACTGCTCCTAATTCATAATGCTGATTTAGAATTTGGGTGATCTCTTTCACACTGTAATCATTAATGCTATTTATGCACTTAACTTCTCACGAGCCCATTTCTAATGTGCTACCAAAGTTCCTGAGCAGTCCCAGATGTGTGTTACTGAGAACACTTTTTATCTAAAAATACCTTTCTTAGAAAAGCTTTTAAAAACTCGAGAAAGGAGTTAAACGTATCCAAATTTAACAAAAACTGCTCAAATAACTGCCAGTAAAAGTTTCCAAAAATATCAATTGGAAAAGTAATTTGCAAACTCCCAAGTCCTTCTGGATCCAACCCCCATGTGTCATAGAATCATAGAGAGCTCAGTTGGCTGGATGGCTGGTTCATGATGCAGAGTAATACCAACAGCATGGGTTCAATTCCCACACTGGCTAAGGTTACTATGAAGGATTCTCCTTCTCAACTTCTCCCTTACCTGAGGCATGGTGACCCTCCGGTTAAAATACCACCAGTTGTCTCTCTGCAATGAGAACACAGCTTGATAAGATTATGGTGACTTTACCTTACAATACAGAAAAAGGCTCTTTGAACTATTGCGTCTCTGTTGGTCACAAACAACCACCTAAATATTCTAATCCCATTTTTCAGCATTTGGCCCATAACCTTGTATATCTTGGCATTGTAAGTGCACTTTGTTATGAGGTTTAAATGTTATGAGGTTTTCTGCCTCTACCACCCTTACAGGTGGAGTTCCCCTCTAAATGAGGTCACAGCAGGGAAGTGTTTAGGAAGCTCTGTGCTACAAAGTGGTAAAAATCATCTATCAATATACAACTTGTTAGTCTAATTTGAATACCTGAGACTATAGTGACTTGCATTTACTATATGAGAATTGATTCATTTGGAATACAACCAGTGCAGTGATACATGGGTGATCAGTGCTGCCATATTTTCTTGCAGTGAGGTTACAAACTCTGCAAGGGCAAAGACTTGAGTCATGTTGAAAGAAAGTAAACAGAACACAAATTCCTCAACAACAGTGAATTATTCGACAGAATAAAGGACAATCGATAGTTAACATCACTGAAAGCCTATCATTTCATGTTCATCCAAGTATTGTAGATTTGAAATTCTGTGTGACATAAAATCATTATCAAAGGGAATTTCTGGCTTGCAAGCTGAAATGGACATGTATTAAAAATGGCAGCAGCTATCTGTCTGCTGTTGCTTTTTTTCAATTTTTTTCGGCTATGAAACATGTCTAAACTGGATTGTCAGATGAGCCACATTATGAGCTCAACTGATCATCTTAAACTCATACATTCATGTATATTGATATAGGAGCCCCTTCTCTGCAAAAAGGACTTTGTTCAAGCCTTGCCCCTTTTTTTAACTACCCAGAGGCATGGAGAAACTATTGCTTTCTCCCAGGCCATGTCTCAGCCAATTGGGGTCAACTTGCCACTGGAGTATAAATTGTTGTGGCCATTTTAAATTTAGCTTTCTTGCATTTGTCATGAGGAGTGAAAGATAAAAATCTTTTGCAACGTTTCTCCTTTTTGTAATATTGCATTTTTATAGAAAAAGATGCCAGGGTGCTTCTGTGAGGTATAAGAATGTGATATTAAGTGGAATGCCCAAAATCTGGATACAAAATCACAACCTTGAGGAAAGAAAGGGAGATGGAGAGAAACTTGGTTTTCAGAGGGAATTCCAGAGGAAACTGAAGGAATAGCACCTAGTACCAAGTGAGGTGAACCATTAGGGCTGTGACAATTTACAGAAAAAGGGAAAGATGAAGCTAAATAGAAAGTCAAATACAAAGATGAAAATTTTAAGTTTGAGACATGGATGGGAATGAAACCAGTAGCCAATGCAGATCATCAATAATAGCAGTGTTGGTGGAGTGGGCATTAAATAAGTTAAAGGTTCCAGATGACAGAGCATTTTAGACAAGGTGAAGTTTATGTAAGATGGCATACAGAATGGAAACAACTTTTAGTCCAACTTGTCCATGCCAACCAGGTTTCCCAAACTGAACTAGCCCCATTTTGCCTACATTTGGTCCATATCCCTCTAAACCTTTCCTAGTCAGTGGCATGGATGGTATTGCCAAGGAGCATGAGGAAGGGGCTGAAGGTGGATCCTTGATTGTTTCTCATCTGGAACCCCCACATTGCTCCCAATGTTAAAGATTGTGATGCTTTTGGCTACACTAGTCAGGTAAGAATTGAACATTTCATGCTAGAAATTTTGCTGAATTTGTAAAAATAGCAACACTCCATCATACAGATGACAAAGATTGCTAGTGTTCAATGGCGCATTTCCCCACTAAGTAACCTGGAAATTTCAGGAACAGACAAGTTTGAGTAATTTAACTGAAGGCAAAGAATTTCATTGTGTACTGTAGAAGACGAAAGGAAATGTATGTAAATATGATATAATGATCTGAATTTAAGTTTATATATTTAATGTGAGATAGAATAAATAACCAGAAATTTAAAGGTCAAATTATGACATACATCACAGTGACCATCATGCTTCCAGATTGTTATGAATACACATTTAATTCACTAGTACTATTTACAGAAGGAAATCTGCTGTCCTTATGTGGCCTGGCTTACATGTGATTTGAATAATCCACATTGAGTCTAAACTGTCTTTTGAAACAGCCTGGTAAACTACTCACAATGCTAAATACTCAATTATACTCACAAAGGTTGCTCCTTACCATTCTCTGCAATTAGCAATGGGCAATGCCAACATCTGGTGAACTAATTTATATAGAATCATATTAGGAGTAACCTTGCTTGGTCCCTTTCTTGACTATGTAATCATAGCCTGCAGATCTCAAGCAATTGTTTATCTGCATACTTGCTGACTCTCTTACCTTTTGGAGTTTTCTTTTCTTATCTACATGCTACACCTGCATATATAGAGTCAGGTTCCAAATATATTCTTATAATATCCAGATCTACCTTTCCACCAGTTCCCTTGACCAATCATACAATGGTCCATTATTCAGTCAAGAAAGGAAGCAAATTTCTTAAAGTAATTACCTATGGCACCTGCCACAACTCCTCATCCTTACCCACTAAAACAATGCCCATTCTTGTCCATCATCTCAGGTTGAACTAACACACTTGCAATCTTTGCATTTCAGTTGACCACAAGCAGAGGTTCCAACCTTACATCCTCTCCATCATAAGGACTACATATTTTTATCTCTGCAATATCACCAGCCCTTCTGCTGCCAGAGGTCTCAATCAATCCTCAGTAACTAAGCCATATTGCTGACTAGCAGTAGTGCAAACTCACTAAGATCAAAAGATTTAGTATAAAAATCATACGGTATGAATCATTTTCAAACATAAGCTGTCGATATATATCAATTTATAACCAACATTAGTGGCCTATTTAACATCCAACAAAAATATTACTGACCCATTTGGATTTAATAAGGTTTAACTTCAAGAATCTGATACCTGCATCTAAGGGTGCTTGAATAATGTTTCCCCAATGATTCAGTCAGGTGACTTTCAAATGCCCAGAGTGGCTGCCTAAGACAGGAATGTGGTCTCTTGTCTGGACCAATGAGTGACCTAATGCATGCTTTAGCACCACTCAGGGAAACGGGGATGACAAAACTTCAAGACTGCTCTCACAATTGGCTGTGAAGTACTCTGGGTTCCTGACTTTGTGAAGACCAGAATATAAATACTAGTCTTTGTTTGCTGTTGAACAATAAATGAAAGTGACTTTGTCACAATATGCATGTGCGTGGCTCTCATTAAAGTGGGCACAGTATCCCAAGCTTCGTGGTAATCATGACAACAAATATCGAAGTTAGCCCTATGCTGCTCAGATGATCCCTATAACTCCTGCTCCTGGTGCCACCAACAGCTCCATGTGCACTGCTCCTTGTTGCCATGAGATGATGTCATCAGGAAGGCTGAGCTGGAAATCCCACTCAAACCTTTGACCACACGTTCAGAAGGAGGAGCAGGATATACAGAAAACCAGCCTGCGAAATTATCAGATTCCAGAGCCTTACAACAGAAGAGTGCATTAGACTCAATTTTCTATTGAAAAAAGCATTTTGTTATTAAACCAAGCCAAGTAGCATGACACTATCACCCTTGCCTTCACTTGACTCACTGTCAAGAGCTATAGGACAAGAGTGCAAGTATGCAATTGACAGAGAAGATCGGCCATGATCATACTCAGTGGCAGAGTGGGTTTGATGGACTGATTGGCCTATTCCTTCTCTCATTTTCTATAGGTCTGTGCTTTTTTGTAAATTGGATAATCTGCAGACATCCTTTTATCTCCCAGCATGTAAACAAATGTCAATTAAAACAAGCAATACAGAAGTGAGTTCCACTGTCTCTTGAAAATGCAAATTTTGGCTCAGATGGGTTTGTTTATCTGACATTGGTTTCGCAAAGCTTGCCTAAATCTGTGGTCAGGTGACCGCTGCAGCCATTTTAGGTCCATATTTCTTTTTTAAAACAATAGCTCATGAAAGATCTCAGGTATTCAAATTAGATGATCAAGTTGTATATTGATAGATGATTTTTACCACTTTGTAGCGCAGAGCTTCCTAAACACTTCCCTGCTGTGACCTCATTTTATTGCCTCAGACCTGGTATGACTCCAATGATTTTGAGCATTGTAGGAGGTAGGTCTTCAGCTTTTGTTTGGGGTGAGGTGTGGTGAGAAAGCAAGACAAAGCAAAAGGGTCCTTTGTTATTTTGTTATTTAAATACCAAAATAAAGCAAAAACAGCAGAATAAAAACTTCTTTTGCTGTACTATTAAAGATCACTGTGCTCACCTTTGTGCATGTTGTGACAAAGTCCCTTAAAATCTTATGATGCACATCTAGCCTCCAATGTGATATCAAGGCATGTCGCATATCAAGATTTGATGCAGACCAGTGTGATAAATCGGGCTTCACGTAAATACTTACTGGCAAAGGAAACCATCACTTGCAATGTGTGCAGTGCAATGTTAAGATAGCTTTATACCAAATCAGAATTCTGTCAGAGAAACTCTGGAACCTTTTTTTTGCAAAAATCAATCACATGAAATTTCAATAAGTTGTTCAATTTCGTTTGTGGGCATATCCCGCTTTTTAGGCTGACGTTAAAAAGGGGTTTGGTTCCAGCAAATCAATTATTGTATTGCCCAACATGTTTCCTAGCTTCTTGTTTTTCACTTGCAAGGAGTCAGAAGGCTTATTGCTGGAAGTGGAAGCTCTGTGAATAATTGCTGTATCACTGTCAGCCTGGTCAGCTGCAGATTTGAGAAGCACTATGTCAATGAGAAGTTTGTGAGTTTTATACATGCAGTGACTCCCCAATAGTCTGGAAAGAGGTCCATGCTCTCTTCACAACCCTCCATTGTGACATGTCATCCTTCCCCACTTACTGTTCCTCTGAGCAGCATTTCCACTGAGGTCACTTCTGGGAAAAATGGTCATTCCCTCCAGTGAGCTGCAAAGCAGGAAGAGAAATTGGATGTGTGCAATGGAGCACCTCAGAACTGGTCGCAAAACAGAGTATCCTCTCCACATCTGCCATTACTATCTTGGAAACACAACCAGAAAATATCCTCTTAAGGTTTTGGCCCACTTTTGAGAACCTTTGCATTAAGGCTTGCCTGGTTGATCAAGCATATTGTCACTCCTAGAATAGAATAATTATGACACAGAAGGAGGCCATTTTAACTCATCAAGAAAGCAACCCAGTCAGATACATTCAGCAGCTCTATGCCTTGTTGCTCTGTAAGTTTATTTCCTTCAAGTGCCCTTCCAATTCCTATTAAAATCTTTACTGTCTGCTTCCACTACCCGTAGAAGCAACGAGTTCCAAGTCTCAGCACTTGTTGTGTAAAAAGTTCCTTCCTCATAGATCCCCCCACCTTTTGCTGAAATCTTAAATCTGTACCCTCGAGTCCTTGTAACACTAGCGAGAACATCTTTTTTCAGTCAACCTTGTCCAAATCTGTCATAATGTTGTAAACCCCTATTATATATCTCCTCAGTTACTAACGGGAAAAATCCCAGCTTCTCCAAACTAACATTGTAACTTAAATTCCTCTATATTTCCATATTTGCTTCAGCATCCAGTTTTTATTTACAGGAACATACCAACCTATGAATTAGGAGCATAAGTAGGCCATTTGGCCCCTTGATCCAGCCACACCATTCAAAAAGCATAGTTGATCTATTTGTGTTTCAAATCCCACATTCCATCTACCTTGGATAACCTTTCATTCCCTTGCCTTACCAAGATTTTATCTACCTCCATCTTAAAAATATTGAATGACACCTCTTTAACCATCTTCTGAGGCACAGAATTCCAAAGTTGTATAACCCTCTGAGGAGAAACAAATTTACCTCATCTCTGTCCTGAAAGAGTGAGCTCTACTTAGTAAAGAGTGTTCCCTGGATCTAGATTCACCATAAGAGGGGATATTCTTTCCATGTCCACAACGTCAAAACTGTTCAGGATCCTATGTACTTCAATCAAGTAATCCCTGACTCTTCTAAAATCTATCAGAAACAAGCCCAGTCTGTCCAACCTTTCTTCACTCGTTCTAGATGTCAGTCTAGTAAAACACTTCCAATACATTTGCATCCTTCTTTAAATAAGCAGACCAAAACTGCACATAGTATTCAAGGTGTGATCTCACTAATGCCCCGTATAACTGAAGCATAACTGTGTAACTCCTTACTTTCATATTCAAGTTCTGTCACAATAAACAATAGCATGCTATTACCCTTGCTAATTACTTGTTGTACCAGCATACTATAGTTTTCTGGCTTGTGAACTAAAACACCTAGCAACTTTGTACCTTGGGATACTGAATACTCTAAATAATAAATAAATTATCTGAATAATCTAAACTCTCAAGTTTACTTCTCCTAACTGATTTTTTTTAGTGATTCTCTTCTGTCCTTTATATTCTGTCGAATCATCTGGAATTGCCATTCAATTATATGCTTTTTCATTAAATTTGACGCTTTTCTTATCTTCTTCAGTTAACCAGATGGTGAGTCCTTCCCTTAGAAAGTATTTTTAGGGCAGGAATATTTTTATTCCAATTAATCTGAAATTGCCCCTTAACTGTCTGCTCCTGCTTCTGTATTGATCTGTTCCCTAGCCATTTATCTCAGTTCACTTCAGGTAGCTCAGCTTTCACACCAAATAGTTGCCCTTATTCAGGTTAAATGTTAATCTTAGACCAACTTTTCTTCCTTTCAGATCAGATGTAACATTCAATCATATTGTGGGCCGTACTACCTAGAGGCACCTTTCCTCTGAGGTTGTTGACTAATTCTGTCACATTACACAAAACAGTTTGGTATAATCTGCACTCTGGTTAGTTGTAGAATGTGCAGCTCTAGAAACTAGAAGTGATTCTATGAACTCTTCATCCAGTCTACCATTGGCATACGCCTCTGTAAATGTTGTTCTAGGTTGAAGGTGTTCTTTTTTCATTCATTTATGAGACGAGGGCATGCCTGATGAGACAAGAATTTATTGCCCAGAGGTCAGTTAAGAGTCAACCATGTTACTGTTGGCCTGGAGTCAGACAGAGGCCAGACCAGGTAAGGACCTTAGTGAATCAGATGCATATTAATGCAATTTATTGTTATATGTCATACAGTCATGTTCCTTTTTTTCTTGTATGGCTAAATGAAAACAACTATCATATGGTAGATCTATGAATAGCTTACCATTCATCGTTTAAAGATGTGTATTTTACCATTTTTCCTGAATTCTGATCTGTGAAATTGCTTTCCTTACTAAATTACTGTATTTCTCATTGCATGTCAATTGCTGTACGCTCCACAAGAACTATTTATCTTACCAGTGAGTTAATACAATATGTGATGAAAACTTTTTAAAACCGTTTTATCAAGTCTGGTTCAATATTGATGTCTAATTTGATTTTTTATTGCCGCAGTGTCCTTAATCAAAAAGGAAACTCCTTTCATTAGCATGAATATGATATACTGGGGACCGGATCACTCAGTCAGAGTGTGATGCTGATTGCTACTAAGAGCACCTGTACCAGCTGTCACTGTTTATGAAGGCCTCCCCCTCTGCCTTGTCCCATACTTGAATGTGAAGTGGTGACCTTCAAGATGTATAAAAAAATTCTAAAGGAAAGCAATGCCTATTGTCCTTTGTGACTACAATCAATTACCATGTATTGTGCAGAATCTATGCATTTGAGAAATGCATAAAATGCATTCACACTTTTTCATGCATCAGGGCTACTTAGGTACATTAAAGCCTTAATATTTTGAAAATTGTTCTACCAAGTGGTGGATTTTCTTGTGTAAAACTTCTGTGAGTTTTATGAGCAATGATATCATTTCTAATGCCACAATATTTAAGACAGGTGTGCACACTGAAACTTACATCTTCTACAGAAATAAAACAGAATCTCCGGTTGAAAGTTACTTCAGCATCTGGAAATGTTGGCTCAGGGCCTGAAAATGACTTGTTCAGCAACTTTATGCTTGGCAAGATCTGCCATTAATCATTATTTTTGTTTCTTCCTGGAAGTGCTGTAATACATTCAAGCTGTCATCTTCTTAAAATATTATGATTTGAGCAATGGAGCCCATGCAATCACAATATGTCAGACAACAGAAAAGACAATTTTCCTGTGCTTGCTTCTAGGAGCAAATATTGAAAAGTTAGAGTGGGTCATAGCACATACATAGGAACATAGGAATTAGGAGCTGGAGTAGGCAATACAACCCTTTGAGCCCACTCAAACATTTAACATGATCATGGCTGATCTTATTCTGCTCTCAACTCCACTTTCCTGACTGCTCCCCATAGCCCTTTATTCCACCTTTCATCAGAAACATATCTATTTATTTCTTGAATCTTCGAATTAATTCTGCCTCCGCTGCACTCTGGGGTAGAGAGTTCCACAGATTCACAACCCTCTGAGAGAAGTAGTTTCTCCTCATCTCACCTTTGAACCTACCTCCTCTCACTCTTATTCGAGACTGTCCCACCTGGAGTGGAATCCACTTTGTTTTTTGCTGTACAATATGAAGGATCCTTAACTTGGTTAAACAATTCTTGAGTATTAATCAGGAAAAATCACCTTTACGTTGCATGTAATTTTTCACGACGTTATTAAATTTTACTCTGCTGGTTGTTTAGGAAGTATATGTGACAAATTTCAAAGCAAGTTAAAGGCTATTGTGTCTTCACTGATGCAATAGAACCACTAATTTCAAAGCATAAATTAATAAGATTCGTTATAGGTACAGTCAAAAGCTTCTGCCAGAATTAGAAGCATTTTCCTTTTTGAAGGTATTATTTATTGGATAAGATTCTACTCTTACACATTTAGGATCTTTCATATTGATGAATTTCACCAGATACTCCATTTATTGTTTCTCTGCTGTCTTGGATTGAATGATTAACATGAATAAATTGTGCAACTGCAGCAGTTAGATATTGAGGACTGTCAACAGAATGTAGCTTGAATGTAGATCCAATTTTTTGTAAATAAGCTCATGATACATACTTTGAGGTGTCTCTATTGAATCCAATTTAGTTTTACAATCAAGTTGGTGCAATTATTCTATCCTGAAAAATCATTGACACTAATGTCACTCTCAAGTCCCGCTGAAAAATGGAACATATGTTAGTGATCCCTCAGAAAGTAATTGTGCAGAAAATGAAACAAATAACTGTCCATGATTCATCTTTAAATGTCAGTGTACCTGCTGCTGCATCTATGCTTTTGACGTTCTTGACTGCCCATCCACATTTAATCTTCTATAGATTTAAGATCATTGAAGACTCTGCTATTCATGCCAAGTCCCGTTCACCCATCACTTCATACTCACTGGCTTCTTGTTAAGTAACACTTTGAATTCAAAATTCTTATTCTTGTTTTTAAATCCATCCATCTCCTCATTCCTCCATATCTCTGTGATCTCCTCCAATCCTATAATCGTCTGGACTATCTGCACTCATCTAATTCTAGCCTCTTGAGCATCCCTGAATTTAATTGCTCCATCATCGATGGCTATGTCTTCAAATGCCTAGGCCCTAACATCTAAACATCCCTCTCTAGACCTCACCTTCCCACTTCGTTACCATACTTTCCTCCTTTAAGATGTCCTTAAAACTTATCTCTTTAACTAAGTTTTTGGCCATTTGCCCAAATAGCTCCTGATATAGCTTGGTACCAAATGTTTCTATATGATCTTGTGAAGCACCTTCAGGGAAAATAAAAGCTGAAAATGTTGGAAAAACTCTGCATCTCTCGAGAAAAAGACATTGTTAACATTTCAAGGTCAATGACCTTAAATGTGATATATAAATGCAATAATTGTTGTTTTCTCAATTAAACTGAGGCATTGTGAAATTCCATCTATTTTGAATTATCTTGAGGGTGCATTTTGAGTTGTAAGATGAATAGCTGGCCTTTTATTCATCAAATAGTCACATCAACAGCTCACTTCAAATGTATAAACATTTTACTTTTTGAATATCAGTCAGATGGAGAGTGTGTATTGGTGGATGACAAAACATTTCAAGCAGCCAGCACTCATATTGAGCCCTCCCACTTGGGTATGATGCAGCTTGATGCAGCGTAAAGCTCCCTCCTATCTCTCACTTCAGCTTCAATATTCAAAGAAATTCAACCACTGCCCCAGTGTTGCACATTCTGATTCATGCGTGAATCGTTTTAGAGCCTGTATCTGAATGCTGATAGTTAGTCCTGAAATAAAGATAGTTTTGCATTGTTGGATCACAGAGGATCTGAATTTAAACAGCCAGACAGATTTCACAGGGTACTTGTCCAAACAGCTGACATGAGAAACTTTCATCCTGTTGGTCATTCAGTTCTTTATTAATTAATTTTTAATTTTAAAAAAACTTGCTCTTTGAAATAATACAATTTTACTTCAGATGTATCTTGCTAGCTAAAAAGGTGGGATGTGTTGCTGCTTTTGATGGTGCTTGAGTGATTCATGATGTATCATCATTCATTAACATGTGTGATTCAGTCTCAACCCACATGTTCATGAAGATGTATGAAAGGATCTCTGTGAGCAGTCCTCTGCAATTTACTTTATTCACAGTGTTCTACAATTCTACCGCAGGACATTAGCTCATCCCAAAGGTGCCCCTTAACTACAGATTGGAGTTTCTGTTGCCAGAAAAGGGATTGTGTTAATTTTATTTGAGGCATTGTGTAACTTGATATATGAGTTTTATTCAGAATCTGAAAACTGTGTATCACACTTCTCATTTTGTAGGTCATGTAGAACGGAAGTTTAAAATGATGAGGAGGCCCTATTAAAATAGTTGTGATAGATTTAACTTAAAACCTCTCTAGGCTAGTCAGTGGTAGAACTTGCTGCTTGCAACTGCAGCTGTTCATATGGTTTGTTTGCTGTAACCATAATTGTGTATAGTCATAATAACTTGGCAGTTTGTGATATTTACTAAGTAAACAAGCTGAACCCTGGTTTTGGGATTGGGATATGAGGAATAGCTCAAGTGCAACTTATTATTTTCACAGGAGCAAAAACTTTGGATGAAATATGATACAAGTCTTTAAAACAATGAAACAACCAGTTAAAGTTGAAGCACATTTGCCAATTTATGTCCAGAAGTGAAAAATTGCAGAGTTAACCAAATTGAGCAGGTTCAAAACAGAGCTGTGAGAGTTTCTGTAATTAAAACTGCTTTGCAATTACACTTCCAATGGCAGAATGCATACAAATTGGAACCAGTGCCCTAAACCAGTTAGGAATTTGTCAAAGCCTAGAAAATATTTGCAGAAAAATTCAAGTATTGACTGTTACTTTATGATTTCTAGATGTGAGAGATGTAACTTCTTTAGGATAAGCTTCAATTTGTGGCCCATTGAAATCTATATAATGTTAGTTATTTAAGTTTTATGCAAATTTTATTTCAGTTTACTTTTGTTAGTAGTGTGCCTTGGATGTTAATTTTAATTATTGTTCTCCTTGGAGCAAAGCACATTCACAGAGGATTTACCACAGGTGTAGCAGATTCTAACAGTTTCAAATATATATGTAGACAAATAAAATATTTTACCATTAGCTGATGGTACAGCAATTAGGGGACTCTGACTTTTGGCTTTGGAGCAATATCCTGCTCACCAATGCCCACTTTTGGTTCCACCATGTAAGAGTTCTGAGGCCCAATCATCTCTAGCTGCTTCATCAATGACCAGCTCCTATCATAAGATGAGAAGCAGGATATTCAGTGATTGCACAGCAATTAGTTCCAAATGAAATTCCTCAGATATTGAGACAGTCCTTGTCTGTATGCATTAAGGCTCGAGCTGCTGAGTGACATGTAATATTCATGCTATGTGAGTGCCAAAAGCTATTTCAAACAAGAGAGGGTCCAACAACCTCTCCTTGATGTTCAAAGGCTTTAATATCACTGAATCACTTGACCAGAAACCTAACCTGTCAGATAGATGCTGTGGCTACAAAAGAAGGTCAAAGGTGTGACTTCTATAGGAAGTGACTTACCTCTTGAGTGCTCAAGACTCAAGCCACGAGTCTAATAGAATATTGTCTATTAGCCTAGATGTATGTGGTTCCAATAACACTTAAGAAGTTCAATAACATTCAAGATAAAGCACAGGATAAATCAACACCCCATTCCCTACCTTATATGTACACTTCCTTCACCACCAGAGCAACAGTGGTTGCATTGTTTGCCATCTACAAGCTGTGACAGCATCTTCCAAACCTGCAACTTCTACTAGGCAGAGACATAAGGGCAACAGGGGCATGGGAACAGCCAGCTCCAATTTTCCTTCCAAGTCACACAGCATCTCAACTTGGACATTTATCATTGTTTCCTCATTGTCACTGTTGAAATTCTGGAGCTCCCTTCCCAGCAGCATTATGATTATACCTTGAGCAAACAGTCTGCAGCAGTTCAAGAAGCAGATCACTACCATCTTGACAAAGGACAATGTGGATGGACAATAAATGTTGATCTTCTCATTAATGAGCACTTTGCATCAGTGACTTTTTTTCAAAAGATGGAAGAAAAGTGCTGAATTCAGTCAATCCAGTGCAAAGTGGCATATTAAAGATAATGTGGTCTGGTCAGTTCAGTCAATAGGAGGTGTTGCTCTGTGCACCTGGGAACAGTAAAATGGATGAATGGAGTGACAGTATAAAGTTCTGGCCAGAGTCAATATACAAAAGTGAAAAACAACCACTGGAAATACAGGACAAGTGTATGAGCATTGTGGAGAGAACATACAATCAAGTTTTTGGGACCAAAACATCAGAACTGTTTCCTCCTCTATTTCTATTCTAATTTCCAACATTGACAATTGGCTTTTAGATAGCTAGTAAACTAGAGTTGAAATGTATATCAGAGAGCTCAGCTCCTGTCTGCTATCTTTGTCGTACTTATGATTTATTGTAGTTTTTTGTTGTCCTTTTCTGTTATAGTCTCTGTGAAGTTCCCTTTCCAGTTGCCTCCTTAAGGTTATCAAAGCCTGATACTTAAATTGAAATTCAGCTATAAATATTAAAGATAAACCCTTGAAAACAATCATATGAAATACCTTTGCTATTTAGCAAAAACGTAAACATTTATTTTCAGGCTTCTCTGGATGCTTTTCCTATAACTAAAATAGCCTAATTTCACATTCATGTATGTCCTACCTTCCTCATAACTTAGTTCTTTGACTCTGTGAATCACACTCATGAGTCATGGCTCTTTATGGTATCTTCAATATGTGTTTTCAATGTGAATTAGTGATCACCAGAACAAACTGTGGTTGGAACATGACTTCGATCTTGCCCTTTACTTTTTTAGATAAATAGTTAAACATTTTCTTTGTTTGTCGTTCTAATTTTTTTCAAATTCATTCTTCATAGAGTCTATATATTTTCCTCTCATTAAATTTCTTGCACTTAACCACATAAAGTTTCATCTGCCATTGGTCTGATCATTTAGGGAATTTATAGCTACTTGGCTGCTTCCTTAGGACAGTGTAGTCTTGTTGAGGAAGAGCAGAGGGTATTGTCAGCCAGCTGGAGAGCTTGGCATGAAATCCATGTTGGCTCCCTAAGGCACGGCCTGCTGAATCCAATGCAGTGGCACTATCACCAGCTGGCCTTCATCTGGAGTTAAGACAGTGGAGTCGGAGGTCCCAGCCAGTGACAGCTGCTGGCCAATCAAAGACTGACAGCTCTTGTGCTCAGCAGCACTACGGGATGAAGCTGTAGTTGCTCCTGGTAGGACAGCCAGGATTGGGGAGGATCAAGGTGTAAGGTGAGTGAATTGTGAGTGAGGGTTTTCTGGGCCTGGGTGGATGCTCAGAAAGAGAGGGGTGAGGGTGTCAGAAGCAAAGGGAGGGCCTTGTAGTCAGCAGACAACTCCGTGTCCTATGTTTAGTCCCTCAATCAAAAGCACTCACTCCTTTATCCCCACCCCTGACTGCTGACAATCTGCCTGCACAGTGTTATGATCCCAAATGCTGAAACTATTGGACAACTCAGATCAAAGAACAAACCCTGGTTTGCTACATTGTATGCTTATTTGCTTTTAGTTAATGTGGTGGTCATTCACTGAAAAAGAATCACAGGGGTTTCTATAACACCAGAATGGACGTTTATTACATAGCAATAGAGACTGATTCACTGTTGATAGAGGACAAACAAGATGTGGCATGGAATGTTTCAGTCTCGCTAAAGTTGTGAAAGCAACATCCTGTTCATTAGCCAAAGTGATCAGGAACTCTTCCCTGAGTCTTTATCCTATTCTCCAATTCATCATCTGTCTTGAGAAGACAGCTCGCTAACAAGGACTGCCAATTTTGAGGAACAGCTGGTACAGACTATCCTCTAACTATGATCCTTTGATGTTCAAGCAGCTGGTAGTTTACAGTGCATCAATCACTTGTCTGGATCCTTTAGGTCAATGATAATGGGGCAACTACTCATGATGTAAGGATTAATTCTGTCCCCTTGTCCACCTGCTTCTGATAGATAGCTTATCATTCTTTCTAAGGATAAGGCTTCTTATTTTCCCAAACATCACATTGATAATAGGGTATGTGTGGCACCAGATAAATTTTTGATCTCATTTCAACAGAGTATCGTGACCTCGATGATCCTGATGATTCTTGTGACCTTTCTTTTGTACTTTCCTTTTGTCCTTATTTACGAGAATTTGGGAAACCCAGTAAATGATTTAACAGCAGTTACATGGGATCTCATGCTACAGAAAGAATACCATGAAAGTTCAGTTTTAAAGAGACCCTCATTTCAAACAAGACAAAAGCAAAAAAAATGTATAGACTATAGTTGAAAAATCTCAAAACTCCCAACAAAATAAGCTTTCAACCTATTTCTCATACATCATTTTGCAGCAATCCAGAGAAATTATACCTCTATAACACAACTTTAATTGTGACATAATTGATTCTCCTCAGGTCCTGTGTACTGCGGAGTTTTCTTACATCAATGCTGACAAGGCTGTCAGCTTAGACTTTCTCAGCTTCCACTAGCCTACAAAGTTTGAAACAAACATGCCTGGTCTGGAAGTTTGCATAAACAAAAGTATTCTACCGAGGTCACTTACTGCTGCTCTGAAAACACTTCTTCCTCGAAGGGAAACTGTACCTGCTTCTAAACGTAATCAGGCTTCTATTGAACTGCAAAAAAAAACCAAAAGCACTGCAGATGCTGTAAATCAGGAACAAAAACAAAGTTGCTGGAAAAGCTCAGCAGGTCTGGTAGCATCTGTGAAGAAAACATCAGAGTTAATGTTTCGGGTCTGGTGACCCTTCCTCAGAACAGATGGTGGCTGGAAAAACATCAGTTGAGATGCAGAAAAAAGGGGAGGGGGATGGGGTAGAGCCCAAAGGGAGAGAAGAACAGTTGGACAAAGGAGTTGATAATGATCAGGCTGGGAGGGTGAATAGTTGTTAATGGGCACTATAAGTGACTAACAACAGGTGATATATAATGGCAGGCCTGGTGTCTTGGGTAGGGTCCTGGGACATGGGAGAGTTTAGGCCCTAAAATTACTGAACTCGATATTGAGTCCAGAGTGCTGCAGGGTCCCAAAGCAGAAAATGAGGTGTTGTTCTTCCAGCTTGCATTGAGCTTCGCTGGAACACTACAGCAAGCCTAAGACAGAGATGTTGGCCAGGGAATGGGGTGGTGTGTTAAAGTGGCAGGCAACAGATAGTTTAGGGTCTTTTTTGCAAGCAGAACGTAGATGCTCTGCGAAGCAGCCATCCAGTCTATGCTTCGTTTCCCCAATGTAGAGGAGACCACGCTGTGAGCAGCAAATGCAGTAGACTAGATTCTGGGAAGTGCAGGTGAAGTGTTGCTTCACCTGGAAGGTATGTTTGGGCTGATGGATACTAGGGAGGGAGGAGATAAATGGGCAGGTGTTGCACCTTCTCCAGTTACAGGGAAAGGTGGCATAGGGCTGTAGGGGCGGGGGGGAGGGGGGGGCTGTGGAGGGGGGAGGGGGGGGTGAAGGAAGTTTGGGCGAGAGTGTCCTGGAGGGAATGGTCCCTGCAGAAGGCGGACAAGGGAGGGGAGAGGAATATGTGTCTTGTGGTGGCATCTCACTGGAGGTGGTGGAAATGGCGTCTGATGATCTTCTGGATGTGGATGCTGGTGGGATAGTAGGTAGTCCCCATTAACAAATATTCACCCTCCCAGCCTGATCATTATCAATTCCTTTGCCTGTCCAACTGCTCTTCTCTCTCTTTTTGCTCTATCCTATCATTTACTCTCTGCCCCTCCCTATTTTCTGCATATAAACTAATATTTTTCCAGTCGCCATCAGTTCTGAGGAAGGCTCACTGGATCTGAAACGTTAACTCTGATTTTTTCTTCACAGATGCTGATCTTTTCCAGCAACTTTGTTTCTGTTCCTGATTTACAGCATCTGCGGCTGTTTTGGTTTTTATTTAGTATTTAACTCACTGCCACATTTCTTCCAGGCATGCTCACCTTGAAGAAGTTCTGCTCCTCTCTCCAATGGGATTTCCGTTCCAATTTTTCTTCTTGCCCACTGACATTTCACTATCACTCCTGGTGTTTGACCGAGCATTTGCTGAAACTCATTTCCACAGCCATATCACATTCCTCAGTGATTGCCTCTGGCTCAGAATCACCCCACATGGATTCCAACTGAAGTTTCATCCCTCATGTTTTGAATCCTCCCAGGATGACAGGTATCTCTGTGATGTTCAATATTCCATGGGCAGCTGCTCTCGCCACATCCTGAGATCCACAGTCAGTGCCACGCGGCACCACATGCACCCTCTCAACCTTTCTCTCCAACAGCATCACATCACACTGGCTCAGGGCTGCACCACTCCGCAGTTCCACTTCATTGTCGGGCTCATTCATTGTGCTAACAAGAGGCTTTTTCTTTTCCTTTCAGGCATCAAGGAACACAAGATGCAACATCTCAGAGATACCCAGGGCCCTCTGGAACTTTCCTCCCCTCCCCTTCCCTCTGATTCCATCCCCTGTCCCAACCCCACCCCACCTCCTGTCGGGTATTCACCATCCCTCCTGACCTTCCGCTCTCCAATGCTGAACGTTCTGTGCTCAGCAAAGGCCTCTGCTTTATTCCCTCTGCGTCCCCACCTTAACAAATTTCATGAACGACACTACGCTAAACCCTTCTTCTGCCATCTTCGCCTCCGTGCTCATTTCTTTGGGCAAGAGTCCTCTCCCTGTCCCACGGACTCCTTCACCCAACTCCAACATTCTCCCTCCACCTGGACCCCTCCGTCCGGCCTATCACCTGCACTCAATCTGTTCATTGAGAACTGTCGACGTGATATTAGTCGCCTCAATTTCTCTGTCCCCCCCTCACGCAATTCAACTATCTCCCTCCGAACTGACTGCACTCCATGTGCTTGGACCTAGCCCTGACTTTGTCATTAAGCCTGCCGATAAGGGTGGTGCTATTGTAGTCTGGCGTACTGACCTCTATCTTGCAGAGGTTGAGTGACAACTCTCAGATACCTCCTCCTACCTTCCTCTGGACCATGACCCCACCATGACACATCATGCCATTGTATCCACAATGGTAACTAATCTCATTTCATCATGTGACCTCCCCCCTCCACTGCTTCCAAGCCGATAGCCCCCCAGCCCCGCACAGCTCGTTTCTACCTTCTTCCAAAAGTCCACAAACAGGACTGTCTGGGCAGACCCATTGTTTCAGCCTGCTCCTGCCCCACAGAACTCATCTCTTCCTAACTTGACTCAGTCTTCTCTCCCCTGGTCCAGTCCCTACCCACGTACATCCATGATTCCTCTGATGCCAGTTTCAAAACTTCCAGTTTGCAGGTTCCAGCCACCTCCTCCTTACCGTGGACATGTAATCCTTTTACACGTCCATTCCCCACCAGGAGGGTCTTAGGGCTCTCCACTTTTCCTGGAGCAAAGACCTGAACTGCCCCCACCCACCACCACCCTGCTCCGCTTGGCCAAGCTCGCCCTCACCCCCAACAAATTCTCTTTTAACTCCTCTCATTTTCTTCAGGACAGAGGGGTGGCCATGGGTACCTGCGTAGGCCCTAGATATGCCTGTATCTTCATGGGGTACATGGAACCTTGGTTGTTCCAGTCCTATTCCGGCCCCCATCCACAACTCTTTCGCTGATATATCGATGATATCATCGGTGCTGGTTCCCTCTCTCTCTCGAATTGGAAAAGTTCATTGATTTTGCTTCCAATTTCTACCTTGCCCTTACTTTCACCTGGTCTATCTCTGTCCCCTCCCTTCCCTTCCTTGACATTTCTGTTTCCATTTCTGGGGTAAACTGGCCACTAATATCCACGATAAACCGACTGACTCCCACACTATCTGGTCCATACATCCTCGCACCCTGCTTCCTGTAAAGACTCTAATCCATTCTCTCAGTTCCTCCGTCTCCACTCCAATGAGACCAACTTCGACAAGGGAGCCTCCAAAATGTTCACCTTCTTCCTCGACCGAGAATGCCAGTGGACCCAGGAACATCATTGGACTTTTCCAGCTTTAAAGACTTTATGGCTTTAAAAGCTACTGTTCCAGAAAGTCACTCGGAGATAGCAAGAACTGCAGATGCTGGAGTCAGAGACAACACAGTGTGGAGCTGGAGGAAAACGGCAGGCCAGGCAGCATCAGAGGAGCAGGGAAGTTGATGTTTCGGGTGAGGACCCTTCTTCAGAAATAGGTCCAGACTGAAAAGTCAAACAGCCTGCAAACAAACGCATGGAAAGGTCAACAAGGGGGAAATGACACTTAATAGTAAAATTTCAGACCCAGGAAGAGAAGCACAGAAGCAAGTGTGAGTGAGAAGTTCTAATATCTGGTAGTTAGAAGTTCTAGGGGGAATCAAGAAACTGTGGGAGTAATCCTAGTTAGAGATACAGATAGAAAATGAACAGACATCAGACACCCATTAGTAAAATTAAAAATTATTGTTTGGCGGACAGCAAACTTTAACTTAACAGTGCAATAGGAGTAAAACAGGCTCGAAGTTAAAGAATGGTATTTACAGCTCACAACAAGTGCTGCTACCATAGAAACAGATGCCACAAGGCACAGCTTTAATAGAGAATCCAAGGGCCGTTAGAAGTCACTTAAATAATGGTCACAGCATCAGTAATGTTGTGAAATCAGAATAAAGGCCACAAAAAAGTAATTTAAAAACATAAACAGACACAGTTTAAAGAAAAAGATAGGGCATTGGTATTCAGGGAAAAGTAAAGAAATGAACCATAACTTAAATTTTGTTTCAGGCAGGAAACGTTTATTAAGGTTGCAGATTTAAGGTTTTATGTGAGAAAGTTCTTTGTTAGATTACAAATAGTATCAAATTGTGAAAAGCAGCAAACCTCCATTTTGTCTCCAGAACACAGGAAAGCCCCATTTGGCTGCAGAAGATAGAAACCTTCATTTTGACTGCAAAAACATGGGGAAATCCCCAAATGAATGGTAGAGAGGTACAGGATTGCTGGACTGCATAGTTAAAGAGACTTTAAGACAAGGATAATAAAACAGTATTGCTAAATTGAAGAAGTCAAAGTCTACCTGGGAAAGGGAGTAAAGCTGGATTGAAATATTGCAGAATTTAAGAAGCTTTGAAGAAGAATAAATAATCATGTTGGGAAGAAATAGCAGGAGAAATAATACTGCTTGGCAGATTTAATTTTGCAGTTGGCAAATCAAAACACTAGATTGGACATTTTGGTGAAAATGGTTATTAAAATACAGAATTGCTTTCAAGCTAGACGTTAAATCACAAGCTGGACAAGCAAATGCAATCTTGTGTTCAATAGGGCCTACAGCAGATGACATTACAGCTTGCCAAGTCATAAAAGAAAGTACAAAGTTCAACAAGGTTTTGACAATTCCTTTAATCTGAGAACCATTAATATTCTTAACCATTAATATTGTTCAAAGAATAAGATTTTAGCAAAGGAATTCAGGATCCAGGGAAATCTGTGAATAAATTTATTCAGGATCTCTACAGATTAGTGGAAAACTTTAATAATGAAGTTTTGAAATCAGAATTTATAGTAGTCAGAATTGTTGTTCAAATTATGACAATTTATTGTCATGCAAAAAAGATTTGACTTGTAGAAAGCTACTTAGATTACACAGAAAGAGAAGCCCTAAGAGGAGAAGGGTAACCAAATATATTCAGTTTATAAGTTTTATAAACATTAAATTGACAAGTGAACACAAAGGATAGGCAAGGCAGCAAATACAAAGGGTTAGTGTCAGCCATTGTGGAGCAAGGAATCTTCTCAGGCACAAGCAGTGCCCAGCTGTTAAAAAAAATGCTTTATCTGTAAAGTTATAGGTCACTTCTAAAATGTACTAATATAGGTCACAATAATGAAGCAGCAGAAAGTAAATGACTATTCATGCAGAATGTTAACATCGTGGAGCCACTGGTATTCAAAAGGTACCTAACGTATTCCTAAGGGAAATTGGTGATCCAATCAATTCATGTTTGATAGAACCTGTGTGTGTCAATGAATACCTTATTATTTAGTGTCACTATCTTATCAGATTATTTACCGTGGATGAAGAAGCAAAAGTCATAGTCTGCATAGATGAATCTAACAATCAAGTGGAATAGCTCAAGACTGAAGCTATGCTACGAACAAAACACAAAGACTGTCGGATAGTAGAGGGGATGTATCTGTAAGCCATAATCAAGAAACTTCACGCTAAACATGCACAAATATCTTGACAATACTCTCCCCAAAGTAGCAGTAAATGATCAATTAGTTATAACGGACAACAAACAGGTTGAAAGACCATGTTATTCCAAGTTGTCCAAAGGCAAGCCAGACAGAGAATAACTGATCCTGGAACAAACAATTGTTGAACAACTGGTCAAGGGGAAGCTGATAGAATATTTAGATACATTTTCTAGACATGTGGGCAGAACCTAAAAAGAAGAAAACTTTCCTTTGAGATTATTTATGCTAGCAAACAAAATATATTTCATATGGCCAAGAAGACCAACAGGCGACGCAAGACAAAATAGGATGAATCAAAATTGTCAAGAATGAAAGACTAACTGAAAAAGTACCAACATTCACTGGGATTTCCACTCTGCCCTCACTTTCACCTTGTCTATTTCTGACTCCTCCCTTCCCTTCCTCGACATTTCTGTTTCCATTTCTGGGAATAGACTGGCCACTAATATCCACTATAAACCCACTGACTCCCACAGCTACCTGGACTATACATCCTCACACCCTGTTTCCTATAAAGACTCCATCCCATTCTCTCAGTTCCTCCATCTCTGTCGCATATGCTCAAATGAGGCCAACTTTGATAAGAGAAACTCCAAAATGTTCACCATCTTCCTCAACTGAGCATTCCTCAGCACCGTTGTCAACAGAGCCCTCAACCAGGCCCGACCCATCTCCTGCACTTCCGCCCTCACCCCTTCTCTTCCCTTCCACAACGACAATAGAGTTCCACTTGTCCTTACCTACCATACCCCATCATCCAGAAGATCATCAGACGCCATTTCCACCAGCTCCAGTGAGATGCCACCACCAGATACATATTCCCCGCACCTTCCTTGTCTGCTTTCTGCAGAGACCATTCCCTCCGGGACACCCTGGTCCACTCTTCCTTCAACCCCAACACCCCTCTACAGCCCTACGGTACCTTCCCATGCAACCGGCGAAGGTGTAATACCTGCCCATTTACCTCCTCCCTCCCCAGTATCCAAGAGCCCGAACATATCTTCCAAGTGAAGCAACACTTCACCTGCACTTCCCAGAATCCAGTCTACTGCATTCGTTGCTCACACTGAGGTCTCCTCTACATTGGGGAAACAAAGCGTAGACTGGGTGACCACTTTGCAGAACATCTATGTTCTGCTCGCAAAAAAAGGCCCAGTGCTTCCAATTGCCTGCCACTTTAATGCACTCAATATCGAGTTCATTAATTTTAGGGCCGAAACTCTCCCATGTCCTAGCCCCCTACCTCACACACCAGGTCTTGTTATCACATAGCCGGCCATTACACATTATTGTTAGTCACTAACAGTCCCCATTAACAGCTATTCACCCTCCTAGCCAGATCATTAGCAACTCCTTTTCTATCCGACTGCTCTTCTCTCTCTTTGGGCTCTATCTTTTACCCCATTCTCCTCCCTATTTTCTGCATATAAACCGACATTTTCCTAGCCACCATCCGTTCTGAGGGAGGGTCACCGGACACGAAATGTTAACTCCTGATTGTTTTCTTCAGAGATGCTGCCAGACCTGCTGAGCTTTTCCAGCAACTTCTGTTTTTGTTAACTGGGATTGTGTTGTAGAATGGCCAAACAAAAATTCCAAGGTGTTGGCTGAGAACCCATCTTTTGAGCACTGACAGCATCATTTGACTTACTAGTATGTGACTGAAGACTAGTTAATTATTATAGTTTTCCTTCGGGAAGATGTTCAGTAGGGATGCATCCAGGGATCCATTTAGGGATCGCCAGGCTAGGACTCAGCCAGTGTTCTAGTTGTCAGAGAAACTGGTGAAAATTTTTCTTGGAGTAAGTAATTGTTTCGAACATAGTACAGCTTAGGAACAAACCCTTTGGCCCACCATATCTGCACTGACCAGATGCCATTCTAAACTAATCCCATCTGCCTGCACGTGGTCCATGTCGCTCTATCCCCGTCTGTTCATGTGTCTGTTTAAATGCCTCTTAAATGTTGCTATTGTATCTACCTCTACCACCTCCCCTGCCAGTGTGTTCCAGGCACCTACTACACTCGGTGTAAAAAACATGTCTTGCGCAACTCTTTAAACTTTCCCTCTCTCACCTTAGACCCATGCCGCCAAGTATTTGATACTTTCACCTTATCCATGTCTCTCATAATTTTATATACTACTATCAGGTCACTCCTTAGCTTTCAATGCTCCAGTGAAAACAATCCAAGTTTGTCCAATCTTTCCTTATAGCTAATATACTCCTATCCAGGAAATATCCTGGTAAACCTTTCTTGCACCCTCTCCAAAGCCTCCACATCCTTCCTATATTGTGGTGACCAGAACTGCAGACAATACTCCAAATGTGGCCTAACTAAAGTCTTATAGAGCTGCAACATGACTTGTCAACTTTTATACTCAATTCTCCAACAGATGAAGGCAAGCACGCCGTACACATTCTTTACCAGATGATCCACCTGTGTTGCCACTTTCAGGAGCTATGGACTTTCACCGCAAGATCCCTTTGTATATCAATGCTCCTAAGGGTTCTGCCATCTATTGTATATGTTCCTTTTGCATTTGACCTCCCAAAATGCATCACATCACACTTTTCCAGATTAAATTCCATCTATCATTTCTCCACCTAAATTTCCATTAGATCTATATTTAGCTGTATCCTTTGACAATCTTCCAAATCCACCAATCCGCCAAATCTTTATGTCATCTTCAAACTTTGCTAATCAAACTACCTACATTTTCATCCAAATTCTTTATATATATATTACAAACCACAGAGGTCCCAGCATTGATCCTTGTAGAACACCACTGGTCATAGACCTCGAGTCAGAAAATGTCCTCACAACAACCCTCTGTTTTCAATGACCAAGTTAATTCTGTATCCAATTTGTCAACTCACCATGGATCCCATGTGAACTTCATTCTCTGGCTCAGCCTACCATTGTGGGACCCAGTCAAATGCTTTAGTAGGACATTGGTTAGACCACTTTTGGAAAACTGCCTGCAATTCTGGTCTCTCTGCTATAGGATAGATGCTGTTAATCTTGAAAGGGTGCAGAAAGGATTTATAAGGATGTTGCCAAGGTTGGAGGGTTTGAGTTATAGGGAGAGGCTGGAGATGCTGAATATGCTGGGGCTATTTTCCCTGAAGCATTGGAGGCTGAGGGTTTACCTTATAGAGATTTATTAAATCACGAAGGGCATGGATAGGGTGAAAGGACAAGGTCTTTTTCTCAGGGTAGGGGAGCACAAAACAAGAGAGCATAGGTTTAAGGTGAGAGGGAAAAGATTTAAAAGGGACCTACGTGGCAATATTTTCATGCAGAGTGTGGTGTGTGTATGTAATGAGCTGCCAGAGGAAGTGATGAAGGCTGGTACAATTACAATATTGAAAAGGCATCTGGATGGATCCATGAATAGGAGGGGTTTTGAGGGATATGGGCCAAATGCTGGCAAATGGGACTAGATTTATTTAGGATATCTGGTTGGCATGGACAAGTTGGACTGAAGGGTCTGTTTCCGTGCTGTACAACTCTATGACTCTAGTAAAGACAATGTAGACAACATCCACTGCTCAATTCTCATCAATTGTCTTTATCACTTCCTTAAAAAACGCAATCAAATTTTTGAACTAAACTCCTTCACATAAACCCATGCTGACTATGCTTATAAGTCCATTCTTTTCCAAATGACGGTAAATCCTAAGAATCTTCTCCAATAATTTCCCTATCTTTGAAGTAAGGCTCATCGGCCTGTAATTTCCTGGATTATTGCTGTTGTCCTTCTGAAACAAAGGAATAACACCGACCATTCTCCATCTTCTGGAGCTTTTTCTGTGGCTAAAAGGGATATAGAAGTCTCTGTCAAGGCCCCAACAATCTCCTCCCTTGCCCTCCCTCAGTATCCTGGGATAGATACCATCAGAGTCTGGCAATTTATCTGATTTAATGTTTTTCATGAAACCCAATACCTCCACCTTCTTAATATCAACATGCCCTAGAATATCAACATACCCTTCCCTAATCTTACCATCAGCCATATCCTTCTCCTTAGTGAATTCTGATACAAAGTACTCATTGAGGACTTCACCCACTTCCTCTGGCTCCATTTGTAAGTTCTTCCTTCACCTTGAGTGGACCTGCCCTTTCCCTAGCTACCTTTTAGTGTATTAACTTTTTAATGTGAACTTCACGTTCTACTTAGTGATATTCCTTCAGGGGTCTTGGCTGTTTCCTGGTCTGTCCCTTTTTCCCTGCCCCTGTTCTTTGTCCAGATGGAGAAATTATTAGTTTTAGGTATCTTTTGAATGTATTGTGAATATGGTATGTAACAATGAGCTGTGTTTTACACTTACTGGTAAAAAATGAATACTTCAACAGCTTCCACATTTCAATAGATCTCACTTAAAACATCAACTGTCCTTTAGATGTTTGAACATGACCGAACATAGCCAGAAGTAACACTGTTCCTACCTTCTCCTTAAGTAACTGTAAACTTCAAAATGAGTTTTAATATTCCATATTTGGGTTTGACCTGTCTACAGTCTTCTAATCTTGTGAAACTGACCTAGATACATGGTACAGCAATTGGTGAATAGTCATATGATGGTGAAATAGTGAACGTTAATGATAACTGCAAAATTATAGGTTAAAGCAATACATAATGGGCTCATATATGAAATGTCTGTCAATGTGTAGATTTACCATTAATCTCATCAATAAATATAGATTTAATCTGCACTGAATAATAAAAGAAGTTTGCCCATCACAGAGCTGTTATGCAGGTTTATGTAGACTCTACTCACATTTTTAAAGTTATATTTCCCATTATATCTTTGATTTGAAACAGATCTACAACCTGAAATGTACAATAACAGGAAAACTTTTACAGATGCACCACAGAAAGCATACTATCTGGGTGCATAATGGCCTGGTGTGGCAACTACTGCCCAGGACATAAGAAACTACAGAAGATTGTGTGCATAGCCCAGACCATCACAGAAGGCAACCTTCCATCCATAGACTCCATTGATACTTCTCGCTGCCACAGAAAGGCTTCCAATATCATCAAAGACCTTCCCCACCCTGGTAATGCTCCCCTACAACCTCTTCTGTCAGGCAGAAGATACAGATGCTTCAGCATACACACCAACAGGTTCAAGAACAGCTTATTCCCTGCTGTTAATAGAAGTATGAATGGACTCTCTAACTTCAAATAATGTTGATAATGTTGATCTTCCTTCGCTCACCTCCAGTGCAGTGTAACCTGTATGCCTCACTCTGTACAAGCACCCTATGATCTGTCTTTCCTTGCTTACTATGATATGCCTGCTCGCAAACAAAGCTTTTCATTTTACTTAGGTACACGTGACAATAAATCAGATCAAGCTCTCATGTCATTGCAATACAATTGCACTGCAGTCAGTGAATCTGCAAGTTAAGGACAAACTGGAAAGGATAACAATTATAGGTTAGAATGAAAGGAACACCAGCGAACAAAATTCTGGGCTGATGTCTTGTTTACTTGATGCCAATTTGTTTTTTTGGCAGTTGGTCTAGCTTTTGGCTTGGCACATTACTATGTTCGTGTAGGAACAAAAACCATTGCATGAGCATGGTAAATATAGCAGTCAGTGTCAAGCTGTACGGTCACAATATGCCATTAAATTCATTAACATAGTTCATACATTCCATTCAGATAGTTAGTCACCATTAAGCACTGTATGACATACTTTATTAGTCATCCTTGCTAACGTAATATTGTGCCTTGTTTGTTTTAAGCCGGTTGCTATGCAACTAGCTGCTAACATTCCATAATTGTAAATAAATTTCTAATTGTAATTATCTTTATTCAAGTGAATTGTGAGATTATGGCTATTGTAAATGAAGAAAGTAGATCACTCAGTGCAGCTGAATGTATTGAGCTCAATAATTATCTGTACATAAAATTCAAAATAAAAATTCCCTTCAGCTGCTAGGCCATCATCCTGGGTTGTCAGGGTGAAATTGCTCCACAGGGCCACTTGCAGCAGCAACTGAAACCAGGAGGACCTCAAAGCCTACCTGGAACACTGCACCCCACACCCACCCCTCTCAGGTCTGATGCTGGCAGGCTACCTCCAAGCAACTGCCCTGTTCTCCACTGCCTCCAATAATAAGCCTTGAATTAGTTGAATTGGCTGTCTAAGCAAAACACCAGCTGGCAGCATGGGATTGAATACTTGCCTACCGTCCCCAGAGGGAATGAAGAATTCAGCTTTCTGATGTAACCATTGACTCCAGAAATATCTTCCAACTGTTCAACATCCAGTCCTGAATTGTTCGCGCTTGTCTTCTGATCCCTGCCATTAACACCCCAAACTGATTTATTCTAAGCTCCCTGCAGCAAACTGTGCGGTTCTGCCTCTGACTCTATCAGCTTCTCTGGCAGCCTGTTGTTGCAGACAGGATTGCGAACAGATTTGAGTGAGTTCTTCGTACCCATCATAAAACTGAAACCTGGTATCTCTGTAATATTGATTATACCTGCTGCTGAAATCCGATTTTACACTTTTAGAGAATCAACAACACACCTCGTAAATGTCATTGATTTCAATTTAAATGATCTTAATGTAATACAGAAAGATCATTAGTCTCAGGAGTATTATCATGGGGTCAGAGGTGCTGATGGGAATCAAATTGGAAGATCATGCACCTTGGAGGAACTGCTGTGTGGTTGGAAGGATGGTACAAGGGGTGCAGGAGGTCAAGGCTTGTGGAAAATTGGTGTAGAAAGCTCAGAGTTTGGAATGAGGTCAGAAAAATTTGAACTGGGAACGGCTGTGATTATGGTAGGTATTACTTTTTGTCACTTATGTGTGGATGGTGTCCAGCACTGGTGTTCCCAAAGACAGTAAAGCACTGACATTGTCTGCCACAGCTGGACCAAACCAAATTTTCATAGGCACCAGAAATTTGCTAAATGAAAAGCAAGGAATTAAGACAATTAGGTGCAGGGCTGGATGAACACAGCAGGCCAAGCAGCATCATAGGAGCAGAGAGGCTGACGTTTCGGGCCTAGACCCTTCATCAGAAAAATTTAGACAATTGTTTGCCTATGCAAATAGATGAACCTCTGTTTACGATGTGGGTAAAGGACATCTCTTACATTTCATTACAAATACAGCTTACTCATTTTGAGGACTAAAATGTATATAACACTATTTTGGCTCCAAACGGGACTTGTGGCACTCAAATACCAGGTGCTACCAAACCCAGTTTCACAGCCTACAGCTTTTAACAGGTGCTAGAGTCAGATTTGAGCCATTAAACATGTTTGTTTCAGCTGTTAACTCAGCACTAGAGCTTGAGTCTCTAGATATTGAGGCTGTTTGCATTTGTTGTTAAGACAATCCTTGCTTTTCATTTAGCATAAAGGAAAATTAAATAACTGACATTGCATCAGTTCGGGTCCTGTCTGTTCAGGGTTAAATCAGGAAAACTTGAATGTGGAGATCAGACAAATTGAAATGAGAGCAACAATTAAAGATGCATCTGCTTGAAGGCAAGTGTTTATGTGTTGTATACTTATTCTTGGATTAATAGTTCAAAGAAAGGAGGAGAGCATCCTGGGAGAGCTCCGAGATGCCGCAGTCATGAGCATTTTCAAATAAGGGAACAAGTCTGACTGCAGGACAATTCCCCTGTTGTTGACCATTGGAAAAGTCATTGGCACGGTCCTCCTCAACCATCTCCTCCCTGTGGCTAAGGAACTGCTCCCGGAATCACAGTATGGTTTCCAGCCACAGAGGGACATGATTTTCACCGTGCAACAGCTGCAGGAGAAATGCAGAGTAGGGAACCTACCCCAGTACATGGCCTTCTTCAACGGTGACAAAGGCCTTTGACACCATCAATTGGGAAACGTTATGGAGAGTCTTTCTCCACATTGGCTCCACCACAAAGTTTATCACCATCCTTTGCCTGCTCCATGATGATATGTAAGTCATGATAATGACAAATGGCTCCACCACTGACCCATTCCCCAGTCAGACCGATGTCAAGTTGGGCTGTGTCATCGTCCCAACACTGTTCTCCATCTACCTTGCTGCAATGCTTCACCTCACCACCGTCAAGCTCCCTGCTGGAATGGAGCTAACCTATGGAGCCTATGGACAATTATTCAACCTCCACCGTCTTCAAGCTAAAACCAAAGTCATTCCAACAAGTGTCACCGAGCAGTACATGGATGATGCCTGTGTATGTGCAGAGGACGAACTCCAGACCATCATCAGCACCTTTACGTAGGCATATGGGAACATGGGTCTCACCCTTAACATCCGCAAGACAAAGGTCCTCCACCAGCCTGGCCTGGCATTGTGGAGTGAATCCCCGATGATCAAGGTCCTCGGGAGTGTCCTGTTGACCAAAACAGTCATTGAGGAAGAGATCGAACACTGCCTCCAGTGTGCTGGGATAACAAGGTATGGAGCTGGAGGAACACAGCAGGCCAAGCAGCATCAGAGGAGCAGGAAAGCTGACATTTCGGGTCTGGACCCCTGGTGCAGCTTTCAGCCGCCTGAGGAGAAGGGTGGTCAAGGGCAATGACAGCAGATCCAGCACCAAGACCGTGGTTTTACAGAGCTGTGGTAGATCCCACCCTCCCATACAGCTCTGAAACGTGAACTATCTACAGGGAAACCGGAGCAGTACAACCAATGCTGCCTGCGCAAGATCCTGTGAATCCACTGGGAAGACAGACGTACCAACACCAATGTCATCGACCAGGCCAACATCCCCAGCATCGATGCACTGACCACCCTGGATCAGCTGCAATGGGCTGGGCACATCATTCTCATGACCGACACAAGACTCCCTACACAGGTGCTATACTCCTAGCTTCGAAACGTCAGGCGAGCCCCAAGTGGACAGAGGAAGCACTTTAGTGACACCCTCAAGGCCTCAATGGCAAAGTGCAGCATTCCCACAGAACCTGGGAAACACTGGCCAATGATTGTCCAAAGTGGAGGAAGGCCATCTGGGAAGGCATCGAGCACTTCGAGACTTATCGTTGGGAAAAAGCAAAAGCCAGGCAAAAATACCATAAGGAGCGCACTGCCACACCAATGTCCCACCCACCTCTTCCCATGACCACCTTCTGCCCCATGTCTGGTAGGGTCGATGGAAGCCACATTGGACTGTACAGCCCCCTATGTACTCACCCTGAGGGCAGAAGAGAGTCATCCTCGTCTATGAGGGGCCACCAATGATGATGAATAGTTCAAATAGTGCCTAAAAATTTTTGAATCATCCATACATTGAGTGAAAATGCCATTGAATGTGGCCATGTCCTCAAACTAAATCCAGTCTGAAATGCAAAGCAGAATATTCCAAGATTACAAATCAAATGAACTTTCAGAATATACATTATTAGCTCACCATTAAGATTGTTCAGAATAGCTTATTAGTAGCTGGCTTTAGTCATTAGGTAAATATATTGTTTCCGCTTTAAATCTCATCTCACATTGATCAGGATTGACAAGCAAAGGTGCTTATAACCAAATGTATGTATTTTTATACCATAATTGAGAATTTGGAAGAAATGTTTTAATATTGAGAGCTCAATAGTCTAGTCTGTGGGTGTCCAGTAGCTGGGGACCAGTTAAATGTTCAACTAATTTCCTGCTGTCACGCTTCCGGTGAAAAGCAGAACTGTCCATTCTAAAAAAAGAGCAGAGATATTTGAAGTGGTGATAGTACATTGACATCATACATTCTAATTTTAACCATTACTGCTTCACTTACGTCCAGTGTTAAACACGTTGATGCTAAAATGAGCAGCCAACATTGCTACTTAGCAACGAAAAGGCAAAAATTGCTACTGTTTGCCCTGGTACTCCTTTGTGAAAATGTGCACAATGGAAATCAATTTCTACTTAAGTAAAAAAAGCATAATAAAGAAAACAATAGGACTTAAGTATATGTCCAGGAACTGATGTTCTCCATTCCAGTGTATTAAATAAATGGAAACATCACAGATACAGTTCCTTTGATTGAGGAATTATACCTTTTAGTATAAATGCTTGGTGATTTAAGAAGATCAGAAGGGTGAAGCCAAGTCACTAAAAATCTTTTATTTTAATATCAACTTTAAAAAGGTATTAAAATATACCATAATGGTGTAATAGTGGTTGATCAGGGAGTCCATATCGATTGCTGAAGAATTGGACATTTCTGACTACAGTGAAATCATGATGAGTCCAAATTGGATAGCCCAGGATATGATTATGTTGGCGTCATCAGCCATTCTCAGGATTTGAAATACAATAGAAGGATGCCATGATAATCAAAGTTCCACACTTGTAACTTTCAACAAGCCAAACTCTCACAAACTTCACTTGCAACAAATCAGAGTGGAGTTCAGACGTGCTACAGAGCAAGTCATGGGGAAGACATCACTCAACATTACAATCGGTCTGTGAAACCATGCAGGTATGGCTAAAGCTGTGAGAGAGGTAAAGTGCTGTTGATTGAAGACAAAGTTGATATAGCAGGTGGAAAACTGTGATGCAAAGCAGGACCGTGGTATAAAGTGGAGATCACTATGAGTGGGAGATTTCACCATCGAAACATCAACCATTCTAAAGTACAAGGTGAAAATCTTGGTACAGTTCGATAAGCAGTTTGTCCAGCAAGGAAAAGGGCGGGAACAGCAAACTATAGAAACAAGGAAGAAGCTCCATTCTGGTAGTACAGTCAGCTCAAACAGAGAACATATCCAGCTCTGGTCCAATCTTGCTAGAAAGGCAAGTTGCCCTGTCAAAGAGGTTAGTTCACAAGGAGTTCAGCTGCAGTAATGGTTGGTGGATCAATTTATGACAAGACATGGCTTTGCCTTACACATGGTAAGTGAAGATAGGGCAGCAGTTACAGCAGCAATGACAGATGATCAACTGCAAAATAGATTCATCCGTATCTTGTATGCAAAAAGTGACATTTTAAATGTGAATGAAACTGGACTGTTTTACTGTTTTTTTTTAACCAAATCACTCTTTAGTGTTTAAAAATGAATTGTGTAATGGTGGAAAGTGAAACATGGAATGCGTCACTGCTCTCACCTGGGGACATGGCACTGAGGAGCAGCCAATTCTTGTGATAGGAAAGTTGAAGAAGCCATATTACCAAGACATTATCCATGCAGCATACGGCTGACAAAACCATCCAGAAGGTCTCCAGCATTTTAGAGGCACAGATCAGAAAAGTGGTGAAGGTGCACCAACTGAAAAACAAGGAAGATTATCATCATTACAGAGAACTGCCCTGTACACCTTGACATTGTTGACCAGAGAAGTGTCAAGCTGCCCATTTTTGCCTCCCAACACCATGGCCAACTCCACCATTGGAGTGCTTATCAATCTTAAAACTACCAATGGCAGCTAATCTCTTATCAAGGCCATTGATTAGAAGCAAAAGTAGAACCCAACTGTTCTAGTGGCCACCTTTGTGATGAAGTAGGCATAGAAGATAGTAAATGAAGTGACGATACCTAATTACTTACACAATCCTGGTTTTATGAAAACAAGTACTGTAAAAACACTGAGAATGAAGGAGAGATTGATGAGACCAACCAAGCTGCAGACATCTGACATGGCAACTCCAGCATAGAGAACTATGGAAACTAATGGTGTGATAACAAGGTGTAGAGCTGGATGAACACAGCAGGCCAAGCAGCATCAGAGGAGCAGAAAAGCTGACGTTTTGGGCC
>NC_063339.1:39866978-39978228 GCF_021869965.1 Rhincodon typus
AACCACTTCAACTCCCCTCCCACTCCCTGGACGACATGTCCATCCTGGGCCTCCTCCAGTGTCACAACGACGCCATTCGGAAACTGGAGGAGTAGCACCTCATATTCTGCTTTGGGAGCCTACAAACCAATGGTCTCGATGTGAACTTTACCAGTTTCAAAATCTCCCCACCCCTGGCCTCATAACATGACTAACCTTCCCTCTCATCCCCACCTCCTTGACCTGACACAACCTGTCCGTCTTCTCTCCCACCTATCCGCCTCTCCCAACTCACTGACCAATCCCCACCACTGCCTACATGCACTCACCTATCACCATCCCACCTTCCTTCCCCAGCCCCACCCCTCCTCTATCTAATTACTTCAAAGCTCCCTTCTCCCTTCCCCCTTTCTGAAGAAGGGCCCCGACCTGAAACGTCAGCTTTCCTGCTCCTCTGATGCTGCCTGGCCTGCTGTGTTCCTCCAGCTCCACACTGTGTTATCTCTGACTCCAGCATCGGCAGTTCTTACTATCTCTGACTAGATTAGTAGGGGCCTTCCCGACTACCTCGAATCTCTGTTTTGCATGAATTTTCAGTGGGCCAGCTATGATTCTATTTATTGTGAATTTACTGTGTTCAGGCAGATAGCTTTGTGGAGATCACTAGCAAGGGAGTCAATAAGCATGTTGCTTATCATCAAGAATGCTAGACATATTAAGATGGTAATGTTTTAAGCTGTGTCCTTTATTTCTAGGTTATTGGGAATAGTTTGGAGAGCAGGATACAACTTCCTAAGAAATCTGCCCAGAGACAAGCCCATGTGCTCTCATACTAAAATCAAACAAAAAAAATGCTGTCACACCTGCTGAGTTTCTACAGCACTTTCTATTTTCATTGCCCTCATACTGCCTAGAGGCAAGTACGCATGGCCTGCTTAGATAGAAAGTTGAATGAAAACTTATTGAAAACACTGTTTCATCACTTGAGCACCAAAGAGGAGACATCTATTCAGCTTTGCAGACTTGCTGGGCTGGTTTTTATGTCTCACTGCCCAACACTGGCATGTGGAAGGTGGGACACATGTAAATTAAAGTGAAGCAGATTGGGGTTGGTCAAATTTTCTTGGCTGGCATCAACGTGGGTAACCCTGTAACACCCTTGGAGCTTTCTTCCTTTCCTTATTATGTTAATGATTCCCACAGATCTGCAATCAGTGTTATGAATGACTGGAGAATTTGTGGCCCACTTCCTCCTGCAAAGTGAGTCTGTGAAATCTCAGGGCCTGAAATCCAGGTTTCTAGTTTTTATTATGCATTAGTACTCAGAGTATTAGCATCACTAGGTAAACCAGCATTTATTGCTCATCTTTAATCTTTTTGAAAGTCATTCATTGGATGTGGGCCTCGCTGGCCAGGTCAGCATTTATTACCCATCCCTAATTGCCCAGAGGGCAGTTAAGAGTCAATCACATTACTGTGGGTCTGGAGTCACACGTAGGCCAGACCAGGTAAGGGTGGCAGTTTCCTTCCCTAAAGGACATTAGTGAACCAGATGATTCAACAATTGACATTGGTTTTATAGTCATCATTTGACACTCAATCCAGATTTTCAATTGAATCTAAATTGCACCATCTGCCACAGCAGGATGTGAACTGGGGTCCCCAGATCATTACTATGGTCTCTGAATTAATAGACTAGTGATAATACCATTGCATCCCCCTCAATTGCCCTTCAGAATATGATGGTGAGCCACTTTCCTGACTCATTGTAGTCCACGTGGTGTAAATTTCCCTCCCCCCAACATTGAAATTGGGCAGGGAGTTCTGGGCTGTGGACCTAGTGACAGCGAAGGGATGACGACATGATTCAAACTCAGCATGATGATGAACTTGCAGGCACTGGTGTTATTATGTTCTCAGTTGATGGTAAGAATGGACAATCAGATCCCAGAATGAAACCTGCTTGATAGATCATAAATGTGATTTTTATAATTTGTTTACTGTGGTGGTTAGTACATTGAATATATTCACAAAAAGATGGCAATGTACATTTGACAAAAGAACATTAAGGCTTATTACACACAAAAGAAAAATAAATGAACTATTTTACACAATTAAGAACTAGTTAAAAGTCATGCTATATTTTATCCTCAACAATAACCTGACAGATATTCACACCTCAGAGAAGGCTAAACTGTTCCCATTTTGAAGTTCCATGTTCAGTGAGAACCACTGTATTTGGTTTCTTTCTGGAAAACTTACATATTTACTCAATGCTTTCTTCTTTAGTTGATGTCTGTTCTGGAGAACGTTAAAATGACTGCTAACTTAACTCATTTATATTTTAATGTGAGTTCATTAAACTCACGCACTCAACAGTTTTGCAGAATCCTTTCCTCTCTTTAACGTCTTGTAGCTATAGTTGGTCTCTTATTAACTTCTAAGTCACTGAGGATTGCTTTTATAGAATCATTGAGTCATACCCTTTGGTCCAACTCATCCTTGCTGACCAAATATCCTAAACTGATCTAGTCCCATTTTCTTCTGCCCTGACTGTTTTGGAGACTCCCGTACTGACTTCTTAAAATCATAGAACCCGATTGTGCGGAAACAGGCCATTTGGCCCAACAAGTGCGCACTGACCCTCCGAAGAGCATCCCACCCAGTCCAATGCCCCTAAACCTGCATTTCCCATAGCTAATGCACCTAACCTACACACCCCTGAACACTATGGGTAATTTAGCATGGCCAATCCACCTAACTCTTTGGACTGTGGGAGGAAACCGGAGCACCTGGCAGAAACCCACGCAGACACAAGGAGAACATGTAAGCTTCATGCAGACAGCTGACTGAGGCCATAATTGAACCCAGGTCCCTGGCCCTGTGAGGCAGCAGTGCTAACCACTGAACCATCGTGCCCCATGACTTGTTGATGCTCCAGGACTTTTCCCTTTATAATCTTCTGGATTGTTCTGTTTTTCAAAAAGAAAACCTGTTTCTGTGGCTATCTCCCAGTGTCATAGGCCACCTTGTTGCTAGGCAAAAGCCCAACTTTGTTTTTCTCCTCTACTCCTATCCTCGCCTCAAGGTTCCTGTTAAAGCCTCATTAAACTCATTTCCAGACAATCTGCACCACTTAGAGAACTCAAAAAGGAAACTAGAGGTATATCTTCCCCTCTAATGCACACAATATAAAAATATAAAATAAGTCCACTTTAGAACTCAAGTTCTCAAATAACAATAATATATCATGACCCCTCATCTCAGTGCCCCCATGTTTTTCTAGATGGTAGAGGTGATTGGTTTGGAAGATGTTTTCAAAGGAAATATTAGCCCAGTATTGGAAACAATATCCATTAGATCTTCAAGTAGTTTGCTGTTTGAATATCTTTAGTTTCAGTTTTTAGTTGTTCCTTAATACAGTATAACCAAACTGCTGGAATCCAGTGATTTCTGTCAGGTTTATCAAGCAGCTGTCTGATTCTTCTTTAAATGTTTTGTAACAAAACTGCTGTAGGGAGAAAGGTTTCCTTTCAGTAGAGCTATAAGAAGTCAGATTAGTCTCTTATCTACTTTCACTATAGACTACCATGGCAGAATGCAAAATTAATCCCTTATGTTGGAAATTTGTGAGTAAATGCACAAGAAAAGGTAGTGTATTTGACAATTCTGTCTCGCCAAAAAGGCTAGTTTCAATAAAAAACTAGAATTTTAGAATTTAAGGAATCAATAGGTGGAATCTTGAGTTTTTGAGTCTGTGTGGAGATGGGTTAAAAACTGGAGGGACTTCCACTTGGGAACAGGTCAGGTTTTCTTGCATAACATTCTCCTCAGCTTATTACATATGCATAAGGAGGTAATGCACCAAACGTCATGAGCAAGCTGCGCTCCAGTAGGCTATGTACCACTGTCTGCTCAGTGTTTTGTGTGAATATGAAGTTACAGGGTACCAGCCATCTTTATCAGATACTTGACGCTATAGGTGTGAGGCTGGAAAAGCAAAGCACGTCAGACAGCATCCGAGGAGCAGGAAAGTCAACGTTTCAGATCAAAACCCTTTGTCAGGACTGGGGAGGGGGAGAGGAGCCCAGAAATAAATAGAGGGAGGGGGTAGGATAGGAGAGATGGTGATATTTGGATGCAGGTAGGGGGTTATTGTGATTGGCCCGTGGGAAGGGTGGAGTGGATAGGTGAGTAGGAAGATGGACAGGTTGGGCCAGGTCAAGAAGGTAGGGAAGAGGGGAAAGGCTGGATTGGGATAAAGCTGTAGGATGGAGGGATTTTGAAGCTGGTGAAGTCAATGTTGAGGCCATTATCATGTGCAATCAATGTTTGCCACCATATTGCAGATACTATTGTAGCACCACAAAAGCTCTGCTTCTTAGATGCGTGCCAGGGTTCACACTTAAAACTTAAAAAGATTTACAACCCTGAGCACCATCAATTCACTGACCTTTCTGAGAATGTAAATAAATGATGGCTTCTCAGCAAAGGCTTACATGGGACAAATAGACAACCAAAAAATATGGTTTCAGAACAAGTACGTCACGGGTATTGCACACACATGCATCAAATATTGCTTTATTAATCTTTGTCAACTGTGGCTCATTGACAACGCTGAAGCAATTTTCATATAGAACTCTTTAACAGCTAACTTCCCCATACCACATTCTTTTCACTAGTAATGGGAACGGACAATCACAACTCTGGGTGTTGATTTCTATCTGTCTAATGTCGCTATCAACATCTATCAATGAACCATAGTCCATGAGCTCATTCTAATGTCTCTGAATGCTTCTCACAATCTGCAGAAAGACATGGCTAATGAGCACAAACATGCCCAGATGCGACGTGGTGGTTGCCTGACATAAGGCTCCTGACACCTTTGAGGAGCAGGCCCTAAATTGGCAGGACGGCAAGAGGAACTTGCCTGTACTTCAGGGGAAGTTGGATATCTGCTGCCACTTAGTGAGAAAACCTCCAAGCTGCATATCCAGCACCAAAAGTGGCAGCTCACAACGCTAACAAGTAATTATGCCTTTCTATGCAACTTCAAAACAGAAGTTGCTGGAAAAACCCAGCAGGTCTGGCTGCAACTGGGGAGAACAAATCAGAGTTAATATTGCGGGTCCGGTGACCCTTCCCCAGAACTGATGGTAGCTAGGAAAATGTCAGTTTACATGCAGAAAATAGGGAGGGGCATGGATAGGGAGTGAATGATAGGATAAAGGATAGAGCCCAAAGAGAGCAAAGAGCTGTTAGATAGACAAAGGACTTTATAAGAATCTGGCTAGGAGATGAATAGCTGTTAATGGGGACTGTTAGTGACTGTTGACTATTAGTCAACTCCTTTGCTACCCAACTGTTCTGAGGAAGGGTCGTCAGACCTGAAACATTAACTCTGATTTTTTTCTTCACAGATGCTGCCAGACCTGATGAGATCTTCCAGCAACTTCTGTTTCTGTTCCTGACTTACAGCATCCACAGTTCTTTCAGTTTTTATTTTGTATTTAATTCACTGCCACATCTCTTCCAGGCATGACCACCTTGAAGAAGTTCTGCTCCTCTCTCCAATGGGATTTCCGTTCCAATCTTTCTTCTTGCCCACCGACATTAATTTCACTATCACTCCTGGTGTTTGACCAGGTACTTGCTGAAACTCATTTCCACAGCCATATCACATTCCTCAGTGATTGCCTCTGGCTCAGAATCACCCCACATGGATTCCAACAGAAGTTTCATCCCTCATGTTTTGAATCCTCCCAGGATCACAGACACCTCCGTGACGTTCAATATTCCATGGGCAGCTGATCTCACCACATCCTGAGATCCACAGTCAGTGCCATGCGGCACCACATGCACACTCTCAACCTTTCTCTCCAACAGCATCACATCACGCTGGCTCAGGGCTGCACCACTCCGCAGTTCCACTTCATTCTCTGGCTCATTCATTGTGCTAACAAGAAACTTTTTCTTTTCCTTTCAGGCATCAAGGAACACAAGATGCAACATCTCAAAGATACCTATGGCCCTCTGGAACCTTCCTGTCTTCCCCTTCCCTCTGACACCATCCCTTCCCCCATCCTCACCTCCTGTCGGGTATTCACCATCCCTCCTGACCTTCCGCTTTCCGATGCTGAACGTTCTGTACGCAGCAAAGGTCTCAGCTTTATTCCTCTGCGTCCCCACCTTAACAAATTTCATGAACGACACGACGCTAAACCCTTCTTCCGCTGTCTTCGCCTCCGTGCTCATTTCTTTGGGCAAGAGTCCTCTCCCTGTCCCACAGACCCCTTCGCCCAACTCCAACACTCTCCCTCCACCTGGAGCCCTCCCTCTGGCCTTTTACCTGCACTCAATCTGTTCATTGAGAACTGTCGACGTGATATTGGTCGCCTCAATTTCTCTGCGCTCCCCCCTCACACAATCCAACTATCTCCCTCCGAACTGACTGCACTCTGTGTGCTTAGATCTAACCCTGACCTTGTCATTAAGCCTGCCGATAAGGGTGGTACTGTGGTAGTCTGGCGTACTGACCTCTATCTTGCAAAGGCTAAGCGCCAGCTCTCAGATACCTCCTCCTATCTTCCCCTGGACCACGACCCCACTATGACATATCAGGCCATTGTATCAACTACGGTAACTGATCTCCCCCCTCTGCTTCCAAGCTGATCGTCCTGCAGCCCTGCATGGCTCACTTCTACCTCCTTCCGAGAATCTGGGTAGACCCATTGTTTTTGCCTGCTCCTGCCCCACAGAACTCATCTCTTCCTACCTTGACTCAGTCTTCTGTCCCCTGGTCCAGTCCCTGTCTGCATACATCCATGATTCTTCTGACACTTTATATTAGTTCCAAAACTTCCAGTTTGCAGCCTCCAGCTGCCTCCTCTTTACCATGGGTGTGCAATCCCTTTACACGTCCATTGCCCACCAGGAGGGTCTTAGGGCTCTCCACTTCTTCCTGGAGCAAAGGCCTGAACCGTCCCCACCCACCATTACCCTCAACAACATCTCTTTTAACTCCTCTCATTTTCTTCAGGTAAGAGGGGTGGCCATGGGTACCTGCGTGGGCCCCAGTTATGCCTGTCTCTTCATGGGGTACATGGAACATTCTAGCAACTTCTGTTTCTGTTCCTGATTACAGCATCCACAACTCTTTCGGTTTTTATTACATGCATATCATGTGGAGTAGTGCAATGAGTACTGTGACTGTCATTCTCTGCTGCTCTCTGGGAGGAACATAACCTCAGGAATGTGGGATGTTTACACTTCAGGAGTCAATCAAAAGAGTTTAGCTCCTCCATGTCTCTGTAAGGGATGAATACCTCTTGCAAACTGAGCATTGAGTCATTCGAGTCACAAAACTGAGCCCCCAAATAATCCTGCGTAACTCCAACACTGAACAGGAGGTTATTAGTTCTAAGGACACAATTAACTTACAATTAGTGGCAAACAAAGTATCTTGAAGTTTTAAAAATATAAAGCAAGCATTCTTTTGAGGGCTGGAATACCTGTACACCGATGTGTCTTCAGGGCAACCAATCATATAATTCTCTGCACTGCTCCAGCTTCTGGGCAGTGAGGGCTACAGCATTCCACCTCCTTGTGTGCTGCTCCTGCCCCTCCCTGTGCATGCGGATGAAGTCCCTGATTGCAGACACACAGGGTCCTCTCCTACCTGGGCCCGAGCAGAGGCCTGGTCTTGATCAGTCCTCTGGGAGCCAGCAGTCTGGGGCATTTTTCCCTTAGCCAAGTGCAGAACTATTGCAGTGAGGTGCTCACCTGCTTGCACTCCGAAACTTTCTAATAATCATGTGCCCACCAAGGTGTCGGAATCTGGGCTGGTAAGGGGCACAAGAGGTTGTCATCTCAATGTTTCCTCTGAGGCCTCGGTAATCTTGCCCTCAGGAGTCCTGGTGTTGGATACCGGACAAGCTATGCATTTTACCATGGTGAGGGTGTGGGTGAAGACTTGCTGACAGTAACTGCAAGACACAGAAGGCATCACCAGTTCAAGGTGGTATGCAATGGATGACATTGAAGCTGGGTTAATGTGAGAGGTACAGTGGAAGAAAGAGTGTTCCTTACTCGGTTGGTGGGACACGGATGTTTCAACATCCTGTCAGGAGCTACTGCGATCTCTTCCTGTGAGGGCCAGGATTCTCTCTTCAAATGGATCGAGGAGCCTAATATCCCCTTCAGCCATATGGATGGGCTCTCTTTGCCCTGTACAGGTTGTCATCCCTTGGAAGAGAGAAAACAGGGGATTAAATGAGATGAAAGTTAGTGGCATGGCTGTTAGTGGTGGTGTAGGTGGATGATAGGTGGTCAGGTGTCCTGAGGTAGTGAGGAAGCAGCACAAAGGCCATTCAGAATTAGTAGTGTGGAAGATTACTAGGGACTGAGAGCAAGGGACAGAGATGTTGCAAGTAATAGTGAGAATGACCGAGTACAAACCTTGGTGGGAAATGGGTGCAGCAGCAGAGGTAGAGAGACTGTGAGATGGCAGGAAGAATCATATGGAACTCATGTGGCACAGTAGAGAAGTTCATTGATTTTCTTATGGCTTTATTGGCTGTTCCTGTGGACAGTGGAGATGGAACTGATGCAAGTGGCAACCTCAGACCAGGCTGCCAGGGCCTAGTATGTGGCCTCCTCTGGCAGTTCTCCAGGAAGAGAACAACCTTCCTCTACACCACCCCCTTTCCACTAGCACCTCCAGGTCCCTGTCAGAGATCTTCCCCTTCCCCGACATGTTCACAATCTGTCTTTGACCAAGCGGGCAGCTTCAGAATGCTAATACTCTTTCCAGTGCCCAGCAGACAATTAAAGATGGTGTAACTGCAGGAGTTGGCAGCCTTTAAGGGCGATCTCCACTGAATAGTGATTGGTGAAACATTAGCTTTGTTTTTCTCATTGCACAAATGCTACCAGTTCATAGACAAATTGGACCAAAAAGTTTGTTTCTGTGTTGTGTGACTCTTTGACTCTATAGTGTACTGAGTTTCTCCATCACTTATTGTTTAGATTTGTACAATTTTCAGTTTATTTCTTAGCGTACTTTTGGGGACTGGATGGATGGCTGAGGGAATAGAGACTTCTATCATACAAGAAACTTGGGAGAAGCTTAGATCAGTGAGTGGCTTTGAAATCATTTGTGGAGCAAACAGACAGGTTTGAAAAGACCATTGTTTGGTGAGTGAACCTTTATTTGTCAAAAGCAACTGATCTAACAGGATATGATAGTCAATGAGTTAAAACTGTCATGATGTGGTACTTATGGTAGCTTCTATAACATAAATACGAGAACGGGTCATATAGTACCGAAGGATTCACATACAGCTCCTGGTATTGATGTATGTACATTGTACTCACAGGGCACTTCCATGTTTGGGCTCAAGCAAAACAATTCTGCTTCACTGTAGCATGCTTCCTTTCAACATGACATGCTGCCAAAGAACTCAATAAGATGGAGACTTTTATTATTCACTTGTGGGACATGGATGTTGGCCATTCCCATTTATTGCCTATCCGTAGCTGCCCTTAAACTGAGTGGCTTTAGAAGCCATTTCAGAGGACAGTTAAGAGCCAACCACATTGTTGTGGGTCTGAAATAACATGTAGGTCAGACCAGGCGAGGATGGTAGATTTCCTTTGCTGAAGGATATTAATGAGCCAGATGGATTTTTCCGACGATCAGTAATAGTTTCATCAGTAGATTCTTAATTCCAGATTTAAAAAAAAATTGAATTCAAATTCTGCCATTGTAGGATTCAAACCTGGGTCCCCAGAATATTGGCTGAGTTTCTGCATTAATAGTCTAGCAATAGTACCACTAGGCCATCACTGCCCTGACAGCTTTACTCCATTAGTTTGTATGCTTTGATACACTTATGACAGCATTAGCATGTCCCTTAAAGTTATATCTGGTGAGAGACATAACATAATAGCAACCAGTTGTCAATTGAACCTCATGCCTGTGATCAGAGGTGACGTTGACCCCTCTCTACTCATTCTTCTGTACCTTCTTTATGCTGTGAAGAGTGAAATCCTTCCACACTCTCATCATCATCATCGTGTTTCTATTATTGATTACTATAATATGCAAATGCAATAAGTTGCAATGATTCTTTTGAGCCTCAATAATTGCTCTTGAGAAGGACATGATGAGACTTCTTGATTCACGGCAGTTGTTATGTTATCAATACACCTGAAGAGCTGTTAAGTGGGAAGTTCCAGGATCAATGATAAATAAGTCAGGACTAAGGAGTAATGTGTGACTTGGAGGGAACCCTGCACGTAGATGTGCACTCATGTGCTTGTTGCCTTTGTCCTTTTGAGTGCTAGAGGTCACAGCTGACAGGTGTTATTGAAAAAGCCTTGGCAAATTGCTGCACTGCATTATGCAGACAGTATGCACTGTAGCTATGTGCATAATGGTGGAAGGAGAGGTTGTTTAAGGTGGGAAATGGCCTAGCCATGAAGTGAGCTGCTTTGTGCAACATTGTGTTGAGCATTTTGTGTTGTACCACCCCGGTAATTGAACATTCAGAGGCTTTGAGAGGTATGTCATTCACTATAGGATACCTAGTCTATGACCTACTCTATGACCCATAGGGCAGGTTAGTTGTTCACTGGCAATTCTTGTAGTCCATTGGCCTTATACCATTTATCCTTTCTGTGTGTAGAAGCTGCAAGGGAATCATAATGATATAATGTCCATAAATCTTTTAGGTTGGTTTGTTAAATTGTCATGTTATGAAAGCATTTCGGTAGCTCCCTGGATAACTTTCACTGGAAACAATAATAAGACTGACACCACATTATTAACAGAACATTAATCACATGGAAATGTTTCCTGCTCATAAAATAGAGCATGATTTCATACAGAGAATTTGAGTGATATATTCCATCAATGCTTCCTCGCACAGGGCGTTGGGTAGTGTTGGAAACATAACCTTCTGACATAGTTCTTGTCCATATGATGGGATGAATATGAGCATGGAAGGAAGAAATACCTTCTGTGAAACCTGATTCACCAGAGTCTCTGTTTTGTTATTAGGAAGATATTGGAAATGTTAGAATAGAAGTTTCCCATAATGCAAAACAACACATTGAGCAGAATTTAATGAAACTGTAAGCCTGACTGAATCTCCAAAATAAGTACTAATATTCAAGGACACCAAATAGTTTCTAACAACCTATCTTGTTATATTCACCAGTCAAAATGCACACTGCTCCTTCAAGTGGTTGGTAATTTAGAAGAAAATACAGAAGGTGATGTTCTAATATTTTCCACATGAACGTGTCCTAAACGTGAGGATTCATAGGGATTGCAACTAAGAAGTAAATTGTTGATTAATTATTAAAATGATGGTCTATTTTACTAAACTGATTATGTCAACTGAATCATCATTAAACTTAGTATGTTATTTTGGTGAATTGTTAAGCTTATCCAGTTGATAAGCTGAATAGTAGGAAGGAATAGAAGACTTCCCTTTTTTGTACAGAAACAGCAAATACAGCAATGCTGGAGAGACTGCTCAAATACACTTCATTTAAGATGTTTACGTGTCTGAAAAAGGAGCTTCTTAAAACCACTTTCAACTGGAATTGAACTAACTCCTGTCCTATATACAAAGCTTGGATCAAAGCTTGTTTCTGAATGGATTTTTCTTTTACTGAGGTCACAGTGTAATTACTGTATTAGATCTTGCCTACCATGTTATGTACATAAGAAATATCAGCGTCAGAGCTTTGTAATTGTGGATTTACATTGTCTGTTGCTAGCATGAGAAGACGTGAAGAGAACATTAGGTGTAGCTCCTAGTGGAGCTGTAGCCACTAGAAAAAAAAGTAGAGATAGTAGGAACTGCAGATGCTGGAGAATCCGAGACAACAAGGTGCAGGGCTGGATGAACACAGCAGGCCAAGCAGCATCATAGGAGCAGAAAGGCTGACGTTTTGGGCCTAGACCCTTCATCAGAAAAGGGGGAGGGGAAGGGCGTTCTGAAATAAATAGGGAGAAAGTGGGAGGCGGATAGAAGATGGATAGAGGAGAGGATAGGTGGAGAGGAAACAAACAGGTCGAAGAGGCAGGGATGGAGCCAGTAAAGGTGAGTGTAGGTGGGGAGTTAGGGAGGGGATAGGTCAGTCCAGGGAGGACGGACAGGTCAAGGGGGCGGGATGAGGTTAGTCGGTAGGAAATGGGGGTGCGGCTTGAGGTGGGAGGAGGGGATAGGTGGGAGGAAGCACAGGTTAGGGAGGTGGGGACGAGCTGGACTGGTTTTGGGATGCGGTAGGGGGAGGGGAGATTTTGAAGCTTGTGAAATCCACATTGATACCATTGGGCTGCAGGGTTCCCAAGCGGAATATGAGTTGCTGTTCCTGCAACCTTCGGGTGGCATCGTTGTGGCACTGCAGGAGGCCCAGGACGGACATGTCGTCTGAGGAATGGGAGGGGGAGTTGAAATGGTTCGCGACTGGGGGGTGCAGTTGTTTATTGCGAACCGAGCGTAGGTGTTCTGCAAAGCGGTCCCCGAGCCTCCGCTTGGTTTCCCCGATGTAGAGGAGGCCACAACGGGTACAGCGGATGCAGTATACCACATTGGCAGATGTGCAGGTGAACATCTGCTTGATGTGGAAAGTCTTCTTGGGGCCTGGGATGGGGGTGAGGGAGGAGGTATGGGGGCAGGTGTAGCACTTCCTGCGGTTGCAGGGAAAAGTGCCGGGTGTGGTGGGGCTGGAGGGGAGTGTGGAGGGACAAGGGAGTCACAGAGAGAGTCGTCCCTCCGGAAAGCAGATAAGGGTGGGGAGGGAAAGATGTCTTTGGTGGTGGGGTCGGATTGCAGATGGCGGAAGTGTCGGAGGATGATGCGTTGGATCCGGAGGTTGGTGGGGTGGTACGTGAGGACAAGGAGGATTCTTTTTTGGTTCTTATTGCGTGGACGGGGTGTGAGGGATGAGTTGCGGGAGATGTGGGAGGGCGTTCTCAACCACTGAGGGGAGGAAGTTACGGTCCTTGAAAAACGAGGACAACTGAGATGTACGGGAGTGGAATGCGTCATCCTGGGAGCAGATGTGGCGGAGGCGAAGGAATTGGGAATAGGGGATAGCATTTTTGCAGGAAAGTGGGTGGGAGGAGGAGTATTCTAGGTAGCTGTGGGAGTCGGTGGGCTTGAAATGAATATCGGTTTCTAGATGGTTGCCCAATATGGAGACAGAGAGGTCCAGGAAGGGGAGAGAGGTATTAGAGATGGTCTAGGTAAACTTAAGGTTGGGGTGGAAGGTGTTGGTGAAGTGGATGAACTGTTCGAGCTCCTCTTGGGAGCACGAGGCGGCGCCGATACAGTCATCAATGTAACGGAGGAAGAGGTGGGGTTTAGGGCCGGTGTAGGTACGGAAGAGGGATTGTTCCACGTAACCTACAAAGAGGCAGGCGTAGCTTGGGCCCATGCAGGTACCCATGGCCACCCCCTTTGTCTGTAGGAAGTGGGAGGAATTGAAAGAGAAGTTGTTGAGGGTGAGGACGAGTTCGGCTAAGCGGATGAGGGTGTCAGTGGAGGGGGACTGGTCGGGCCTGCGGGACAGGAAGAAGCGGAGGGCCTTTAGGCCATCTGCATGGGGAATATATGTTTTCAGTCGTGAGAATGGCAGAAGGAAAAGACCCCAAACCTCAGGAAGTTGATGGGGATATAACCATTTGCAAAAACTCTTCTCAATCCACTCCAATACTTACACCTACACCTTCAGTGTCCACTGAAGAGCAGACGGAACGTTAACCTACATGGGTTGACATAGTACTTGAGTTTCATGGGGGTGCAACGTACTTATAAAGATTGATGCCTGGTATTCTCAACTTACCATGTTATGAGGGTACAATATGACCTTCACCACTGGCTGTGTATTTGACAGTCAAGAGGATCCGTGAATTTCTCAAGGCTAATTCCCCTTCTTTTATTTTCTCCTCCCAATCAGCTGGGATATGATGCCATTGGGAGAGGTGCCAAGTAAAGTCTAGACACTTGCATACTTCACCAGATAGTAAGCTACAAATTAGTGTTACAGGGGTATGAAGCAAGGTAAGTTGTTCATCTAACAGGGGGAGTCCCAGCAACGAGAAAAAGGTACAGATATAAAATGCCTCCACCAGAAATAATGTAACTGAAATTATGTTTCATGTATAAAACTTCAATTTACCAAAATCTTTACAATTTTTAAGACCTCATACATAATTTCCATTCCTAATAGTTTTCTCAAAACCAGTGATTATAGCAATCTTCCCATTATTGCATCTTAAACTAGATATAGTTCAATCGCTGTAGGGATGTTCATTAAATTCATAAACAATGAAGGAGATAAAAACAGGAGGGAACATTCAAAAGTGCGTAGCAAATGCTTTTCTGCAACCTTGCATTTTGACCTACATTATTCAGAAAACCTGTTTTGTCTGAATCATGTTCAGTCTGCCTTTTAGCCTTAGTCTCTAATTATATAAAACTGTATCAGATTTATGAAATGCATAATTATTGTTCCATCAGGATTTTGCCTTTCGACTTGGCAAATGCCTTGCAGTTATCTCAGCAGCTGGCTTTGTCAAGTTCCCAGTGCAGTTTCTGTTTCCTGAAGCAAGGCAGACAAGGTCAGCATGTTTGATTGTCAGCCTGTAAATTAAAGGTAAATGCTTAAACAGCTACTGGGAATCAAGGTGAAGAGTATATTTTTTTGTATTTTTTTAACATTATCTAATGGTTGCTCCCTTTGTTAGTTCACGCACATGGGGCGAAATGTTCCCAGGCCCTGAAAGACTTAGGCATTGGTGAGAAAATTAGGAAAACTGTATAAGATGGGCAGTGAGGAGCCCTCGATATGGACAGCAAAAGGTCCCAATTTCCAAACAAGTGTTGAATAGCAAGACAAGATACTTGCTAGTGAGTACTGTGGGCCTATTTTCATGTATTAGCATGCATTAAAATTTCATTACTATTATATCTCACCTCATTGATAAGCAGTTTCTCAATTCTCCCAACTGCCTGATAGAATATAAACAGTGACAATTCCTAACATGAAAGTCAGAGTTGTGACTCCAGCTCACTACTTGCTCCTTCAGACCTCCAGATTGGATAACAATCACTAACATCCGAGGGCAGCGACCGTGCACATACCACCCCCAATCCACAAACATTGGCAGCTAACATGTACTTGTATCACCGCACCCTCATGGAACTTCCACTTTCAAGACAGTTTTGCATTTCAAGTTTGCATTTTCGAACTCAATGGCAGCTTTCATTATAATTCTGCTGCAAGAACACTGTGCGCAGAAAGGCACCCAACTCACAGGTTCGACTTGGCTGTATCTCAGGAATTCTTGTTTGCTCTCTCAGCACTCACATACGATGCACCTGCTTGAATGCTTACAACATCCTTGTCTTGATTTTATACACTTTGCCCTCTCAGCTAGAGCTTAAATACTCCCAGTTCTCCTGTCTTGACTTGCCTTTTAGTACAGATACAAATCGTGGCAGTTTGTCATGGTTGTCAGCAGTTGTCAGTCAAAGGGGCGGATATTATGTCAATTTCACAGTTGCACTATGTGCCTGTGGCAAATACACTGAATGTGCTTCCATCAAATGATCATATCACAAAGTATGAGAGGACTAATCCTCAACCAACTCAAGGAAGACACACTTCAATCAGGAGGCCTGGGCATGCTCAGTCAGCTGGTCGGGTCAGGCAGAGTTATGGGGTCTGCACCTCTTTGGCCTGTGGTGTGGGCAATGGTCCAGTGCACCCAGTCTGGGGAGTCATGGAAAATCAATTGGGGAGCTGCACAGATCTGTCAAGGGTCTGGTCAGTCATCAGTCAGTCCTGGGGATCTGCCCATGAAAGGTTAGGGTTTTTAGCCTCAGGGGCCAATGCTGGGAGAGGGAAGCTGGGAAACTCAATTAGAGATAGCTCGCTGGCTTTGCAGAGGGGATAACAAACGGGTAATGCAGAGGCAGGTCATTGAGAACAGTTGAAGTGTCAATATCTGAGCAGTTGGAGGATGCAGGGTTCAGTCTTGCTGATACTTCATCTGAGTGAACCATATCCTCAGAGGTGGAGGAGGGAATCTGTTACAGGGCTGTCAAAACCATGCAGATGCCATTAGTACCTGCAGGAAACAAATGAAAGAACCCATCATGTAAAAGGGGTAGAAAGGGGAAGGGGATTATAAAAGTGTCTTCACAGTGATGGCAATGGGGAGAGGGACACAGCAATGAACAATGCATCATTCTTGCTGCTAGGACATAGAGGTTTCAGCATCACCATGTGAGGGGTTGTGGTACTAAGTAACGAGAGTCACAATTCTCTCCTTTGGGGGTGAGGAGCAAAATGTCGAGCACTCCACCACCTGCCCTGGCTCTCTCTACTCTTTTGTGGGTAGTTTGTCTCATTTGAGGAGAAAAAGGGAGGGATTGAGTTAGATGGAAGTGACTGGCACTGCTGGTAGTTCTGGTGCACATTGGCGAAAGGTGTCGAGGTGTTCTGAGTGAGTGAGCAGGCAGTGCAGGAGCCAGGCGGGGTAATGCTGTGGGAGGTGCGAGTGAGTGATTGTGAGTGGGAAAGGTATTTTAGGCAATTGCGAAAGTTGTAGAGTGTGAGCCTTGCAGTAACAGAGAACTAATGAGTGTGAGGTAGCAGAGGGAAGGGTGTGCCACTTACCCAGGTGGAGTGGAGGAGATCATTGACCTTCACTGTTGGGCATTCCTCTGCACCATGAAAACAGGGCTGACCCACCTGGCAACATCCGACTAGGCTGGCAGGGTCTGGTGTTGTGATCTCCTCTACTGGTCCTGGGGGAAGGGGCTGCCCCTCCTGTATAGCACCCCATCAAAACCAGGACCTCCAGGTCCCTGACTGCTAAGCATGGCATCAATTTTCCTTTATCTGACATCTCCAGGGCAATTCCATGCAGAGTGGTTCCAAATGGCCAACATTTGTCTTGCTTTGGAGAATTGCATTTTAAACATTGCACCAGTGCTAGGAATCACAGGATGCCCCAGGAATGCTTGTACTTCCATCTAGAGCGAGAGGGAGAATAGAATAGAACATGGATACCATAGCAGTGTGTCACATAGATAATGAGGTGAGTTTGGGAAGAGAATGTGAGAAAACTCACTCAGCCAGAAACCCTCCATGAAACTTGTTAAAATTGACATTTCATGGATGTCTGGTAAAATTCAGCCCATGGTTACATTATAAGAAGCATTAACAGGCTTTAAATTGACTTTGCTAAATTCCCAGTCTAGAACATGTACATCAGATAGCTACTCACTGAAGGTGCAGCATCTCCAATTCCGAATGGGAGGCAAAATTAGAAAGGAGTTACTCTTGAATTATCTTCAGCACCTCCTGGCTGCTAAGTAGGGAATAATAACAGCAATCTGACCACCTTTCTACACCGTCACCCACCACCACCGCCCTTGCACAGGCATCAGGCCAGAAAGACTACAAACAGTTTTTTAAAACTGGAGAAAATTTAGTAAATACTAATTTGGAAAGCAAGGCCCAAGAATTCTAGTAATTTTCTATTCCAAGAATCCATCAGACTGGGTTTGCAATGCCAGAAAATTATATCCAAATTCATTCCACACTTACGCCAAAGAATGAGGCACTTCTTCCATCTGCATCCCTTACACTTCAGTGCTAATTTTGGAAAATCATTGAGAGGAATCCAGCAGGATTAAACTTGCTGTACAGTCAGTGGTAAGTACAGACAAAAGAAGTAGATTAATCTGTGGGCTCCATGATGTCATTTCCATGGAACAAGGTTTCCAAGGGTCTTTGGTTGCCTGTGGAGACAAGCTGACAGAATATTTGAAATTGTTTCTGACCCTTCATTGACTATGAATGTACTATTCTGCATCCCCATCCTCTTATTGAATAGCAAAAACCTCTAAAATTTCACCACTTCCACGCACGTTGCTCTCCCCTCATCTTGCGGTTCTGGATTACCCCATAAGGGGAAATGTTCACTCAGCATCTATCCTGTCAAACCCTCTCAATCATATCTTTCAATAAGATTACAGAATTGTTACACTGCAGTAGGAGGCCATTCTGCCCATTATATCTGAGCATTTTAATTTAATACCATTCTCCTGCTTTTCCTGAACCATGCACAACATTTCAATTCAAAGAATCATCTAATGTCCTGTTGAATGTTTCAGCTGAATCTGTTTCCACCACACTTCCAGGCAGTGCATTTCATAACCTATCTACTCAGTATGTGAAAAACAACCTTTCTCATTTTGCTTTTCCTTCTTTTTCTAAACACTTTAAAACTGTACCTTTAGGTTCTTGATCCTTTTTACAAGTTACCTCCTTATCTACTCTGACCAGATCTCTTTTGGTTTTGAAATCTTCTGTTAAATTTCCTGTTAGTCTTCTCTTCCCCAGGGAAAGTAGTCCCAACTTCTCCATTCTTTCCTCACAACTGAAGTGTTTCATCCCTGGAACCCTCTAAAACCCCTTCTGCAGTCTCTCCAATACGTTCATGTAATTCCTATAGTGTGGTGCCCAGATCTGTATATAATTGTCCAGCTCAGGCCTAACCAGTCATACAGGAGAACATAAATATTTTTGAACTGAGTACAAGTCCACACTTTTAGTGGGAGCTTTATCTCAGCTGACCAAACTGCATTAAACTTCCACCCACCATCTCCCCAAATTTATACAACCAATTCATACCCAATTCACATCCATCACCTGTCGCTTTATTCCATGAGGTCTCAGTCTTTAAACCATATTATGTAATAACAAACAGTCTCCTATATAAATTCATCATAACCTCCCTGCTCTTGTCCCTTTCAACAAAGCCTAGAAAAGTTTGTGTTTGATTCAGAGCTCTTTCTGTCCATCCAGCCACTTTTAATGATTTATACATGTATATATGTCAGTTTCTGCACACTTTTTTTTGTACTGCCTCTCCATTCTCTCTGTACCAAAATTAATTGAAGTCAGATGCAAGTAAAGTTTCTTCTAGAAAAAGAAGATGGAACAGAGCAGTTTAGGGAGTTTGGGGTCAGGCAGAAAACCAGAATTAAGGCTACAATCAGATCAGCCATGATGTTATTGATTAGAAAAGGAGACTCAAGTCTGCTCTCAAATTTAGTGCTACATTTCATCCTAAGACCAGTAACCAACTTGCTAATGTTGATTTCGCCTATCGTACACCCTGTACAATATAACCTATATGCCTCTGTCTAAATCTTTTTGATCTGTATATCCTTTGCTTACTATGATCTGCCTGTGCCACTCGTAAACAAAGCTTTTCACTGTATGTCGGTACACGCGACATTAAATAAATGAATGAATCAATCACGAAGATGCTGAGATGCTTCGGTATGGTTTGGACAAGTTCAGTGAGTGGCAAATATGTAGCAGATAAAGCATAATGTGGATAAATGTGAGGGTATTCACTTTGGTAGCAAAAACAGGAGGGTAGATTATTATCCTTATACACTAATCACTGGGAGTAAGTAAGCAGGTGCAATTGGTGGTGAAGAAGACAAATGGTATGTTGGCCTTCATAGCGAGAGGATTGGAGTACAGGAGCAGGGATGTATTTCTGCAATTGTACAGTGCCTTAGTGAGATCACACTTGGAGTATTGCATTCAGTTGTGGTCTCCTTAGCTGAGAAAGGATGTTCTAGCTATGGAGGGAGTGCAATGAAGGTTTACCAGACTGATTCCTGGGATGGCAGGACTGACACATGTAGACAGACTGGAGCAGTTAGGAATACATTCACTGGATTTAGAAGAATCTAATTTCATAGAAACCTATAAAAGTCCAACAGGATAAATACAGGAAGGATATTCCCAATGACTGTGGTGTCAAGAAACGGAGATCACATTCTAAGGATATGGGGTACGGCATTTCGGACTGCAACAAGGAGAAATTCCTTCAACCAGTCGGTGGTGATCTCGTGGAATCTCTGCCACAGAAAATGGTCATATCCAAAATATGGAATGTTTTCAAGTAGGAATTAGATGTAGGCTACAGGGATCAAAGGGGGTAGGGCAAAGCAGGAATTGGATGATCTGCTGTGATTTTATTGAATTGTGGAGTAGGCTGCAAGGGCTAAGTGGCCCAAGACTGCTCCTATTTTCTATATTTCTATTGCTTTGATCAAACTATTGGTCATCGAAACTAAAACTTGCTTATGCAGGTCAATGTGATACTTTATTCTTTAATGTTCCTGTGAAGCAGTTGGGACATTTCATTACATAAAAAAAAATTTATAGATATAAGTTGTTAGTCACAGAGACTTACAGCATGGAAACAGACCCTTCTGTCCAACACGTCCAGATATCCTAAATTAACCTGGTCCCATTTGCCAGCATTTGGCCCATATCCCTCTAAACCCTTCCCATTTATATACCCATCCAGGTGCCTTTTAAATTTTGTCATTTTACCAGTCTCCACCACTTCCTCTGGCAGCTCATTCCATACATACACCACCCTTTGCGTGAAAATGTTGCCCCTTAGGTCCCTTTTAAATCTTTGCCCTCTCATCTTAAACCTATGCCCTCTAGTTTTGGGCTCCCCTACCCTGGGGAAAAGACCTTGTCTATTTACCCTTTCCATGCCCCTCATGATTTTATAAAGCTCTATAAGAGCACCCCTTAGCCTGCAATGCTCCAGGGAAAATAGCCCTGCCTATTCAGCCTTTCCCTATAGCTCAAACCCTCCGACCCTGCCAACATTCTTGTAAATCTTTTCTGAACCCTTTCAAGTTTCACAACATCCTTCCTAAAGCAGGGAGACCAGAATTGAATGCAGTATTCCAAAAGTGGCCTAAACAATGTCCTGTACAGCCACAGCATGACTTCCCAACTCCTACACTTAATGCACTGACGAATAAAGGCAAGCATACCAGAGGCCTTTTTCCCTAGGCTATCTACCTGCGAGTCCACTTTCAAGGAACTATGAACATGCACTCCAAGGTCTCTTTGTTCAGCAAGACTTCCCAGGACACATTAACATTAAGTGTATTAGTCCTGCTCTGATTTGCCTTTCCAAAATGCAGCTCCTCAGATTTATCTAAATTAAACTCCATTTGCCACTCCTTGGCCCTTTGGCCCATCTAATCAAGATCCCATTGTACTCTGAGGTAAACTTCTTCACTGTCCACTAGACAATTTTGGTGTCATCTGCAAACTCACCAATGATACCTCCCATGTTCACATCCAAATCATTTATATAAATGATGAAAAGTAATACAATACAATTGCGTGGATCCTTGTGGAACACCACTGTTCACAGGCCTCTAGTCTGAAAAACAACCGTCCACCATCACTCTCTGTCTTCTGCCTTTGAGTCAGCTCTGTATCAAAATCGTTAGTTCTCCCTGTATTCCATGTGATCTAACCCTGCTAACCTTGTCGTACACCTTACTGAATCCACATAGATCACGTCCACTGCTCTGCTCTCATCAATCCTCTTCGGTGCTTCTTCAAAAAATGCAATTAAGTTAATGAGACACGATTTCCCATGCACAAAGCCATGTTGACTATCCCTAATCAATCCTTGCCTTTCCAAATACATGTAATCCTATAACATGTCATTTTAAGAGAACATTCAATTCAGTTGAAGAGTGTCAGAATGGAAGTGGAGTACAGCTGTTCCACACACTGAGCCCTGGTGGAGAAGGCAATGCTGGAGGATGTGCCAAGCTGTAAATGATGACAAGAAGGGAGGTCATGAAGAGCAGAGTTGTTTGCTAGTTCAGTCTATATGCCAAGGCTGTGGAGGAAACTATTTTTCGGTGCACACTGTTGTTCTTTGACAGCTGTCTTCCAGTGAGATTCGAGATGCTCAGGCACCTATGAGTTGATTGAATTCTCCTTGCTGCCTTTTTTGTGTTTCCCACAGAGTCACCCACAGATTGGGAGCAGGATATTAAAGCCCAGTCTTTCCTGGCCTCCTTAGTGCGGAATATTTTCCACAGTGACTTTATTCCTTTGCATTTTCCACCAGTGAAGACGCATTCACTTTGGCTGTGCCTAAATGAAGATTACAGCAGGGAACACTGGGTGTACAGCACCTCACAGATGAAGAGGAGGAGGAAGAAGGTGGGACACAGTGGGCATTTCACCTCAGAGGATGGAAGACAAATGTTCCACTAGACAGAGTTTCTGGGCCTCTTCATGGAAAATCAGAGACAGGTGAGTTCCTGAAAGTCAGAGATCCCAGATTCCCTGCTGATGTGATGAGTTGCCAACTGCAAGATGCCAACCAATCCAGAGCTTGCCCTTGGACAATGTGGGCAGATAAAAATTCAGCATCTTAGTGGTCTTGTTACTGCAGATGGGACACTGCTACAGTGGCTGCAACAGATCCACTTATGGTGGACAACAGCACAAATGTTTGAGGCTAACTGTTTGGATAGGTTCACTCTTCAATAGCACTGGTGCTTTGAATGCTTGTTTAGCAGTTTCTTCCTCTGAAGCACCTCACTGTCCTCTTTTGTCTTCCGTCTGGCCAGAAGCATGTATCTGGTAAAGCTGCTCCTTGCTACTCTGCCCACTATCAGAATAACTTGCTCCCGACTTATCTTTCTTAGAAGGTAACCATTTGTTCACTATGCTTTCTCTGCTAACCTCTGCTGCTCAAGCAGCCTCTTATCCTTCTAAAGTGTAGGACTTCTCACAAATACAAACATCTCAGCCACACTAGTGGCAACTCTGTGCTGTTGGTTGAGCAGCTGAGTTTAAATCTCCATTTTTCACATTGGATGAACAATGCATCCCTCAGCACTCAGGAACTGTACTGACAACAGTTGCACCCTAACATTTCCCAGACTCTACATGCCTTCAGATTGAAAGGTCAAACTATTCCTTAAAGACTGTGAGTGAGCTCCATGATGTGCCTAATAATCTGTTAAGCAGAGCATAGGTTGCCAGCAACCTCCACCCTTCCCTGTAAAAATCTTGTTGCATTTTAGAAGTATCAGAGTCTGTGACATCTTCCAGATATTTAATTTTCAATGGGGTATTGAAAATTAAGACCACCATGTCCCATTTCAAATGATGACTGGCAGTATAAAATTATTCTTAACTTTTTCTTCTTGTTAAGATGAAGGACGGCAGCACTGCTGTATGGAATAGTTTCCACGTTTTGCATCCTCTGTTTGTAGCAGATGTTGCCAGGTTTGATGCATTCTAGGTTCACAGCACCATTTAAGCCTGTTTAACAATGTGCATTAACATCCAACAAAGAACAATGTCCTATTCTACTTCAGTGTGATTTTCCACTTATAATGCAAAACATCTTGCCAATTAATGTGAAATTATGGACAGGTTTTGTGCTGTAACCTTGTAACCATTAGGAATGAGTTGAGAATGTTAAGCCACTTCCCTACAGGACCCTGAAAGACTGCACAGAAAGAAACACATCAGGAATGGATTTTGACATACGTCCCAAAGGATAGTTGAATCTCTGAAAAATTCTTTCAAAGTTTTGTCATAACTTTGGAAGTAAAACTGCAAAATGCTCAAACATAAAGTTATTGTGTGCGAGTACAACTCTACAGAATTCCATCCTGTTCTACCCCTCTCCCATCTTCCGAACCCAGTTTCCATGCAATATACTTAACAGCAGTGAGAAAGGAATCAGTTGTTTTCGCTCTTTTAGTTTTGCAGCTGTTAATAGTGAACAATCAGAAGTGACAAGGGAAGAGGTCGATTGTTTTGAATTTTCCTTCAGTTAAATTCGTTTACACATGACCAATAGGGCAGCTGGAACAGGAAGCCTCCCAGAACTTTGCTGATAACTGCTCTGCAAACTAGCTTTTGTACAAAGAGCAGCCTCCAGTTACTCTGCCCTTGATTTTCTCTTCCACCCTGCAGTCTCTTGTTGGCCCCTCACTCAAGAAAATCATGCTGGGTTTGATCTGTTGAATCACAATTGCCCATTTTAAACCAATTGCGCCCCTTTGATTTTTCACGTTTTCTTTAATGTGTTTCAAAAATAAATTTCCAACTACGAACCTTTCAAGGTTGTACAAAAGTCACTCGGATGACTTTAAACGGCCCATTAAAAATATATTACAAAGACACATGGAACAAATCTGGAAAACTCTCGCTCAGTAAAATCAAGAGATGCATGGATTTAATTTGTTGCTTTGTTGAACTACAGCCAGGCAAGCTGGGGTAGGGAGGAGCCCCTTTTACATGATTGCATGCATGAACAGATCCATGTTTAAAGAACTGTATTGAACTATAATTTTCAGGAATATTTTCTTTTCTTGGAATGTTTTTGGAAAAGTTTAAAGCTTACTGTAAATCTTTGACGCTGTGTTCCCCCTGTAAAAAAGAACACACCCATATATTAGTCTTTGAATTGCAGGGAAGACATTATATCTGTAATACGTTCTCTTTGCCCCCACCCCCAGACTGCTCTTGGCTTTCATATGTTACATGAAGTATTTGGCCTGATGCCCAACAAAAAGCTACAGAACAGTGTAAAAGTTCAAGACAATTGGCAGCGTGGTCAATGAAGTTGTTGGGAAGCTGTACAAGGTGCATGAAGCTTTGGTGTAACTTCAGGTGTGATTTGAGAAAAGACAGCGTCAAATTTGTAACATGTTCATTTTAGTATGATGAATACGCTGTACACTTCTACACGCCAATTTCGAAAAATTTAAAGGGGAGAAGTTCGCATAAATATACTGAAAGCTTTATGCTAATAAGTAAATCTACAAGGAAATCATTTGGAATTCAAAAATTCAGGGAATGCAAAACAGGTTTGAACAGCACCAAAGTTCATATATGTATAGATCCCAAATCTTAACCAATACAGTATTGGTGGTAATCCACAGATTTTTAACACATAAATTAATTTAGGTTTTTCTTTCTGGCTGAACTAATTTCAGTTCTGTTTTGCTCTGTATTTTTGCTTATTCAATGAAAACATACTTTAATCCTGAAAATAGAATCTAAGATTTATTTTAATGACAAGGTGTTTCTGAAGCTGAGCATCATCCAGTGTGCAAGCACAAAGAGATTTTGACACAAAAATATAGATCAAATGGCATTTCTAAATTTAATAATCTTTTGCATTTCATGATAAGAACCATTCCTGTCCTTATGTTGCATTCCTTAACCAACAACATTTTATGTTAAGAGTAATCTAAAAAGAATTCTAATGACTTGCTCTCACCCAAAGCCCTGTCTTGTACCAATCTTTGCTGTTCACTTTTTTGGCTTATTATGATATGAATAGAGTGAAGAAGGAAGTGGATCTAGGGAGTGAGTAAAGGTTAACAAAGATTAAAAAAACAAAGCTCTGGGATTCATTTCTAGAGAGGCAATATTGAAAACCAGTGAGTGTATGTTAAAGTTATACAGATTCACACTGGATTGATTGATTGTTTGATTTTGTCACATGTACCAAAGTGCTGTGAAAAGCTTTGTTTACAAGTAGTACAGGCAAGTCATGGTAAGCAAGGATGTACAGATCAGAGGTTGTAAAAAGACTTAGACAGAGACATACGGGTTACATTGCACAAGGCACGCGCTAGGTCAGATCAACTTTAGCAAGATCAGCATTATTTGAGTCTAGAGAGTCCATTCATCAGTCTAATAACGACTGGGAAGAAGCTGTTCCTGAACCTGCTAGTGCATGTGTTCAGGCTTCTGTATCTTCTGCCTGACCGAAGAGTTTGTAGTATAGTTCACATCTCCATGTGATAAAAACGATACATAGACATGGGGGAATAGGCAATGAAGATATACATAGATGATACCAGAACTAGAATGTGAAAATATTTGGGAAACGTTGAACAGACTGTAGTTCTTTCCTCCAGAAAAAGAGAGGCCAGAGGGATAGCCTGATAGAATTCTGGAGGATCTCACTTGTAAATGAAAAATGACTAAGAGGCCATAGATTCAAATTGATGCGCAAATGAAGCAAGGGTGATGTGAGAAAATAACAAATAGTTAGGGTATGGAATGCACTACCTGGAAAGGTGGTGGAGTTAGGTTCAACTGAGACAAATATTCAAGACAGCATTGGATGACAATTTGGATAGAAATGATGTGCAGGGTTGTGGGGAAAAGGCAGGAGATTGCTACTAGGCAATAGAATGGATAGGGGCATGATGGGCCAAATGGCTTCCTTCAGCAAGGTAACAATTTTGTGATTCAGTTTCCGTGATTCATGATGATGAAGAACTTAGAAAAGGTACATGCAGAGATATTTCTACTTACGGGCAAAACCAAACATAGGGACTCTAAATGTAAGATGGTCTTTAATAAATCCAATTGGGGATTTATTTTAAAAATTTCTTGACCCAGACAGTTGTTAGAATGTTGTATTTAGCTACTACAAGTAGTTGAGGAGATTAGTTTGGGTGCATTTAAGAGCAAACTAGATATACACATGAAAATCATGCTGATATTTAGATGAAGAGGGGTGGGAGAAGGTTCATGAGAGCTGTGACATTGGCATAGCCAAGTTAGGCTGAATAGTCTGATTCTGAACTCCATATTCTATGTAATTCTATAGAAAAGACATAATGGTCACTGCCTTAACCAAGCTCATTGGCAAACCATTTCATAATCTAAAATCCCAAGATAAGAAACTTTTCATCCTCATGTTTCACATCCTTAATGGTAATTTGAAGTTGATGATTCCTCAGTGCTGACTACAGGGAGTCCCTGATATACAAACATCCAACTTATGAACACTCGTACTTAGGAACACACAAGATTATCAGTTTAAAGTCCTAACGTATTGACATTTCCTGTACTTACAACCAGCTCCTTTATATTGTCCCAAACAGAGGAAATTGTATTTCCCTATTCATCCAATTATAGATCTTCACAATTCTAAAAACCTTCAGTAAACATCCTGCTGTCCTTCACTGATTCAGTGAAGGTAATACCTGGGTAGAAACTATAGCACTAAGGCTGCTGCTGCAAGAAGACCACATAAAAATTGGACCTCTGTGTCATCAAGATATGACCAGTGCACTCGGTGCACCAGTCACCACACAAGAAATGTGCAGTTCCTAAGGAGAATGAAAAGCAGCCATAAAGGGCACATGTTCTGGACCAAATTAAGTCTGGAAGATGATTGGAGAAAGGAGGGGATCAAGTCTTCAGCCAGAAATGTCAGAAAGCAAATCCCCACATTAATGTAACTAACAATAGAGTCATAGAGATTTACTTCTTCACAGCTGCCTTCAGCATTTCCATTAAGGCACATTGGTTTGGCATCAGGCCCCAAGATTTCGATAGCTGTTGTGTGTTTGTCATCAGACTCAGTCCGTGCTAGCAAAGCAGTCTGGAACAAAGCCATCTGCATGTGTTACTTACATCAAATATTCGTATCTGACAGGCCCTCTGTGATCAGTAATGAGGACCCTAATCAACATGCGAAACAAAGTACTTCCTGTGTATTTTGCTCATGTGCAATCAATTTAACATATTTCATAGGTTTTCAACTCATCTTGCACTGAAATCCAAATATAGGGATGTCCAAGTTTGCCTTCCGATTATCAGTATCTGTCACAGCATCCTGATCGATATTCATTGTATGCTGTCTACGGCTTTGACGGCCTTTGTATAATTGACCACACAGAATTCTTCATTTTGTACCAACTGGGAGCAATTTTGACCCACCAGCCAGCTGCTTCTTACCAAAAGAGACTTTGAAAATTGGGTTTGGGCATGGGAGGATTGTAGAATGATTAGCCCATTGCCACCATAGGTGCACCTGAATCTATTTAATAGCAGGTCTGTAAATGGATAAGCAGTCCTCTTACCTGAAACTGGCTATTCCTGGTCAGCTTCCACAAACATATACATATCCAAAACGCTGCTGTCCATATGTCCTAACGCAAACCAAGCCCAGTTCACAGTATGCTCACTGGCCTGATAAGCAATTCCCTGATTTTAACATTCTGATCCTGATTTTCATACCCCTCCATGGCCTCGATCTCTTTATCTCTGTAACCTTCTTCAGCCCCAAAGCCTTCTGAGATACTTGTGCTCCCCTAATTCGGGCCTCTTGAGCATCCTTACATATGTTCCTTGCATCTGATACCGATATCATTTCAAAATGGTGACCATCTGGTTCACTGCATACTCTGTGTAAATTGACTCCATTGTTCAAGAGTATTTTCAAGTCTTCAAACATCAACTTATATTTACCGGTAATCAGAATATTGATTGAGATTGTTTCTGGGAAACTTTCCTTGTGGAATACTGTCAAATACTGACATTTGAAAGTACCGCTAGTAAACAGTAAGTAGAACAATGGTTTACTGGTTTAATCATACTGTTGTGGTGGATCTCCTTTTCAGATTATCTGCATTTATAACACAGGAAGTGAATTGTAAATGGAGAAACTGAATCAGATTTGGAAAAAATGCTTTGAGAGCACAACCTGTCAGCATTTTTTAAACCATGAGCAGTTGAATGAAGGAGCAAGTTATAACCAAACAAATGGAACTCTTCTTTGGAATTGCTGTCCAATAATGGAGACAAACAAGGATAAAGTGCATTGCTTCCTTTAAAAAAGTAAAACCAATTTCAATAATCTGCTTATCGTGGGTAATTATTGTCAGTTTTTTCACGTTCAGAAACAGCAACATATTCAGCATCCATCAGCTGGGCCTTTAAGAAAAAAGCAGGCAATGGAGATTGCTCTTAGAAAGCCATACTGCCGATGTACAGGCTACAAGTTATTTAGGTGAATCTATCAGAAGAGCAGTACAGTGGGTAAGTGATCTTCAAAAGACAAGCTGCTACAGTCAGACTTCAGCAGTGTCCTGCAATATGTTTAGTTGCCTGCTGGACCAGGGTGAGGGTGGGATGCTGCCTTTCCAACAGTTATCAAAGGCATCAATCCCATAATTTCTTTCACTCATGCCAGTTGCCATTAGAGATGGCAGCCACATCTCCCAGTCTGAAGGACACAGATATATTAAATAGGTCACCAAAACTCTGTTTACCAAAGCTGCCGAGTGGATCACCTTCAATAGCTATTGTCATCAACTATTGAAAAACAGCTATTGTTGATAGCTACTGACTTCAAGAGCAAATAGAAGGGAGCTGGGAATTTGAAGCAGTGGCAGTTTTTCTTCATGTCCAGGGCGTCATTGGCTGTATTCCCTGGCAATTGCCAAAGAGAAAAGTTGTCACTGGTGAGTGAGCAGACTACAGACCCAACATTGAACTGGAAGAGATTTCTGTGACTGCTCAAGGACAAGAGATACAGTTTATCATGGTGAATGAGGTTGTTGACTTGCTCGCTGAGCTGGCTTGTTCAGACATTTCGTCACCATACTAGGTGACATCATCAGCGGAGCCTCCGATGAAGCGATGTTATTCTACTCCATTTGGAATTTATACTGTCTTGTGCGTTATGGTGAGTACTGTCATTTCCGGTTTTGATCTGTATGAGTTTGTATATGGAGCCCAATTCTATATGTTTGTTGATTGCATTACGGGTGGAGAACCATGCCTCTAGGAATTCCCGGGCGTGTCTATGTTTGGCTTGGGCTACTATGGTTACCTTGTCCCACTTAAACTAATGACCTTCATTGTCTGAGTGTACCGTTATTAAGGAGAGTTTGTTGTGCCGTTTTGCTGCTAGCTGATGTTCATGTATTCTGATGGCGAGTTTCCTTTCTATCTGCACAGCCCACAGCCACACTATGACAAACACTAACAAGGATTAAAGACCCCATTCCCACAACATGCAGAACAAACAAAATACCATGCAACAAAAACAAAGTTGCTGGAAAAGCTCAGCAGGTCTGGCAGCATCTGTGAAGGAGAAAACAGAGTTAACGTTTCGGGTCTGATGACCCTTCCTCAGAACTGAGTTGAATTGAACTGAGTTCTGAGGAAGGGTCACTGGACCAGAAACATTAACTCTGTTTTCTCCTTCACAGATGCTGCCAGACCTGCTGAGCTTTTCCAGCAACTTCGTTTTTGTTCCTGATTTGCAGCATCTGCATTTCTTTTGGTTTTTATTTAAAATACCATGCAACGACTGCCAGAAACATTACATCAGACAGACATGAAGCAAATGAGCCATCAGAATACATGAACATCAACTAGTAGCAGAACAGCACGACAAACTCTCCTTAATAACAGTACACTCAGACAATGAAGGCCATTAGTTTAAGTGGGACAAGGTAACCATAGTAGCCCAAGCCAAACATAGACATGCCCAGGAACTCCTAGAGGCATGGTTCTCCACTCGTAATGCAATCACAAACATATAGAATTGGACCCGATATACAAACCCATACAGATCAAAACCGGAAATGATAGTACTCACCATAACGGGACCAGACAGTATAAATTCTTAATGGAGTAGAATAACATCGCTTCTTCGGAGGCTCCACTGATGATGACACCTAGCATGGTGACGAAATGTCTGAACGAGAACAAGTCAGCTCGGCGAGCAAGTCAACAACCTCATCCACAACCCAAGCTACAGATCTTTGCCAAAACTTTAAGCCACTGAGGATGTAATTTGTGACTTTGATATAGGCCTTTATTATACTGTGGCAGAAACAAAAACCTAATTGGAGGGATTCAAATATGGAATTCTGGAAGAGACAGGCATGAATCTGGGAGGAAACAGCAAGATCAGGACTTGAAAGGAAGGGGAGCTTGGAGATGGAGCTGAAGTACAGAGGGACCAGGAGATGGTTTTCTAAGGAGAGACTGACAACAGTAGATTTGAATGAGATGGACAGAATCTGAAGAGAGGGCATCTTTAGAAATGTCAGCTGACACAAAAGACAGGAAGGGAAGTTGTGTAGTTGTTAGTTTAGTGAGGATAGAGTTGAAAACTGGAAGGTGAGTCTCATTGACAAGATGAACTCAGAGAGGGCATAGGGGAGATAGGAGAGAAAGTAAAGAAAGATACAAATGAAGAGCCAGAGCAAGGGCAACCCTAGAGGAAGTTTGATCTAGTCAGCTTGTGGAACACAGTGATTGTGCAAAATGCAGGACTTGATAGCACATGACTTGATAGTCTGTGTACCTTGGATGTATAAGAAAAGTATGAAGAACTAGGGGAATAGCCTAGTTAACAGAATGGTTTTAATATCTTAGCAAAAGTAGTGTTGGCAAGTTTTGTTGAGAGAAGTGTAAACATGAAGAGTTGTCCTTATTCTTGTTGAATGACTTCTTAAAGTTTAAAGCTTTATCCTGGGCTATGTTGTTGGCATTGACTGTCAGCCAGGACAGAGCAGGCCTGCTAGGTAGTAATGATAGGAATGTTCTGCAGGTCTGTGTCCTCCCCTTACTTTCCCTACAGGTGCTCCACAGAATCACCTGAAAGCTTGAGGGTTGTCCTGAAATCTATTACTATAAATTCTTCACAAACCTTGAACAGAAAGTTGGCAACAGGGAATGCAACCTTAACCTTAAAACCTGCAGGCTCAATTTAGGCCTTGGGAGGCCTCCAGAAGTTGTGCTGTGAAACTTGGCAGACTGCCTGTTAGCCCATGCACTGCCAACAGGCAGGTGCACGTTCATTATATTAAAGTTAGGATTTTGAATTGTATGGCTCATTCGATAGAGGGGATTCCCACTCACTCATTGCCCTTCAGTCTTGAAAGTCTACAAAAACGTCAGAGCTGCAGATCATCAATGTCTTTTCAAAAGTGCGCATTGTCAGGTTTCATTCTGATTTACATTTGTGGCTTCTGTTATAGTGAGATATGCAACCACTTGTGTGAAGTGTTGCTCTTGTGCTGCATTTGCTGACTTGTTCTTTCTTACAGCCCTGCCCACCCTCAGATACTCAGTCATCAATGCACTCAACCTATTGTTTATAATAGCAATAGCAAGGTACAGCTGGTTGGGTGCACATATTTATGGAATAAAGCAGGTGGAATGTTAGTCAGAGATAGTAGGAACTGCAGATGCTGGAGAATCTGAGATAACAAGGTGTAGAGCTGGATGAACACAGCAGGCCAAGCAGCATCAGAGGAGCAGGAAAGCTGATGTTTCGGGCCTAGACTCTTCTGTTTTTTTAAACTTAATCAACATTTCATTCAGGCAAGAGATTTTAGGTGTTTGACAGATAACTCCCAATATCAGCCAGCTTCCTTTTCATTTAAACTATTTTAACTTACTTAAAGCCTATTAGTTTGAGGTCTGAATCTGGCTTTACTCAGCATTGGACATGAAAATGATTTACCAGCTGAATTCCCAGAATGAAGCAAATTCCCAGAAATACTCACAAGGTTCATGTCTCATCCAGCTGAAGGCTTATTCAGATTGACCCACACTCATTACTCTTAACTTTCTGCATATATTTACAAGTCATTCTGTACTGGCCATTGATCACATTCTTAACTATATCTCCTGGTAAGTATTGGCCTGCTGCAGTGGTAAGAATGACTGCTGCACAGTCCTTGTGGAGATGATGTCGCATCTTCATGTTTAGTTTATCCTCCATCGTGTTGTGTGGCACAATCACAAATGGGATCAACTGCAAACAGATCAACCAATTCTAAAATTGGGCATCCATGAGGTGTTGTGAGCCATCAACAACAGCAGAATTGTAATAAAACACAATCTAAAACCTCATGGATCATCATATCCCTCACTTAGCCATTACCATCAAGCTACGGGATCAACCCTGGTTCAAAGAAGGGTGCAGGAGCCAATACCAATAATGTGTCAACCTGAAGATCCCGGCAATGGTACCTGTTGCACTCCACTAGTTGTAGGTAGCATTCTGAAAATGACTCCCTTATCCCAATACTCTGTCTTCTATTAGTCAGCCAGACCTCCATCTATTCTAATAAACTACCTTAACACCATGGGTTTTTATCTTGTTTAATACCCTTACATGTATGGTGCCCTACCAAATGCTTAATAAATCTAAATATATTATATCCTCTCCACTGTTTCCTCTTTTATCTGTCCTGCTTGTTATCTTCTCAAAGAATTCTAGTAAACCTTCGAGAAGCCATACTGACTCTGTTTGATCATATTAGGTATTTCTAAATGCTCTGTTATTACATCCTTTATAACGAACTCCAACATTTTCCGTTTGATAGATGTAAAGCTAACTTGCCTATAGTTACCCTTTTGACTCCTTTCTTTTTTGAAAGGTTGTTACATCATTAACGGTAAATTATATGTGAGCCAAATACTACACTTTCCAAGACTGTATCATTTTAAACCTCTCGATAATACACAGCAAAGCTTAGTTTTCTAAGGGCAACATAAGATACTGGATGTGGTTCAAAAACATGAACAGTTCCAATTCATACTTTAAACCCAAACTTATTAGGTCTCATGTAAAACTCCAGGCACTTTATAGATCTCTATTCACTCCAGTTCGCCTCTGTCTTTGGTTGAATGATGTTAAGGGCAATAATTTGCATTCGGCACTGGAATAACAGGCTTTGTGTCCATGGTTATAATGAGGTTATGGAGCTGATTGATCCTGTTTGGACTGAAACTAAGAACCAGGAAGGTGGTTTTTCTGAGTAAATGCCATTAATTTATACTATTCCTTCCATCACTTACTGATGATTGAGAGTAGGCTGACTAATAATTCTGAACTTTAACTGAGTTTGTTGGTCTACATGATTGTAAATTTGTCAGTTTATGAAGTATTCTTCCCAATAGCACATTGGTTAGACTTAGATTTCATGGTCACCACAATGATGTCTTGTAACTTTGCACATTCATTCAGCAAAATTCTGTACCTAATTATGATCAGTAATTAATTTTACAAGGACTTAAATGTGAGCAAGAAGTTCGGATTCACCACATCCTTTGTCAGATAGACTGCACTCCATTGTTCATATATTCTGTACTTATTTCCTATATCAGTTGTGTGCTCAAAGGCATTTTAGTCATGTGGTTATACAAAAATATACTCACACCATCCACTTATGGGTGCAAACTCAAAAGTAAAGAGAAACTGTTTGGAGAGATGTTATGAAACTTTGAGGAATAACCTTGCTTTAGTTGTTTATTGTGTGAGGTTTTCTGGAGTTGCAGGTATATAGCTTGTGCTGTGAGGCTACAACATTTTTCAGTGAGGAAGGTAATGCTGTTTCACATTTTTGCAGGCTATCACTAACATCCTTCATCTGATAGGCCTCCAAAGTGACACTGTGATTGCAGAATGTCATTGTTGTCTTGCAAGATAGTACATTCAATTTAAATAAAAACATTTAGGGTACATCATTCATTTACCTAGGCTTTTCATACATAAGTTGATTGCTGACCATTTCATGTGTCAGGCAACAGCATAGGTTTTTTTTTATTCACTAATGGATTGTGGCTGTCACCTTCAAACCCAGTACTGAAGATGAGTTATACTGTTCTCAAAACGTTAACTGTTTCTCTCTCCACTGATGCAGCCAGACGTAATGAGTTTCTCCAGTATTCGTTCTGTTTGTTTCAGATTTACAGCATCTGCAGTATTTTACCTTTATTGGCATGCCTCTCAGTTGTGTTACATCTACCCATTACAAAACTTATTAAAAGGAATGAAACCAGACAGATCACCGAGCATCAACCAAAGCAACAGAAATAATGATGGCACAAACTATCCTATTGACCTTGCAAAATTCTCCTTTACTAACATCTTGGAGCTTGTGCCAAAAGTGGAACAGCTGTCTCACAATCTAGTCAAGCAACCAGCCTGAAATTGCCTGTAAGTTATGATTTTATTAGAATGACCATGTCCCAGCCATTACCATCACCATTCCTGGAAAGGTCCATGTCCCACCAAAAGGACCATCCCAGAGGTAGCGGCACAGCGATATACAGTCAGTTGGGAATTGCCCTGGGAGTCCTCGATGCTGATTCTGAAATATGGACTCCTTGAAATCTAAAGGCATCATGTCAAACATTGGCAAGGAACCCTCCTTACCACACACTGCCCCCCGCAGCTGATGAATCGGTCCTCTTCCATATTGAATATGATTTGGAGGAAGTACTGAGGATGGCCAGAGTGCAGAATTTACTGGGTGTGGCACTTCAAGGTCCATCACCAAAACTGGCTTAGTGACACCATTACTGACTGAGCTGGCCGAGTGCCAATGGACTAAGCTGCTAGAATGTGCCTGTAGCAGGTAGTGAAGGAACCAACAAAACGGAACACTGCACTTGATTATGTCCTCCCTAATCTACCCATAGCTGATTTGTCTGCCAATGACATTATCAGTATGAGCAACCACTGCACAAGTCATGTGGAAACAAAGGTGTACCTTTACATTGAGGATATCCTCAATTGTGTTGTGTGGAACCACACCACCTCCACTGATTAGAATTATTCCTAGCTGGAAGGAAGATGGTTGTAGTTGTTTCAGGTCAATCATCTCAGCTCCAGGGCATCTCTTCAGGAGTTCCTCAGGGTAGTGTCTTGGACCCAGCCATCTTCAGCTGCTTCATCAATGACCTTCCCTCTATTATAAGGTTAGTTTTGAACAAAACTAATAAAGTAAGACTGGACATCCATGAGGCACTATGTGCCATCAGAAGCCAACCACAACTGTCTTCTCATGGCCTAAAACATAGTTCACTCTATCATTGCCACCATTGTTAGTTCAACAAAGAGTTCAGGGACACAATACTGAATTAGTTGCATGCCAAACAGCAGAAGTAGTACGAGATACATGAAGCTGAGCAATCCTATAACCAATGGTCAGATTAATATACTGCAGGCCTGCCACATCCAATTATGATTGGTCGTTGACAATTAAACAACTCACTAGAGGACAAGGTTTCACTAATAACTCTATTCTCATTGATCGAGCCATCACAGCAGTAAAAAAGAAAAGACTAAAGCATCTTCAATCGTTTTCAGTCAGGAGTCTGATCAGACAATCCATCTCAGCCTTCTCCTGAGTTCCCAAATATTGCAGGTGCCAGATTCCAATCACTTCAATTTACTTTCCTGCAAAAGCCGTGGACCCTGACAGTACTTTAGCAACAATACTGAAGATTTGTGATCCAGAACTAGCTGGGCTCTATAGGCAGGCTGTGGCTGTAAAGGTACAACACTGACAACTACCCAGCAATGTGAAAAATTGACAGAGTATGTCCTCTCCAGAAACAAGTAACACAATTCCAATCCAACCAATTACTTTCCAAAAGTCTACACTCAATCATCATGAAAGTGATGGAAGGTGTTGTTGAGAGTGTTGTCAAGTTTCACTTACTTGACAATAACTTATTCACTGATGGTCAGCCTGGTTTTCACCAGGTTCAAACAGCTGCTGACCAAACTACAGGATTGGTTGAAACATGGACAAAAGAGCTGAACTCAAGGCAGAGTGAGAGTGATTGCCCTTGCCATCAAGGCAGAATTTAACTGAAAGTGGCATCAAGGTGCCCAAGTAAACCCGGTGCCAATAAAAATTGGGAAAACTCTCTGCTGGTTGGAATTATTCCTAGCTGGAAGGAAGATGGTTGTGGTTGTCTCAGGTCAATCATCTTAGTTCCAGAACATCTCTGCAGGAGTTCTTCAGGGTAGTGCCCTCGGCCCAACCATCTTCAGTTGCTTCATCAATGACCTTCCCTCCATCATAAGGTCAGAAATGGAGAATGTTTGCTGATGATTGCACAGTATTCAGCACCGTTTGCAACTTCTAACATACTGAAGTACTCCATCTCCAAACACAGTAATATCTGGACAATATTCAGGTTTGGGCTGATAAATGGCAAATAACATTCATAGAGTCATAGAGTTGTACAGCACGGAAACAGACCCTTTGGTCCAACTAGTCCATGCCAACCAGATATCCTAAATTAATCTAGTCCCATTTGCCAGCCTTTGGCACATACCTCTTTAAACCCTTCCTATTCATATACCCATCCAAATGCCTTTTAAATGTTGTTATTGTACCAGCCTCCACCACTTCCTCTGGCAGCTCGTTCCACACACACATCCCCCATCTGCGTGAAAAAGTTGCCCCTTAGATCTTTTTTAAACTTTTCTCCTCTCACCTTAAGCCGATGCCCTCTAGTTTTGGACACCCCCACCTTGTCTATTCATCCAATCAATGCCCCTCATGATTTTATAAACCTCTATAAGGTCGCCCCTCAACCTCCAACCCTCCAGAAAATAGCCTCAGCCTATTCAGCCTTTCCCTACAGCACAAATCCTCCAACCCTGGCAATATCCTTATAAAACATTTTTGAACTCTTTCAAGTTTCATAACATCCTTCCTATAGCAGGGAGACCAGAATTGCACACGTGGTCTAATAAATGTCCTGCACAGCCACAACATGACCTCCCAACTCCTATACTCAATGCACTGACCAATAAATGCAAGCATACCAAATACCTTTTCCATTGTCCTATCTACCTGGGACTCCACTTTCAAGGAACTATGAACTTGCTCTCCCAGGTCTTTTTGTTCAGCAACACTCCCCAGGACCTTTATGATGCACAAATGCCAGGCAATGACCATCTTCAACAATAGCGGTTCCAAACACCACCCTGTCCACACGCTGGGGATTACCATTGACCGGAAGCTGAGCTGGACCAACAATATAAATACTGTGGCTACAAGAGTAGGTAAGAGACTGGTAACTTTGCATTGAGTAACTCACCATTGGACTCCTCAAAGCACATTGATGATCTACAAAGCACAATTCAGGAGATTAATGGAATAATCTCCACTTTCCTGGATTCATATACTTCTAATAACAATCAAAGCCACTCAATTTGTAGCAGCTCACTTGATTGACACCCATCTAATACTTTCAATATTCACCCCCTCCATTATCGATTCACAGTCGCAGCAGTGTGCATCATCTGCAACATACACTGCAACAACTGCCCAAAGCTGCTTAGGCAGCACCTTCCAAACACACAACTTTTACCTTCTATAAGGGGAAGGGCAGCAAATACGTGAAAACACCATCATCTGCAAATTTCCCTTGAGCCACACTCCATCCTGATGTCTAAATATATAACTATGCTTTCATCATCGCTGGGTTAAAATCCTGGAACACCCTTCTTAACAGCATTGTACACCACAAGGTCTGCGGGAGTTCAAGAAGGCAGCTCACCACCACTTTCTGCAAGAAAATTAGAAATGAGCAATAAATATTTGCCCAGCAGCAACCCCACATCCCATCAATGAATTTTTCAAAAATGTAAAGTGGATTGGCAGTCACTGGTGCATCCTCTAAGTGCAACTAAGGAAAGTGAAAATATAATATCACGGGCTGATATCAAAATTGACCAATTGATGTGGCTGTAGCATCTTGCTCAATTAGTTCTGAAACAATATGCTTTTGGAAGCAAGATGACTCCTATTCTGGGAAAATTCAAACAGCTGCTTGAAAGATTTCAGCTGGAGCAAAGTTTGTGGATATATTTTGATGGAGGAAAGGAGACATTTGGAGGCTTCTGCTGAATATAGAAAAGCAGGAAATAACAGTCTTGCAAAGATATGGGGGCAGTATTTGCAGTCTGCAACATGATCAAGGTATGCAGAGGAGGTAGCGAATAAAGAGACACGCCCCCAGTCTCAGAGCTGGTGCAACAAGTGTAAGGTCAAGTAATAGTCCTTCTTCCTCAGGGGTCTGCTGTTGCTTTCACCTTTCCTCCAGAAGCTGCAGTGGCTGAGAACCTACAGTTCTTGACTATATGAAAGCACAATGTCAAAAACAGAGAATAGGTCCCAAAGGAAGGTAAGGGTGGGGATGAAAGCAGAGCATCCAGGATCATTCCATCTGCAGTTTCAAATTTCACAACACCTTTCGAGATGATGGTGAGGAATGAGCTAAAGCATGCATAAGGCAGCAACTTACCATTGAACTAGATGACCTTAGTAAGGCTGGCTGTCACTGGTTCAGTGGTATTGATCCAAAACTTCAATACAGCAGAGAGATGGATTTGTGAGCACGTTTCATTAACTTTGTATCTCCTTCCTGTAAGAGAGAGGGCAGCACGCTAATGATTATGCTTTAGTATCCTTGAGTGATGCCCCTAGCATAGCTGAAGAGCTGTAGGTTTGCAGAGGTTTAGAGAGGTGAGTGTGGGGCTGGTACCACTCACCAGTATTGGAGAATGTGCGTGGTTGAGGCACAGTGTAAGGTGAGTTTTAAGCGTGAAGGTATGCTCTTAAGTGGGTAAGTGCAATGTGGTGCATTTAGCAGTGTGTGATTGGTGGATCTGAGATGGAATGTGCAGATGCATTCACCCACTGTGACTACTTGAATGAGCATTAAACATTCTCTGTATATCCTGGGAACGATAGGACATTAAGTACACTTCCCACCTACTCCCATTGCCTTCTGAGGCTCATTTGTGACAGCTTTCTGCCCACCAATGGAAACATGGCGTCCTCTTGGCCTCTATCTGTCTGACCAATGCATCCAGGGTACTGTCACTAAAGTGAGCCCTTTCCTTAGTGTGTTGTGGCCTTCTTGTCCTGCAGTGATTCAATCTGATTATCCAGCAGCAAAGTGGTATTGTCATGACTTCCTTCAGGGAGACAGTGCTGTATCTTTAAAGAATGAAGTTTGCCTGTATGAGTTTCTCAGCCCCCTAGAGTGTGCAGAGGCTGTTAGCAGTTCAGCAGTGACCAGGTTAGAATGGAAGCCACTCATGGGCCACACTAATCACTGAGATGGGGTGGTTGCACAAAATTTACCTGGTTTTGAATCGGGTCATGAATCAAAGACATTGTACCTAAAAATGAAGCAAAAAATAATTTAAATGAGATAATCATGCTCTTTTAGAACTTGCGGGCATCTGGGTTAACATTAATTCACAGCAATTTAATCAATGTAAGTTCATTGCCATTTCCACACCACTTTACTCAATGCAACATCTTTGATATTTGACAAATCCTTCCTAATTTAGAACACAAAAGTGAACAAAATTACACTTGCTGCAAAGTTGGTCACTGTTTAACCAGTACATTTGTTATATGGGAAAAAGGTACAAAAAAACCTAGGTTTACTTATAATGCCCTGTCATTTATTATCATTGATAGTTTAAGGAAATAAAAATACAGGTAAGGTGCATACCAATTCATGAAAGCGCCCCAGGAGGATCATGGAGTACCTGACCAAGGTACGGAGGCAGACACTGCAGTATGTCATGATCCGCAATATGACCAAGATATAGAATGGATAGGGCCAAGATGTGAAAGGGAGGCTCAACAGGAAGAGGCTCAGGATAATGTACAAAGGAGACATCCTGCACCCTTTGTAAGTGGACAGACTGTGTGGGAACAAATTGTGAGACTCAACTTCCACTTTAAGAAATTTCTTGTCAAAGTATGGACCCACCATTCATCATCATCACTTACATTTCCCAGTAGAATTTTGCTCAGACAAAATTCAATAACCTTTAGTCCTGAACTGCTCCTCGTATGACAAGCCCTTCATCCCTAGCACCATTCTTGCAAACCTCCTTTGGACCCTCCAATACCAGCACATCCTTCCTTAGATATGGGACCCAAAACTGCCCACAACATTCCAAATGCATTTTAATCCATTTTTAAAAGTTATCAGTCTTAGGGATCATTAATCATGAATTTATGTCATAATTTGAAACCATGCAGTCTCCTATTTTTATGAAATGAACAACTCACTGTGAAATAGCAAGAACAGTCAAAAATACATTTATTTCTGTAGAGCCTTACAACCTCCAGAGATATAACAAACAAATTATTTTGAATTGTAGTGTCTGTTGTTATGACCTGGTAAGAAGAGGAATTGGATCCCTTCTTTAAAACCTCTTGGTTGGTTGCAACAAATATTATTTTTTTCACATGGCTATCACAGTTGAAACATAGCCTCTTAGAAACTGAAGGAGTCAATTACCAAGGTTTCCAAAAGTGAAAGAGAAAATTTATTACCTTCTAATCTCAAGAAAAATAATAAACCGCAAACACATACACATTATAAGTTTAAAAGACAGTGTCTGGTACAGACTGAAATGATAATTGTTACGAAGTTTAAAAATCCCTAGAATCCCTGAGTTGTTAGATTCTTCCCCTGAAGCTATATGGGAAGGTCACAGTGTATTGGTGAAGTTACTAGTAACCAGAACAACAGACTTATCCCCTGGGGAACATGGAAAGTGGTAAAATTTGAATTCAATTTAATCTGGAATAAAAAGCCAATCTAATGACAACCATGTTGATTGTTGCAGAAATGCATCTAGTTCCCTAATTTCCTTGAAGGTGTTCTGCCATCCAGGCTTAGTCTGTGTTGTGGTTGACTCTTAACTATCTTCTGGGCAATTATGGATAGGCAATAAATGGTGGCCTAGAATCTCATAAATGAATTAAAAAGAAAATGTTTAATAGTTGATTTATATCTTCAGCAGTAACAAAACCTGTCAATTTCTTTGAATTCTTGGTACATGGTTGTTACCCTAATTTGCTTTATCCCTCAGGTTGATCTCTGAGGTAATGAGTCACAGGGAGAGAGTTGCTAGCTCTTATTACCACAATTTTTTTCTTTGCTCTGACCTGCTTCTCAAAAGCAGCTGTTAAAATACAGTTCAATGTGTACTCTTGAGTCAAGTTCCATTGTCTTTCCATGTTGGTTAATTGGCAGGCAATACTTACATCTCCCAAAATGTTCAATTATCACATGTATGAATTAAATCAGGAGATGTGAATTTCTTGATACTGACTGATTTGCCTGGTTTTGATGCCTTTCAATAACAAAATAGTCATTTCAATACAGCACATGGAACTTACGAAGCTTGCCTCAATCCGTGGTCAGGTGACCACGGCAGCCATGTTTTGTCCATTTTTATTCCCTTTTAGAAACATTTTAATCCATAAAAGGGCTTGAGTATGCCAATCAGATGATGGATGTTAAAATTCAGTCATCTATAATTACCACTATTGTAACACTTTAGAGCTTTGGCAGCATGGAAAGAGGTCCTTCTGCCCATTATGCCTGGGCCAGTCATCAAACATCCATCTGTTCTAATCCCAATTTTCAGCACTTGGCCTGTGGCCTTGTCTCCTGTAGCATTTTAATTACTCATCTAAATAGTTTTTAACAGTTCTGAGGGTTCCCACCTCTACCATCCTTCCAGGCAGTGAGTTCCAGATTCCCACTACTTCTGATTAAAAGTAATTTTTCTCAAATCCCCTGAAAACCTCTTGCTTGTTACCTTAAATCTGTGCCCCCTGGTTATTGACCTCTCCACTGAGAGGAAACATTCCTCCCTATCTACCCCGTGTATGTCCCTCAGAACTTCCTACACCACAATCAGATCCCACTCCTCTACCCCTTCTCTGCTCTAAGGAAAACAATCCCAGCCTATCCAGCCTCACTTCATAGCAGAATTATTCCAAGCACAAACAACATTCTGTTGAATTTCTTCTCCATCCTCTCTGGTGGAATCATATCCTTTCTGGGGTATGGTGACCAGAACTGTATATAGTACTGAAGTTGTTGCCTACCAAGTGCTACATCTATCTTCCATCATCCTCTTGGCTCTTGTATCCAATGTCCTGACTTATGTGGGGCTAAAGCACTCACCATTTCTATATTAACATCTATGGCTAGTTAGTCTGCTTTTGACCAAGAAACTGAAAAAGGCCATTGCAATCAATCCGCAAAGAATGCTTCAGCCAATATTACAATTGAAGAGCTAAACCTTCAAAAAGTCAATATTCCATTGGTCCCACAGTGGACTGTCAGCCAAAAGGTTATCATGGGGTTTGAATTTGCACTATAGTGTTCCGAGGCAAGAAGTTATCAACTCAGCCAAAGTAGCAATTAGTACAAGGATTCTGCAAAAACAAAACAATGCGAGGGAAAATTCAATAGCGTATTGTATGCATGATAAATAACTAAAGCTAATCCTCAATATGAAAAATAATGGTAAGAGAAATATGGCAAACCTACTCTAGATCCCATTGGTATGAGTTTTTAACAAGGTAATGTAATGTCCAACGTTTGGAATTCAAGTTCCTGTGGCTTTTAGACCAATCCTAAGATTCTTATATTTTGTTCAAGAATACAACAATTAAATTGCAACTGGTGTTAACCCTATCACCTTCAAGAAAGAGCTTGTGAAACTTCAATTGCAATCCTCACTGGAAACAATATGATTTCAACCATTGTGGATTTTGTCACATAGTTGTCTTCTGCTATCTTCTTACTCGATACTCAAGGAAACATTCCTCACTTTCTACCCTGCATATGCCCCTCGGAACTTTCTACACCGCAATCAGATTCTACCCCAAACCCCTCAGCCTCCTCTGCTCTAAGGAAAACAATCCCAGACTATCTAGTCTCTCTTTGTAGTTGAATTGTTCCAGCCTAGGCAACAACATGGTGAATCTCTTCTCCACCCTCTCTCGTGCAGTAACATCCTTTCTACAATGTGGTGACCAGAACTGCACACAGTACTGAAGCTGTGGCCTAACTAATGCTACATATACTGTGACTGATTCAAAAAGCAATTAGTCCTGTCAATACTGAGAATTTTGCTTCCCTCAATCCCCGCTACTCCACCCCGCTTCACCACTACTCCATTCCTCCCATTTCGGTTGGTTACAATAAAGTCAAGTAGCAATATGCTCCACTCGTGCACAGATACTTGTCAAGGTTACTGCGTTAAATCAGGTTTATCTATGCAGTGTAGAGAAAAGCATTAGAAATTAAATGGTATAGAATTTATTTGATGAGACTAATTGAAATTTCAGCATTAAAGACACGATACAATTTAGAAGCAACTAAAACATTGAAGAGGAAGTCAGAAGTGTTGCTAAACAAATGTGTTCCTGTCTGAGGAAGTACAAACTCACCACAGATACTAACCAAGAATTTAAAAAATGGCAGCTGGCAAAGTGAGAGGCAGCCTGCATGCTTCCTGCAAGAGCAGCAAACAGACTGAATGCAATGGAGATGTGCAGAGTCAACTCTCACCCTGTTTGATAATTGAAATATTTCCTCAACACTAAAATAATTGTTGATTCCACTTGAATTAGTTTCACCATTGATTATTACCCAATTGTACATACAGTCAGCTCTACTTTTGCATCTTAAAGGATACAGAAGTACCATATTGAAAAGAGAAATTGAAGCATGAGGACCCAGTACAGAAAGTAATGCAGTGTTGGTCTGAGGCAACAGAAGGCCTTCTACAGGACTACTTAGAGTCAGTGGACCGGGCTATATTCAAGCACTTAGCAGCCAACCTAAACGAGCATGCCACTACCGTCACAGACTTCATTAGTAAGTGTGTAGAAGACTGCATGCTGAAGAAGTTAACCCGAATGCTCCCCAACCGGAAACCATGGATGAACCGGGAGATCCACACCATACTGAAGTCCAGGTCTGAGACATACAAGTCAGGCAACCCTGATCTATACAGGAAATCCATATATGACCTTTGTAAGGCCATCAGAGATGCCAAGAGGCAATACCAAACTAAGCTTGAGACATACCAGATGGACACACATTGTTTGCGGCAAGGCTCACACGACATACAAAGCAAGTCAAGCAGAACTGTGGGCAACTGTACATTCCTACTCAATGACCTCATTGCATTCTATGCTCACTTTGAACAGAAGTTCAGTAAAACACTACAACTTATCCCAACAGCCTTGGATGTACCTATACTCGTGGTCACCACCACAGATGTTAGATTGGCTTTCTTGAGAGTGGACCCACGGAAAGCGACCAGCCCGGATGGCGTCCCTGGATGTGCACTCAGATTGTCTGCGGATCAGCTGGTGGGAGTATTCGCAGACATCTTTAACCTCTCCTTACTAGGATCTGAAGTCCCCACCTGCTTCAAGAAGACCACCATCATCCTGGTGCCAAAGAAAATCATGCAGTGTCCCTCAAGATTTCTGCCCAGTGGCTCTGACCTCCATATTTATGAAGTGCTTCAAGAGGTTAGTCATGGCTCACATTAACACCAGCCAACCTTTGATCCTTTGTAATTCGCCTACTGGTGCAACAGGTCCATAACAGACACCATCTCCCTTGCCTTACACTCATCCTTGGAACATCTGGATAACAAGGATACCTACGTCAGGCTCTTACTTATTGACTACAGTTCTGCCTTTAACACCATAATTACAAACAAACTCATCTCTAAACTCTGAGACCTAGGTCTCAGCTCCTCCTCTGTAACTGGATCCTTGACTTCCTGATCCATAGATTGCAACAGTAAGAATAGGCGACAACACTTTCTCCACCATAAACCTCAATACCGGTGCTCCACAAGGCTGCGTACTCAGCCTCTTACTATATTAGAATAGAATCCCTACATTCAGCCCAACAAGTTCACACCGCCCCTCTGAAGAGCATCCCACCCCGACTCATTCTCCTTACCCCTGAATTTCCCGATGTCTAACCCACCTAACCTAAACATCCCTGGACACTACAGGCAATTTAGCATAGCCAATCCACCTAACCTGCACATCTTTGGACTGTGGGAGGAAACCAGAGCACCCAGAGGAAACCCACGCAAACACGGGCAATGTGCAAACTCCACACAGACAGTCGCCCAGGGGTGGGATCAAACCCGGGTCCCTGGCACTGTGAGGCAGCAGTGCTAACCACTGAGCCACCGTGCCACCCGTATATTCCTTATACACTATGATTGTATGGCCAAATTCCACCCCAAATACATTAACAAGTTTGTTGAAGACACCATTGTTGTCAGTCGGATCTCAAACAACGACGAGACAGAATACAGGAAAGAGATTGCATGCTTAGTGGCAATAGTGTCAATGTTAGCAAAATGAAGGAGCTGGTTATTGACTTCAGGAAGCGGAGTGGAAGGCATGCCCCTGTCTGCATCAATGGTGCTGAGGTGGAGATAGTCAAGAGTGTTAAGTTCCTGGGAGTGCTGATCACCAACAATCTGCCCTCCACTCACATCAATGTGATGGTCAAGAAAGCGCAACAATGTCTCTACTTCCTCAGGAGGCTAAGAAAATTCAGCATGTCCACAAAGACTCTTACCAATTTTTATAGATGCACCACAGAAAGCATCCTATCTGGGTGCATCACAGTGTGGTTTGGCAACTGCCCTTCCCAAGACTGTAAGAAACTACAGAGTCGTGAACACAGCCCAATACATCACACAAACCAGCCTTCCATCCATTGACTCCATCTATACTTCCTGTTACCTTGGAAAAGCAATTATCATAATCAAAGATTCCTCCCACCCCCATTATATTCTCTCCCACCCTCTTCCATTGGGAAGAAGATATAAATGTTTGAATGCACATACGAATAGATTCAAGAACAGCTTCTTTCCCCTGTTACCAGACTTATGAATTGACTTGTCAAATGTTATCAAATCTGATTTCTTTCTCTCTCTGCACCTTCTCTGCATCTGTTACACTGTATTCTACACCGTGTTCTGCTACCCTGATGAACTTTGTATGGTACAACCTGCCCAAGTAGCACAGAAAACAATACTTTTCACTATCAATACAGTGTGGGCCTGGAGGAACACAGCAGGTCAGGCAGCATCAGAGGAGCAGGAAAGTCGATGTTTCGCGTTTAGACCCTTCATCAGGACATACTTCTCACTATATCTTGGTACGTGTGACAACAGTAAATCAATCAACCAACCATATTATACATTTTATCATTGGGAATGAGATATTAATGGGATGTTCAGATGAGAATAGCCCACTTTCAAACAAAGTTAAGTGACTTGAAGTCACAGCCTCTCTGTGATTCAAACGTACATGTCCTAGTTGGCTGACTTCATTAGGTCTCAGCCTTCCTGATAGGTAAAAGATCATTCAGTGGTGTCATGGTCTAACTTGGAAGGTGAAGAAAGGAGATGTGGTTTGATATTATCAGTCACTGAAGCTATTTGAATTTGCAAGGATTTTTTTTAACTGAAATTAAGAAGTTTCTCTTTCTGTGGTCTTATCAAAAGCTATTTTTATAATGCTGAATAAGGTTACTAGTCGCGCATTTCCCTTTATTGCGTTCAGTTTGGTTAATGAAATTTGGGAATGAAAAGACTTAGAAAATGTTGTTTCAGTTTCCACAATTTACCAATGATGTACACACAATCGTCAATTTTCTTTTATGAGATATATTGGGTATGTGGTCATCCATTTCACCCACTCTATAATACCAGTGGCAGAAAGAACGGATTGATTTCCATAATCATTCTTCATTTGAATTTGATCAACAAGATACCAATGATAATCCCGAATAAAAACCGGAAGAACTGCGGATGCTGTAAATCAGGAACAAAAACAAAGTTGCTGGAAAAGCTCAGCAGGTCTGGCAGCATCTGTGAAGGTAAAAACAGAGTTAACATGTCGGGTCCGGTGACCCTTCCTCAGAACTCAATGCAACGGGATTACCAATGGTTACCAATGCTTACAAGCAGCTTCCCATTTGCAAGAGCGGCAAATACAATGGGATGATGCTTCCTTATATTATACTCAGACTTCTAAAAGTAGCTCTGCTGTAAGCTGAAGTTAATGCTCACCTCCTTTCTCACTATCATCTATTCCGTTTGGTCATACAATTGTAACTGTACATATTCTTACCGAGAGGAATCATAAATAAATGTGCAAGTGATAGCCCATTATGAAGTGCTGCTGTCAATCATACAGACCAAAATATAAACTAAAATAAAATATTGTAATTAACTGTCATGAATCCTTTAACCATTTTCCTGAAGCCAAAGCAAGAAATCTCCTTTGAAATAATTGGACCCTTTATTTATATTCATTTCTTCAGGATGGCGGTGGCGGAGTAGGCAACGTTCAGGCTCCTGTGCCCAGGTTTCTACTCTTCATCTGAATTCTTTTCTTTTTCTTTTTCCTTCTACCCCTTCTTTTTTCTCAAACTTACTTTATAAAGAGAGTTCTTCGGCAGGAGGCGGATTCAATGGGCCCCAGAGCGGCGGTAGCATCTTCAGAGGCAGTGTGGCTACAGAGGTGGTTGGTCGGCCTGTGAAGCCTGGAGCGGGGAACTCTCACTTCTGCGTGGTGTAGGCCTTTTGGCAGCGGCATGACGTGGGCTGAGAAACCCGGTGCAGGACGATGGCAGCGACATGCTGTAACAGCAGAGCAGGAAAAGTTGGACTCTCTTTAAGTTTTCTTTTATTTTGTTCTAATGTGAATGGCGCCTATGTACGGGCAACGGTACACACTTATCACTGTAATTTTTACTGAATACATGTGACAATAAAGGATATTCTATTCTAGTTATTTTCATTCATGAGATGCCCAGATTCATTTCTTGCCCATCTCTAGTTACCCTTGAGAAGGTGCTGGTGAGCTGCTTTCTTGAACCACTGCAATCCCAACTATTGTAGATACACACACAATGGAGTCAGGGAGGGAGTTCCAGGATTTTGACCCAAAGACAGTGAAGGAGCTGCGATATATTTCCAAGTCAGAATTGTTAGTGGCTTTGAGGAGAAGTTGCAGGAGGGTAGTTCTCCGGTATATTTTGATAAAGCAAATCAGGGCAGGACTTATACAATTAATGGTAGGATTCTGGGGGTGGGGGTGGGGGGGGTGTTGCCAAACAAAGAAACCTTGGGGTGCAAGTTCATAGTTCCTTGAAAGTGGAGTCACAGGTAGACAGGGTAGAGAAGAATGTGTTTGGTACTCTGGCCTTTATCAGTCAGTGCATTGAGTATAGGAGTTGGGATGTCATGTTGCAGCTGTACAGGACATTGGTTAGGGCACTTTTGGAATACTGCATTCAATTCTGGTCTAGGAAGATGTTGTTAAACTTGCAAGGATGCAGAAAAGGTTTACAAGGATGTTGCCAGGGTTGGAGGGTTTGAGCTATAGGAAGAGGCTGAATAGGCTAGAGCTATTTTCCCTGGAGTGTCAGAGGCTGAGGAGCGTCCTTATGGAGGTTTATAAAATCATGAGGGGCATGGATAGGGTGAATAGCCAAGGACTTTTTTCCAGGGTGGGGGAGTCCAAAACTAGAGGGCATAGGTTTAAGATGAGAAGGCAAAGATGTGAAAGGGAGCTAATGGATAACTTTATAGCACAGAGGGTGGTGTATGGAATGAACTGCCAAAGGAAGTGGTGGAGGCGAGTACAATTACAACATTTAAAAAGCATCTGGATGGGGTATATGAATAGGAAGGACTTAGAGGAATACATGCCAAATGCTGGCAAATGAGACTACATTAATTTGGGATATCTGGTCAGCATGGACGAGTTGGACTGAAGGGTCTGTTTCCGTGTTATTTATCTCTATGACTTTGTCTGCTTCCCTGTCCTTCTAGCTGGTAGTGGTTGTGGGTTTAGAAGGTACCTCTCTCAATCTTTTGTCATTTAATATCTGCTGACCTTCACCATTTCACCTGTTTAATATTTTTAACCTTTTTTGCAGTTTTGAAGGGTAAAAACAGCCTGAAATGTAACTCTTTTTTCCCTTTTGCAGATGCTACCTGACTGGCTTGAACATTTCTAGCATTTTCTCTCTTTATTTAAGTTTCTAGCTAGTTGCTTTGGGAACTCTTTGACACAGGTGTAGTGTCCCTACCTCTGTGCCAGAAGTTCTGAGATCAAGTCCCACTCCAGAACCTGCTGGTCAAGGAAGGTGAGTACACAGGCAAACAGGTTGAGTGTCGACTTATAAATTCTTCCAAAATATTCTAATGAATGACCACATGATGGAAAGAAAATTGAAGTCTCTACCACAACTAGTCATATCTCGAGACAAGAGCATGCAAGTGAAAACGCTTGACTGTATTTTTCTTCTGTGGAGTCAATAGGCACAGAATCCAAACTATGGTTAAGTCCGTGATCTAATGCCAGTGTAAATAGTTGTTCATTAACATCAAGACATCTACCGTACAAGAATACAGTCTTCATGGAATGTGCTACAAGTGCTAACATACAGGGAACACACAGACCATATCATACTGCCAGGAGTGCCTTACCCAGAAACTACGTCCTGGTGGCAGCTGATGGCAATACCATCAAAGCCCTTAAAACAATAGCAAAGTACTGTAGAATCTGAAGTAAAAACAGAAAGTGCTGGAGAAACTTAGAAAGTGTTGGAGATAGCAGCATCGGTGGACAGAATAAAAAAGAGTCAACATTTCAAATTCAGTATGACTCTTCTTCGAAATGAAATAGTTCTAAAGTACTTTCTAGTCTTATTTCAGTAAAATCTTTATTCGGGATACCAAGAATTAAGAAGTCAATCACTGTGGTATTTATCATGATGACTGCAAAGACGGTCAACTTAAATTTCAAGTCAGCTTCAGAATACATAGGCTTGTGTCAAGTGAAATAATTGACCAATTCATTGGGATGTGTCAATGCAAAATTCCAGAATGATTTCACCGAAGCTGACTTATGGTCATTACCTCCATGTCTATTAATTCCTTCACAAAAGCACATCCAGACAAACCCAAATGGTAAACCATTAATGCACAGTTAGATTATGGATGCAAACTTAAAGTTATTGTTGCAGGCCAGCAGGATCTTCAAATGCTTGACTCTGCACCAACTATTGCAGCCATAAACAGGGCTATTAGAACATCCAAAATATTCTATGAAAGGTTGCTTGTCTCAGCCATCAAAACAGTGTCAAAACCGAAAGTGCTGGAGAAATTCAGCATGTCTGACAGCATCCGTGGAGAAATAAACAGAATTAATGTTACAAGTCCAATGTGACTCTTGAGTCCTATATAACTCAGCTATGGAGACATTAATTCTGTTTCTCTCCACCAACATTCACTCAGGGAGTTCCCAGCACAGGAAGTCAAGGGCAGCCACTGAGACAAGTCCAGGATCTTGGACATGGTTAGTTAACTGCTTGGGCAGTCAGAGTTGGCATCCCCTCCAAATAGAGGGTGAGGAGCCAAACATTGGTAGCCCACTGTCATAGCTTGTTTGGTCCTTTTGAAGGTAGTTCCCTCCTAGAATGAGAGAGAGGTATTACAGGAAATGGAAGTGTCTTTGTCTTCAAAAGGCAACCCCTAGTTTTTAACTTTTTATTCAGAGTAACCAAACAAACATTGCCTCAATTCAGTACTCCATGTGCACAACAGAATTGCTGCCAGATGATTGGCACAAAAAAAAATTGGTACAAAGTCAACTTTTTAAAGTTTAAAGTTAAAAATATTGCTTTAGAATGTTTTGATTGTTTCAGCTGCTACAGTGGAATTTGTTCCACTTGTCAAAATATGAGCAAAGTTTTCAGAGCAGGTTTTTGAATGCGGATTAGCCTGAAGCCTCATCAGTGAAATGGAAGCTCTTAATAAATGCAAGGTATTTTTTCAGATTTGTAAATGACAAAGAAGGAACAAGCAAGAAAAAGCATTGACATTTGTCTGTGTTGCTAGGCATGGACAGTCTCAAGAATGGCATAATTATAATGTGTTAACACAGTGGCAGATGCATGTGAACTACTGAATTCTCTCTACACTTGTCAAAACTGAAGTCAATGAATTTTTAGGCAGTAAGGAAATCAAAAGATATGTGAAAAGCCCTGGAAAGTTATGTCAACTGGAAAGCTTATCTGCAATCTTGTTGAGTGGTGGAGTAAGCTCAAAAGGACATTTAGCCTACTCCTGCCCCTATTTCTTACATTACATTCTTAAATGGGTGTAGGAAGCAAATGCACAGGAGGCATTACTGCCTGAAGACACTCAGGTGCAGAGAGTCAATGTCATTGAGGCCTAAACCTTTAAGTCCTTTTTAGCAGTTTCTAGAGACATCATTGTCATCATCCATTTAGTTGTTCACATGATGATAAGTCACTGATGCACAGTTTGTATCAACATTTCATTAACGTTCCGCTTGAGACTGACAAGAAACAACAAAGAACATTGACATTTATCTCAATTGCTGGGTTACTGCAGGTGCAGGGCATCTACGCTGTGCACACGTAGCCTTGCGTGATCCCCACCAGGAACCACACTGTTTCTCAACAGGAAAGGTTTTGATTCACTCAATGTGCAACTGGTTTCTGACCACAGAGAGTGAATCATGTAGTTCTGTGCTCAGTTTCCTGGCAGTGATGGAGACATTTTCTTACTGCACTAGTCCTCAATACTGAACTGTCTTCCAGCCAGACCATTGGTGATTTGCCGGCACTCTCTTTCTCATGTGTTCTGACAGCAGCTTGGTACACACACGGACGGCTGATATATTGAGATTTATGCACCAAGAATTCTGATTGAAATCTTTGGTGTACTGAAATAATTATTTGATGTCTGCACAGCATGAGAAAGGCCCTTCAGTAAAGAGCAGAGTGAATCTCAAGCTTTGTCATTCTTTGCATTGTCATTCACAACTGGTCATCCAAAGAGTAACTTGGAGTTAATTGTGGAAGAAGAATTGGATCAGAAATATGACGATGGAGAAAAAGAGCAGGATGGTACAGAAGCAGAGCACTGCCAAACAACACTACAAATTCCCAAGCTATAAGAAAGCAAAATATTGAGGGGTTCTCCTAAATAATTTCTTCTTTGGTTACAGCACCAAAACTCTATTATTTAATTTGACCAAGGGCTGATACCCACCATATCATTGCCCTCAAGCTTACGGTCAGCAGCTATGTCAACGATTTCAATTTTAACAAACTCCATTCTTCATTTCATAAATGGTTCCATTTGTATATCTTTGAATCAACATCGTGCAAATGCCTGCGACCTACCTTTGACACTTCATTGCTTATTCTGGTGCTCCTATGAAATAGCTATCCTAGGACGCTCTGCTTAGAAGTTGGGAGGCTGCTGTTGGGAATGTGGGGGCTGGGCCATGAACTTGCAAAACACCGTTGAATGTCCAACTGAAATGTGTTGGAATTGAGCTTCACATTGCCAAATCTGCTTTCTGACTGAATGACTGTAAGTGAAAGGGTGGTGGTGGTGGGTGGGGAGGAGAGAGAGGGAGGGGGACAGGCATGCTGCAATTCTAAAAATTTAGTATTGGAGCCAATAGGGTGCTTGGAGCTTGGCCACTCTATTGTTCTGTATGGAAACATAGTGCAGACATGTTGGAAGACATATGCAGCTCAATTCGAGTCTTATATATAAGAGATGCTGGATCCCAAAGCCAAGTTGGGTAAGCGTAGGCCATTCACCCCCTCAAACAAGCATTTTAAAAATCAGCATTTTAACAGGTGATGGCTGATCTATATCTGCTTATGATACACATCCACTGACACCTTGTGTCATAAAAAGTTTGTAATTGACCTCAGATTTATTGGAAAAGAATTCCAGATTGTTTCACCCTCTGTGTATTTCGCTCCTGAATGCCCAAGGTCTAGTTTTAAAATTATATCCTTTTATTCTGATTTCCTCAACCAGAATGAAACGATACAATTCCTCTGAGAGTGGAGTCACAGGTAGACAGGGCAGTGAAGAAGGCTTTTGGCACACTGGTCTTGATCAGTCAGGGTACTGAGTATAGAAGTTGGGAAGTTATGATACAGTTGTACATGACAATGGTGAGGCTGCACTTGTGTTCAGTTTTGGTCACCTTGCTATTGGAAGGACGGTATTAAACTAGAAAGAATGCAGCAGAAATTTACAAAGATGTTGCCAGGATTCAAGGGACTGAGTTATAGGGAGGTGTTGGGCAAGCTAGGACATTTTTCTTTAGAGCATAGGAGACTGAGGGGAGATCTTATAGAAGTGTATAAGATCATGACAGGCATGGATAAGGTGAACGCACTCGGTCTTTTTCCCAGGGTTGGGGAATTGAGGACTAGAGGGCATCAGTTTAAGGTAAGATGGGAAAGAATACATGGGAACCTGAGGGGCAACTCTTTTACACAGAGGGTGGTATGCATATAGAATGAGCTGTCAGCGGAAGTGGTTGAGGGGGTTACATTAACAACATTTAAAAGGCATTTGGACAAATACATGGATAGGAAAGGTTTAGAAGGATATGGGCCAAGTGCAGGGAAATGGGGTTAGCGTGGATTGACATTTTGGTCAGTAAGGACCAGTTTGGGCCAAAGGGCCTGTTTCCATGCCATAGGATTCTATGGCTCTATGACTGTATGACTCTAATAAATATTTCAAAAGAAAAATCATGCAGATGCTGGAATTCTGAATGGAAATACTTAGTAAATCAGACAGCATTAGTGAAGAGAAAAAACAAGAATGAATGTTTCAGGTTGACTACCTTCTGTCACAACTGGAGAAAAAATTCTCTCTATGTTTATCATATCGATTCCTTTTGTCTTTTAAATCATCTCAATTAGTTGACCCCTAAAATCAACAGGCCAAATATATGCATTCCATCCTCAATAATTAAAAGGATCGTTTGACATTGAGTTCAACAACTTCAGAGCATGAACACTGTCCTTTTTTTTAAATGCACTTTTGCCCCCATCCAGTATCTTGTTTCCATGGGTTTGCTCTTAGCTCTGAATATTTTCTACTATTCATTCCTACTATTAACACCTATTCTGCTTTTACATCCCTTCTTTATTAGCATTAGTACCCCCTTGGACATTTGCTGTAGGTACCTTCACCAATTATTCTGTCTGCTCCTCCCCCCTCTTCATCAACAGCGTAAGAGAACATCATTTGTCAGCACCTTTCATTTTTCAACAGTCATACCGGGCTCGAAACTCAATTACATGTTCTTCTCTCTCTACAGACGCTGCCTGATTTCCTGAGTTTCTGCAGCTCTTTCTGACTTTTAGTCCTTCAATTTTGCCCTCTTCTGCAACTGCCTAAACATTGCATGGAATTTCTTGAACTGAAATGGCAGAAAGGGAAAGTGATACATTTTAGATATCATGATTGGCTTCTGAAAATATTAGGTATTTGTGTTGCATCCTGTCTAAGCATCAAACGTGCTTCACTATACCCCATATCGTTGACAAGACTCCCATTCAGGATGTGCATCACCTTCTCTATGGTTTCAGAAAACATATGGAAAAAAATCTGCAGCTAACGGCTCCCTGAAACTTTTTGCAAGCTTAATCAACAAGGAAGAAAGATGTAGGTCAGAGTTAAGGAAGTGAAGTTTTCAGGATGGACACAACAGGTAGAATAGTGTTACTGGTATATGAAAGATGACAGAAGCATGAAGTGTTGAAGGAAGTAGTAGTGTTGGGATCAACAGTCAAAGATTATTACAATAGGAGCTGAAGAAAGAGAAGTGGATGATATACCAGTGACTGGAGGAGCATGTTAGTAATGAGCAAGGGAAGGATTGCAAGTTTGTAGAGATGGGGACATACTAGTAATGTCACTGAAATACTAACCCAGAACTGTCAAGCTATTGTTCTGGGGAACATGTCTTTGAATTCCACCATGGCAGATCATAAAATCTGATCTGAGTAAAATCTAGAATTTAAAAAAATGATCATGTCATCATTGTTGTAAACACCCATCTGGTTTACTACTGGCCTGTAGCTTTCTATCCGCTTGTGGTTGCTTGTCTGACATAGCCATAGCAAACCACTCCCTTTGGGTTCTGCCAGGTCCACTCAATTTCTTTATTCATTCACGGGATGAGGGCATCACCAGCTAGGCAGCATTTATTGCCCATTCCTAATTGTCCAGAGGGCAGTTAAGAGTCAACCACATTGCTGTGGGCCTAGAGTCACATGTAGGCCAGACCAGGTAAGGATGGCAGGTTCCTTCCCTAAAGGACACCACTGAACCCATTAGTGAATCAATTCCTGAATTAATTATAGCCTCAACCCAAACGTGGACAAAAGAGTTGGACTCCAGGTGAGTGATTACTGTTGATACGAAGACAGCATTTTACTGAGTACAGCATTAAGAAGCCTTAGCAAAACTAGGTCAATAAGGATTCAGGGAAAAACCTTTGCAGTCCTACCTAGCACAAGTTCAGTCATCTCAGATCCAGGACATCGCTGCAGATAGTGGCTCCAAAATTTTCAGCTGCTTCATCAATGACCTTTCTCCCATCATGAAGTCGGAACTGGGGATGTTCATTGATTACTACACAATGTTCAGCAGCGGTTGTAATTTTACACACACTGAAGTAGTTTATGTTCATATGCAGCAAGAGCTGGACAACATCCAGACTTTGGCTAATAAGAGATATGTAACATTTAAAAATGTAGAAACATTGAAATAGGAGCAGGAGACGTCCATTTGGCCCATTGAACATGCTTCTCCATTCGACATGATCATTGGCTGATCCTCTATCTCAATACAATTCTTCCACTCTCTCCCTTAACACCTTCAACCTCTAGAAATCCATCTATTTCTTTCTTAAATGAATCCGGACCTTGGCCTCCACAGCCTTGTGTAATAGTGAATTCCACAGACTCACCAGCCTCTGAGTGAAGAAATCTCACTTGATCTCTGTTCTCAAATGGCATACCATGTATCTTGAGACTGCGATTTTACTGTTCTGGACTCCCTAGCCAGAGGAAACATCATCCCTATATCAATTTTGAATTTATATGTTTTAATTCGATCCTCTCTGGTCTTCTGAATTCCAGTGAATGTAGGCCTGGACAATCCAATGTCTCCTCATATGACAAAGCTCTCATCAGTCTCTTTGACAAGTACATATTTTCTTAGGCAAGGGGCCAAAACTGCACATAATGTTCCAGGTGTGCTCTCACAAAGACTCTGTATGGGGACAGTAAGGCTTGCTACTGTACTGAAATTTCACTTGCAATGATTGATGTATAAACACTCCCAAGTTCCTTTCTACATCAGCCTTCCCAATCTATCACTATTTAAATAATTCCCTGTCATTTTGTTTATCTTACATAAATGGACAACCCCACACTTTTCTATGTAATTCCATGCATTTACTCACTCACTCAACTTGTCTAAATCACCTCGAAGCCTCTTTACATCCTCCTCACCACTCACAATGCCACCTAGTTTAATGTTGCCAGAAAATTTGGAAACAGTACTTTGACTCTTTCATCCACACAACTGTCAGTCAATGACATCTCTCACAAGAGAGAATCCCACCATCTCCTCTTGACATTCAATGGCATTACCATCACAGACTCCCCCATTACCAATATCCTGGAGGTATCATTGACTAGAAACTGAACTGGACCAGCCATATAAATACTGCGGCCACAAGAGCAGATCAGAGCTTGGGAATTGTGTAATGGGTAACTCCTGTCTCCCTAATGCCTGTCACGGGTGCGATGGAATACTCCCCACTTGCCTGGAGAAGTGTAGCATCAACAATACCATTCAGGACAAAACAACTTACATGATTGGCACCCCATCTACCACCTTCAGCAACCATTCACTTCACCATTAACATACTGTGGAAATAGTGTGTATCATCTGCGAGAGTTACTTCAGTAACTTCCCAAGCCTAATTTGACAATATCTTCAAAACCTACAACCCCTACCACCTTGAAGGATAAGGGCAGCAGTTGAATAGGAACATGACCAGCTGCAAGTTCCTCTCCAAGTCACACAACATCCTGATTTGGAAGCGCATCGCTATTCCTTCAGTTTTACTGAATTAAAATGCTTGCACTTCTTTCATAAGAGGATTGTATCTTTCCCTACACTCCAGCAACAGCAACAGTTAAGAAAACATCAAAAAACTACTTCCTTCAGGATAGTTAAGGATGGGCAATAAATGCTGGCCTAGTCAGCGACACCCACATACCCTGAACAAATTTTTAAAAAAGTTCTAAGGCAACAGGTAGTGTAGAGAGTAATGGGAGATAAATGAGGAAAGTTAAAAGGCCATTAAATTATTATTTAATGAGCTTTGTAACAATGATCTAGGGCAGTATGTGGTAACCTGTCCGGGCTCTCATAGTCTTTTTTTGCCTTGGTAATTCCTGTCTTCTGGTAAGTAGAAAACAGCGCTACCACTGCCGAGTTCCCAACTGAAAGCTCTACTGCAGCATTGGAAAATTAATTTGGGGTCAGTGCAACTCATACGTTCTGTTGTTTCTGCCATTATGCAGAGTCTTCCATGACAATCGATTGCAGACAAAGTTCATCTCCTTTTTAACAAGTCCAGGCTGCCTTTAAAAGGTGTCAAATGTTTACATAACTGACAACCTTTTATTTCTCAGTTTAACAACATTAGGGCAAATTGTTCAATCTGGCAACCCATCATTTCATGTCATTAAAAATAGGAGCCAGTTTGGACCCTTCTTTGCAACCACATTATTAGTGCTCACTCCTAATGTCTTTCCCGTTCTGTACCTAAAAATCAAACCTAACCCAATTTTTATCCCTTCAAATCAAAGCAGGTCTTTAACAATAGGCAAATACTGATGAAGGAAATCTATATTGTTTTCTCAGCAGCCAACTGAGACAACTAACAGGGTCAATTAGCTCAGTTGGTTGGTTGGACGGCCTGTTTGTGATGCACAGTGACACTAACCATATAGGTTCAATTCCCATGTGAGTGGAGGCTACCATGAAGAATGTCTTAACCTTTCCTGAAGAGTAGTAACCCTCAAGTTAAATCACTACCAGTTTTTTCTCTCTAATGAAAGAGCAACCCTATGGTCTGATAGGGCTTTACCATTTTATAACAAATATTTTTTTTTCCATCACCCTTGTATGAGCAGTGAAAAGAATTAGCTCTCCTTGCTAACTGGGGAATTGCTTAATGTGACAGACACGCTGATCGCAGACCCATCTGCCCTCCAGTAAATCATTAAATTATCCAGTATAGGTAGTCAGCTAGCGAGTTGCCAACCTGCCAAAATGTGACAGCATGTGGTTAATACCTTATACCAGTCATAGTGGTGCATAGAGGCCTGTCTCTTTCCCCTGCTCCATGCTTAATGTGGTGTGGTTCCCCTCAAGATGATAAAGCAACTGTCTCTCTCTGAAGCAGGGATGTGCCTATGACCTTTGGACTATGGCTAATTATGTGATGGACAATAGCTGATGACCAATGCCAATAATTAGCATTACATACTGTTTCCAGTACACTTTGGTAATCAACATCAATTCAGAATTTTTCCTTAAACACTTCTAAAGTTCAAAAAGACAACTTATCAATAAAACTATTCCCTTGGCTCCAATTATAAGGACAAGATCAATGAAGAGATTGTAACAATGAATTTTGGCTAAATTTGAGTACGATGACCTTGATCCTGACAACAAGCTGAATTCCAGGTTGGGAACCCAGAAGCCCTCATGGTAGAACCCCAGAGGAGAATGAGGTGGTGCCTATTTAGGGGTTTGCTTGCTGGAGACCAATCCAGTGAGGGATGGTGGCTAGGCTTCACAGCCAATTTGGAGAGCCAAATAGAAGTCGCAGCAGCTCCCCTGTTTGAAATAACTGCTGCTGTTGTAGGTGGGGGACCGAGTTGGTCGATGGAGGTGCCCTCTGAAAACTTGTAAACAATACAAAATAGATTGTTTCCACAGTTTTCATGCCATAATTGTGAATGGGAAATTAATTGGATGTTTTAATTGGCAAAATTGGCCTTCGGGTGTGTAGATGTTAGGCCCCAAAAGCCATTTGCATGAAATCAGATTGGAGGGAGGCACATGCCAGCCGATCAGCACACTGGCCAGTAAGCAAGAAACCATCATCAAACCTACCTTCACCTCAGAAAGAAAATTCTACCTGTTATGTCATTTTCTCATCTGTAATTCACCAGGGCATTGTAAGAAAATGTTTCCCTACTATAAGGAACAGCACTTAATGTGCCCATTGAATTAGGGAATTATATGTCCCTTGCCCTTCTCAAACTATACTCAAGGTCAAGCACCTCTTAATTGTGGTTAACTTGCTGGATTAGTATTCTGAGGCTTGAATCTAAAGTCTGCAAGCTATGAAATACAAGATGATCATTTAAAAATTTGAATTTATTTCCAAAATCAAAATGTGACATTAATAAATGAGGCTATTAAACTGCTTGTGAAGACTTAACCTGCCTAAGTGAATGAAAACTGTCCTCCTCTCCCTGTTTGGTGAATGTATGGTTTGTGACTTAACTGTCCTCTGAAATTGCCTAGCAAGCAAATAAGAAAGCTACTTTTAGTGATGGGCAAAAAATGTCAGCCTTGTCACCAACAACCACACCCTGAGAATTAACTCTTGAAAAAATGCAAGACAGCAAATATTAAAACCAAAATTGTATAACTCAAATCTTATTGGTTTGTTTCAACTACAAATTTCAGCAGCTCACTCACTGACTATAAATAGAAATTCAAAACAGCTGTCTCAAAATAGCACAGCCACACACAAGTAGAATACTGTGTCTTTATGAAAGTCATTCTAGAGATAAAATGAATAAAATTAAATACAACTTGCCAATGATCTTGTAATATTGAGTTAGAACAAGGTTTCAAAATAGATCAGTTTAGGTGCGTTGTGATAATTACCTGAATCTTACTAAATATAAAACAAAGCAAAGCATCTCATTCACTCCAACAAACAGAACATTCTACGCAATGTATTTGTACGGGTAAGCCTTTGGGATGAATAATATCTGGTGCCTGAGGATGCTTCCTTTCTTGCATCCAGAGCAAGACTGAAAGATAATGCACCAGCTACCCATTTATTCTTGTAAATGTCTTGATTTTGTTTAATCATGCACTCTTAAGGAAAACTTTCCCTGGACAGCTTTAGTGTTGAGTGCTCCCTAAACACTGTATCTTAAACCCGGTCATGGTATTACCACAGCAGAATCATTTCTGTCTCCTTGTTACCTAATTATGTCCATTATTGTTTAACACTCAGCTTGCTCCAATTTGTAGCACATCTGCCAAATATAAACAAGACAGATGCTCCAGTTCCAGTACAAAATGCTGTTGCAGGGATGATGTCCTTTAACTGGGGTGCTAAACTGAGACCCTGGAGCTAAGTACAATATCCAAAGGAGAACTCAGTTGAAAACACAGTTAATTTTCAGCCCACTCAAAAATACAAACAGCATGCACACTTTGTGCTGTCTGCTGTTTTAAATGATTTCAGAACACAGTCAGCACCAGTGGCACTGTTGTCTGACTGGAAGCCTGAGCAAGTGTTGGCCCATTCCTTCAGGCCTTGACGGTGGCCTTTATTTTGGAGCTATTCAAATCAGTTATGAGCAGGAGACTGGCGATGATTCAATGGTGATAAGGCATAGGAGTTGAAATCTCCTGCACATTACTACTGACATTCAGACAGCATGCAGCTGTCTCAGCCGTGACCTATATGGCTTCCTAAGTAAATTAGGACTTTACTGCATGGTTACGTCTTTCTTTGAGGTAAACGAACAAATGGTGCTGTGATTGAATGAGCAAGGAAACAGGAGGAGCATGTGCATGACCAAGCAAGACAGAAAGAGAATGTGCATGAGCACGATACAATAATATCATGAAATTATCATAAATTTTGTTTTCCTGTTTGCATAAGTAGGTGAAACACAAACTAAGTCTAAGCAGGGCACAGTGAACCAAACAGACTTCCTTCACAAAGTACATAAGGTCACTCGCTCTTACTGGGTGTAGTTATCAGAATAGACAAGATCAAGGAATTGGAGAAAGCAGAGAGTAAACAGGAGCTACACACGGTTTGCTGTATATGAACAACAGTACAATTTCTTTCAACGAAAATATGTTTTTGTTCCTTTTGTTGTCATTTCAATACTTTATTTGTGGCACTGTTCTAACAAACATTCTTGATTTCATAAACAGTTCAATTAAGTAACTGGTATTGCTGAAATACTTCTATCAAATTTCAATAAAGTCTACAGCATTTGAATGCAACTCTCTGCAAAATTACATTTCGATGATAATTTCAACACATGCAGTACATGAGCACCATGATGAATACAACAATAGGTTAACATCTATAGTGGTGGATTCAACTAAGTGGAAAAATATGAAAGAAATGACAGGGAAGGAGAATTCAGGAGAGGTTATTAATGTCTCCAGCACAGACACAAATAGGACAGAGTGTTTGGAAAAGGCTAGCAATCAAACATTAGAAAAATGAAAGAAAATGAGAACAGAGAGGGTTAATACAGGAATGAAGGTATTATATCTGAATGCACGCAGTACAAGGAATAAGGTAAATGAGCTTGTAGCACAGATCGCAACTGGCAGGTATGATGTGGTAGGCATCACGGAGACGTGGCTGCAAGGGGATTAGGATTGGGAACTAAATATCCAAGGATTTACATCCTATTGAAAAGATAGGCAGGTGGGCCGAGGGGGTGGGGTTGACTTATTAGTGAGAAATGAAATTAAATCAATAGGAAGAAACGAAGTAGGGTCAGATGGTGTAGAATCTGTGTAGGTAAAATTGAGGAACTGCAAAGGTAAAAAAAACTATAGCTGGGGTTGTGTACAGGCCTCCAAACAGTAGTCAGGAGCAGGGGCACAAGATACACCAGGAGACAGAAAAGGTGTGTAAGAAAGGCAAAGTCACAGTGATCATGGGGGTGGACTGGGAAAATCATGTTGGAAGTGGATTGCAAGAAAAAGAGTTTGTGGAATGTCTACAAGATGACTTTTTGGAACAGCTTGTGGTGGAGCTCACAAGGGAACAGCCAATACTGGATTTAGTGTTGTGCAATGAGGCAGACTTGATAAGGGATCTTAAGGTAAAGGAACCCTTAGGAGGTAATGATCATAAGATGATAGAATTTACTCTGTAATTTGAGAGGGAGAAGATAGAATCAGAGGTAACGGTACTACAGCTGAATAAAGGCGACTACAGAGGTATGAGGGAGGAGCTGGGCAGAATTGACTGGAAGAGGAGCCTAGCAGGAAAGACAGTGGAACAGCAATGGCAGGAGTTTCTGAGAGTAATTCAGGAGACGCAGCAAAAATTCATCCCTAAGGAAAAGAAGCATGGTACAGGGAGGATGAGGCAATCATGGCTGACTAAGGAAGTCAGGGATAGCATAAAAGCAAAAGAGAAACATATAATGTGGCGAGGGGAATTGAGAAACCAGAGGACTGGGAAGCTTACAAAGACCAACAGAGGGCAACAAAAAAAGAAATAAGGAGGGAGAAAATTAAATATGAGGGTAAACTAGCCAGTAATATAAATGAAGACTGTAAGAGTTTCTTTAGGGTATATAAAGGGCAAAAGAGAGACAAAAATGGACATTGGACCACTGGAAAATGACGGTGGAGAGATAGTAGTGGGGAACCAGGAAATGGCTGAGGAACTGAATAATTATTTTGCATCAGTCTTCACAGTGGAAGACATGAGTAATATCCTAAAAATTCAAGAGATTCAGGGGGCAGAGCTGAGTATGGTGGCCATCACCAAGGAAAAGGTGCTAGTAAAACTGATTGGCCTGAAGGTGGATAAATCACCTGGATCAGATGGACTACACCCCAGAGTTCTAAAAGAGATGGCTGAAGAGATAGTGGAAGCGTTAGTGGTGATCTTTCAGGAATTGCTAGAGTCAGGGAGGGTCCCAGCGGACTGGAAAATCGCTAACGTGACAACCCTGTTTAAAAAGGGAGTAAGGCAAAAGATGGAAAATTACAGGCTGATTAGCCTAACCTCGGTCATGGGTAAGATTTTGGAGTCCATTGTAAAGGATATGATTTCTGAGTATTTGGAATTGTATAGTAAAATAGGGCAAAGTCAGCATGGTTTCATCAAGGAGAGGTCATACGTGACAAATCTGCTAGAATTCTTTGAGGAAGTAACGAGCAGGGTAGACCAAGGAGAGCCAATGAATATTACTACCTGGACTTCAAGAAGGCCTTTGATAAGGTGCCACACAGGAGGTTGCTGAGTAAGATAAGGGCCCATGGTGTTAGAGGCAAGGTACTAGCATGGATAGAAGATTGGCTGTCTGGCAGAAAGCAGAGAGTGGGGATAAAGGGAGTCTTTCTCAGGATGGCAGCTGGTGACAAGTGGAGTTCCATAAGGGTCAGTGCTGGGACCACAACTTTTCACTTTATACATTAATGATCTCGATGAAGGAACTGTGGGCATTCTGGCTAAGTTTGCAGATGATACAAAGATAGGTGGAGGGACAGGTAGTATTGAGGAGGTGGGGATGCTGCAGAAGGATTTGGACAGGTTAGGAGAGTGAGCAAAGAAGTGGCAGATGGAGTACAACGTGGGAAAGTGTGATGTCATGCACTTTGGTAAGAAGAATAAAAGCATGGATTATTTTCTAAATGGGGAGAAAATTCAGAAGTCTGAAGTGCAAAGAGACTTACGAGTTCTAGTCCAGGATTCTCTCAAGGTAAACTTGCAGGTTGAGTCAGTAGTCAGGAAGGCAAATGCAATGTTGGCATTTATTTTGAGAAAACTTGAATATAAAAGCAGAGATGTGCGACTGAGTAAAAGCCAAAAGAACCGCGGATGCTGTAAATCAGGAACAAAAACAAAGTTGCTGGAAAAGCTCAGCAGGTCTGGCAACATCTGTGGAGGAGAAAACAGAGTTAACATTTCGGGTCCGGTGACCCTTCCTCAGAACTGATGGTGGCTGAGAAAACATCAGTTTATATGCAGTAAAAAGGGACGTGGGTGGGGTAGGGAGTAAATGATAGGATAGAGCCCGAAGAGAGAGAAAGACAGTTGGACATACAAAGGAGTTGCTAACGATCAGGCTGGGAGGGTGAATAGTTGTTAATGGGGATTGTTAGTGACTAACAACAGGGGGTGTGTAGTGGCAGGCTATGTGGTAACAAGGCCTGGTGTGTGGGGTGGGGGGCTGGGACATGGGAGAGTTTAGGCCCTAAAATTATTGAACTCAACATTGAGTCCGGAGGGCTGTATGGTCCCCAAGCGGAAAATGAGGTGTTGTTCCTCCAGCTTGCGTTGGGCTTCACTGGAACACTGTAGCAAGCCGGAGACAGAGATGTTGGCCAGGGAACAAGGTGGTGCATTGAAGTGGCAGGCAACAGGTAGTTCAGGGTCTTTTTTGCGAGCAGAACGTAGATGTTCTGTGAAGCGGTCGCCAAGTCTACGCTTCGTTTCCCCAATGTAGAGGAGACCACATTGTGATCAGTGAATGCAGTAGACTAGAGTCTTGGAAGTGCAGGTGAAGTGTTGCTTCACCTTCCATCCACGAGAATTGTCCCAGGAATGGAAAGCTTAACATATGAGGAATGTTTGAGGACTCTGGGACAATACTCATTGGAGTTTAGAAGGATGAGGGGGGATCTAATTGAAACTAACAGAATACTGAATGGCCTGGACAGAGTGGATGTTGGGAAGATGCTTCCATTGGTAGGAGAGACTAGGACCCAAGGGCACAGCCTTAGAGTAAAGGGAAGACCTTTTAGAACGGAGATAAGGAGAAACGTCTTCAGCCAGAGAGTGGTGAATCTATGGAATTCACTGCTACAGAAGGCTGTGGAGGCCAGGGCATTGAGTGCATTTAAGACTGAGATAGATAGGTTCTTGATTATCAAGGGGATCAAGGGTTATGGGGCGAAAGCAGAAGAATGGGGCTGAGGAACTTATCAGCCATGATTGAGTGGCGGAGCAGATTGATGGGCCAAATGGCCTAATTTCTGCTCCTATGTCTTATGGTGTTATGGTCTAATATTCAGCCAAAAATGATAAATTTTACATGATGATAGGCTTTAGGCTTTTCATCAAGGAAAACAGATAGTTATTTACGCATAATATAAATAAAACAAAGAATTGGGCATGCTGAAGATCTGAAACAAAGAAATTGCTGGAGAAACTCAGCAAGTCTGGAAGTATCTGTGGAGGGAAAGCAGAGTTAACATTTTGAGTCTAGTGACTCTTCTTCAGAACTATTAACAGCTAGGAAAAGGTGGTATTTATAATGACAATAGGATGTGGGGGGCAGGTGAAGTGAGCGGAAACATGGAGATAGAGCCCAGAGAGAGAGAAAGGAATTTAGGCAGTCAAAGGGATAGGGAATAAGAAAAGTTGATAATGGGGACAATAAGTAGGTGAAACTGGTTTGTCTGTGCTGAAAGCAGCCTATATCAAGACAGGGCCTGAAGTGTGGGAGTCAGTAAAGGACATGGAAGGAGGTGTTCAGGCTCTAAAATTATTTAACTTGCTATTGAGTCCTGAGGGTTGTAGAGTCCCAAGTGGAAGCTGAGATGCTGTTCCTCCAGCTTGCACTGAGCCTCACTGGAGAACGTGCAGCAGGCCCTAGACAGAAATGTTGGCCAGGGAACACAGAGGTGTACTGAAGTAGCAAGCAACAGGAAATTCAGGGTCATTTTTATGGACAGAATGTAGGTGTTCTGCAAAACGGTCACCCAGTTATTTACATATATATTATAGTGTTATCCTATACACTTGAGCTACAAATGCATCATTATACATCTCCAGTCAATTTTAGTTTTATTTAGTGTTGTGGTGAGAGAGCAAGTTGATCAAGATACTGGAAAAAGAGGAAAAAAGTCTTTCTGCTCTTTAATTCACCTGAGTAGAAAATGTGCCACTGCTTAATATAAAAAAAAGCTGGTACCTCTGCCAACACTGGATTTCCACATTATTCTACTGGTCGTTGCTGGCCATTTGTCACCTTTCTCTATTTGCCCTTGAAAAAGTGGCAATGGGCTACCTTCTTGAGCCAGAGCAGTCCATCTAGTCCAGGTACATCCCACAGCACTGTTAGGAATAGGTTCCAATATTTTAATTAAAATGAACAATACAGCACAGGAACAGGCCCTTCGGCCCTAGTGACTGTAAAGGAATAGTGATATAGTTCTAAGTTAGGATGGTGTATGGTTTGTAGGGGATCTTGCAAGTGATGGAAATCCCATGCTTTTGTCTGTACTTGTTCTTATAGACACAGAGGTCATGAGTTTGGAATGCACTGTTGATGGAACCTTCTTATTGCTGCATTGCATTTGTATGTGGTACACACTGTTGTTTTTAAATGTGATAGTTGAATGAAATTCATGACATGCTTCAGGTTATAGATGGGTGAACAAAGTAAATCAACTGCTTTGTCCTGATGGCATCCAGTCACTCAGGTGTTGTTGAAGCCTGGATCCATCCAGGCAAGAGAGGAACATTCCATCACCCTACTAACTTGTGTTGTATATTGTGGACTAACAGGAGTTGGGTTACATGCCACTAAATTCCCAGCCTCCAAGTTGTCTTTGTAGCCATGTTATTTATAACGTCAGTTCAGTTAGTTTCTGGTCAATGGTAGCCCCAGGGTATTGACGGTGGTGGATTGATTGATGGCAATGTCAATGAATGTGAGAGAATGACAGTAAGATTCTTTTGTCAGGGATGATCATTCTCTGGAACTTGCACAGTGCAAAGTTCTTACTATTTATCACAACCCAAGGCAGGATTGTTGCTCTATATAGATATGGACTGATTCAGTATCTGAGGAATTGCAAATGGTTCCGAACATTGTGCAATCATTAGCGAACATCCCCACTTCCAGCTTATAATGGAGGGAATGTCACTGATAGGACAACTGAAGATGGCTAGGCCTGTGACACTACCCAAAGAAATGCAGGTATGAACAGTGAATATTAAACAATTTTTAAATATTCTTTAAAGAAACAATAATTTTGGCGGACAGCAGTGATCCATGATGTACCTTGTGACATCCATAATTCATTCAGGTTCACAAGAGATTCGTGGCCACAATGAGGCTTCTGGAAGAAAGGTGTAACTAGAAAAATAAATCGACTAAATAATGCAGAAAAAAAACCAATGTTAAAAGTGCTGGTTTAAACTGAACAGCTGTGTCTACACTCTCTCATGAATTGCATATGCTATTTATGATTGAAAAATGGCAGAAAGTAAATATTAAAATGTAATTACTAAATTATATATCATGAGATAAAATAAATCAGAAATTAGGTCTCTAAGTAGCTGCTGAAAAATTGAAAGCACTATCTGCGTGCAACAATTGAAAAGTGAAATACAAATACTGAGATGTATGAAATGTCAATATAATGAACAATTTATTTGATGAACTAAATATTGAACAGACATTGTGGAAACTATTTGAAGAAAGTCAACAAAGAAGTCTCCTGGTTTTGGATAATTAAACTATGGAGAAATACCAAGAAGGACAAGGCAGCAGATATATGGGAACACCATCACCTCCAAGTTCCCTTCCAAGCCACTCACATCCTGACTTGGAAATATATCGCTGTTCCTTCACTGTCGCTGGGTCAAAATCCTGAAATTCCCTCCCTAATACCATTGTGGGTCAACCCACAGCAGGAGGAATGCAGCGGTTCAAGAGGGCAGCTCACCACCACCTTACCAAGGGCAACTAGGGATGGGCAAGAAATGCTGGACAGCCAGTGATATCCACATCCCACAAATGAGTAGAAAAAAAAGAGAATTTGATTAATTAGCTGCTTCAGTCTATGTTTTATAGTTACATTGGAACAGCTTGGCTGGGGTGAAAACAGGAGGAGGGTATGGAGTATGATGATTATCCATCATCATATTGAACAGTATTGCAGGCTCGAAGGGCCAAATGGCCTAAACTTGTTGTGCTATTTCTAAGCTGGAGATCTTTGGACAAGGCTGAAATAGAGTCGTCCACGTCTACAGCATGACACATGGATTCTCCACCTCGATCATCATTTCACACTTCTGCCTGAAGATTCTTAGAAATGTCTTTTCTTTTGCACTGATTGTGCTAGGGTCCTCCTTTTCAGCTACTACCAGAGAGGAAGGCCAGTGCAGATTCCTAGGCTTGAGGAAGCCCAGCTTGGACTCCCTTCTTTAGAAGGGCTTTATTTCTTTATTTTTCTAATGTATCCTAAGATTTTGTACCTAGCTATCTTTGTATCTAAGATGGCGCCGGAAATGGTGACTTTGTACACTTTTCACAGTACTCCTGTATCCCTGTAATAAACCCTAATTCTAATTCTAATTTTCATTGGTTAAAAACATGACTTAAAGATAAAAATCTTGGAACTTTTAGAATTCTTTACCTCCCATTGCATTGTTGACAAAAAGCATTGCATTTCTCCGGTTGTAATTAACCCCTTTCTCATTAATTCTGTATACTTCTCTCTCTATTTTTGTCTTTTGCCCTCACACTTCCCGTTGCCGTATCTATTGGTTAGACAAGTGATAGCTTGAACCAATTGGTAACGCTTTCAGGCTTAAACTATATGTTAAATAAAAACCAAAAGAACTGCGGATGCTGTAAATCAGAAACAAAAACAAAAATTGCTGGAAAAGCTCAGCATGTCTGGCAGCATCTGTGGAGAGAAATCAGAGTTGATATCTCTGGTCAAATGACCCTTCCGCAGAAAAACGTTAACTCTGATTTCTCTTCACAGATGCTGCCAGACTTTTGCAGCAATTTCTGTTTTTGTTTTCGAATTATATGTTGTTTGGTTCAGATGCAAGCATGGCACAGTTGGTATAATTCTCATCTCAGAGTCAGAAAAGTGCAAGTTCAAACTCCATAGTAGATTTCAGCAGCAGTAGCTTGCAATAAACATAACTAAGCAATTCTGCAATCAATAGATTGTCATTGATCTGCAGCCTTACCAGACTTTTTCTATTCATTTCATTTTCATACATTTCTTTTCTATTCATTTTTTGTGGGATGTGGGCGTCGCTGGCTGGCCAGCGTTTCTTGCCCATCCCTAGTTGGCCTTGAGAAGGTGGGGGTGAGCTGCCTTCTTGAACTGCTGCAGTCCTCCTGCTGTGGGGTGGACCCACAATGCCATCAGGGAGGGAATTCCAGATTTGACCCAGCGACAGTGAAGGAATGGCAATATATTTCCAAGTTGGGATGGTGAGTAGCTTGGACAGGATCTTGAATGTGGTGGTGTTCCCATGTATCTGCTGCCCTTATCCTTCTAGATGGAAGTGGTCATGGGTTTGGAGGGTGTTGTCTGAGGACCTTTGGTGAATTTCTGCAATGCATCTTGTAGATAGCACACACTGCAGCTACTGAGTGTCGGTGGTGGAGGGAATGGATGCTTGTGGATGTTGTGTCAATCAAGCGGGCAGCTTTTTCCTGGATGGTGTCAAGTTTCTTGAGTATTGTTGGGGCTGCACTCATCCAGGCAAGCGGGGAGTATTCCATCACACTCCTGACTTGTGCCTTGTAGATGACGGACAGGCTTTGAGGAGTCAGGAGGTGAGTTACTCACCGCAGTATTCCCAGCTTCTGGCCTGGTCCTGTAGCCACTCTGTTAATGTGGTGAATCCAATTGAGTTTCTGGTCAATGGTAACCCTGAGGATGTTGATAGTGGGGGATTCAGTGATGGTAACACCATTGAATGTCAAGGGACGGTGGTTAGATTGTTTATTATTGGTGATGGTCATAGCCTGGCATTTGTGTGGTGTGAATGTCACTTGCCACTTGTCAGCCCAAGCCTCGATATTGTCCAGATCTTGTTGAATGTGAACATGGATTGCTTCAGTATCTGAGGAGTCACGAATGGTGCTGAACATTGTGCAATCATCGGCGAACATCCTCATTTCTGACCTTATGATGGAGGGAAGGTCATTGACGAAGCAGCTGAAGATGGCTGGGTCCAAGACACTACCCTGAGGAACTCCTGCAGAGATGTCCTGGAGCTGAGATAATTGACCTCCCACAACCATGGCCATCTTCCTATGTGTCAGGCATGACTCCAACCACCAGAGCGTTTGCTCCCTGATACCCATTCATTCCAGTTTTGCTAGGGCTCCTTGATGCCACACTTGGTCAAATGCAGCCTTGATATCAAGGGCTGTCACTCTCACCTCACCTCTGGAATTCAGCTCTTTTGTCCATGTTTGAACCAAGGCTGTAATGAGATCAGGAGCTGAGTGGTCCTGGTGGAACCCAAACTGGGCATCACTAAGCAGGTTATTTCTGAGCAGGTGCTGCTTGATAGCACTGTTGATGACACCCTCCATAACTTTACTGATGATAGACAGTAGACTGATGGGGCAGTAATTAGCCGGGTTGGATTTGTCCTGCTTTTTGTGTACAGGACATAGTTGGACAATTTTTCACATTGTCGGGTAGATACCAGTGTTATAGCTGTACTGGGACAGCTTGGCTAGCGGAGTAGCAAGTTCTGGAGCACAAGTCTTCAGTACTATTGCTGGAATATTGTCAGAGCCCGTAGTTTTTGCAGTATCCAGTGTCTCCAACCATTTCCTGATATCACGTAGAGTGAATCGAATTGGCTGAAGACTGGTATCTGTAATGCTGGAGACCACTGGAGGAGGCAGAGATGAATCATCCACTTGGCACTTCTGGCTGAAGATTGCTGCAAATGCTTCAGCCTTATCTTTTGCACTGATGTGTTGTGCTCTTCCATCATTGAGGATGGGAATATTTGTGGAGCCTCCTCCTCCAGTGAGTTGTTTAATTGTCCACCACCATACATGACCGGATGTGGCAGGACAGCAGAGCTTAGATCTGATCCGTTGGTTGTGCGATTGCTTAGCTCTGTCTATCACTTGCTGCTTTCGCTGTTTGGTGTGAAAATAGTCCTGTTTGGTGGCTTCACCAGGTTGATACCTCATCTTCAGGTATGCCTGGTGCTGATCCTGGCATGCCCTCCTATACTCTCCATTGAACCAGGGTTGATCCCCTGGCTTGTTGGTAATGGTCGAGTGGGGGAATATGCCGGGCCATGAGGTTACAGATTCTGCTGGAGTACATTTCTGCTGCTGTTGATGGCCCATAGCACCTCATGGATGCCCAGTCTTGAGTTGCTAGATCTGTTCTGTGCGAAGTCTGTCCCATTTAGGATGGTGATAGTGCCACACAACATGATGGAGGTTGTTCTCAATGTGAGGGCGGAACTTCATCTCCACAAGGACTGTGCAATGGTCACTCTTACCGATACAGTTATGGACAGATGCAAGTGCAGCTGGCAGATTAGTAAGGATGAGGACAAGTATGTTTTTTCCTCTTGTTGGTTCCCTCACCACCTGCCGCTGACCCAGTCTAGCAGCTATGTCCTTTAGGACCCGACCAGCTTAATCAGTAGGACTGCTGCTGAGCCACTCTTGGTGGTGGACATTGAAATCCCCCAACCAGAGTACATTTTGTGCCCTTGCCAATCTCAGTGCTTCCTCTAAGTGTTGTTCAACATTGAGGAGTACTGATTCATTACCTGATGGAGGACGGTATGTGGTAATAAGCAGGAGGTTTCCATGCCCATGTTTAACCTGAAGCCATGAGACTTCATGGGGTCTGCAGTCGATGTTGAAGACTCCTAGAGCAACACCTTCCTGACTGTATAGCACTGTGCCACCACCACTGTGCCGACCGGTGGGACAGGACATCTCCAGGGATGGTGATTATGGTGTCTGGGGCATTATCTGTAAGGTATGATTCTGTGAGTATGACTATGTCAGGCTGTTGCTTGACTAGTCTGTGAGACAGCTCTCCCAATTTTGGCACTAACCCTTAGATGTTAGTGAAGAGGACTTTGCAGGGTCGATAGGGCTGTTTCTGCCATTGTCTTTTCCAGTGCCTAAGTCAATGCCAGGTGATCCATCCAGTTTAATTTCTTTTGAGTCTTTGTAGCTATTGGTACAACTGAGTGGCTTGCTAGGCCATTTCAGAGGGCAGTTGAGAGTCAACCACATTGCTGTGGGTCTAGAGTCACATGTAGGCTAGACCAGGTGAGGGTGGCAGATTTCCTCCCCTGAAGGACATTAGTGAACCAGATGGGTTTTTCTGACAATCGACAATGATTTCATGGTGATCAGCAGATTCTTAATTCCATACTTCTTTTTTGAATTCCAATTCCACCATCTGCTGTGGTGGGATTCGAACCTGGGTCCCCAGAACATCAGCTGGGTTTCTGGATTAATAGTCTAGCAATAATAATACCACTAAACCATCACCTACCCTATCACCTATCCAGATCGCTGGATTCAAGTGCTTACAGTTTCTGCTGCTTCTTAATACTTGAAAAGATCTGGATGATAGACAGTTTTATTGGCCCATATTGAAGTTAGTTTATTTTAAAGAATGGCTTATTGTAAAGGAAGTGGAAATAATGAATGAATATCTTTAATACATCCAATTATCCCCATAGGGTTTATTAGTTCTAGACAATAGGTGAAAGGACATGGAAGTGCCATATCTTGTCATAGGGGTATCAGCAGCCATGTAGTATGAGTGAGGTACACAATTTGGCACAGAGAATATCAGGGTGGGTTCAAAGGTATTGGCAGGTATGGCTACAACTTTTTGAACTTACCTTTTGAAGATTCTTTCATCCAGGCCATGATTATTGACACTTCTGATGTTTTATGAGCCACAACACTTTGAAAAGCTGACCTGACTGCATGAAAATTGCAAAGTATTACGACATGCCTCTCCCTGCTATGGAGCCAGCTATATCAAACGTGTAGAGTGCACTCTAAATCGACACAGTTAAAAGTTAGAAGCCCTGAGAACCCCAGGAATGGGTCCAAGATGCATTTTCAACCCACTGTAGAATCTCCCCAACTCAATGAAAATCCATTCCAATATTGCCAAAATTCAGCACCATCATTATATCTTGATACAAGGACCAGCCCAGGCACACACTTCATTGTGAGTCACTTGTCATTGCACGTAGGAAAAGCCAGAAACAGTGTTGGAAGAAATGGTGACTACAGCTGAACAGAGGCTTAGTGCACCATAACCCTTAATGAATCACCATCCTGGCAAAGAAATAAGAAGAATCTTAACAAAGTCATGAAAAGATACAATAGGATTAATAGTTAAAAACTATTTGCATTGGTTTGAGACTTTATAATGAGAGGGCATAATGTGAATATTAATATTAGAAGCATAGAGGAGGAAATTTGAAGGAGTATTATTGTCACTTAGCCCATGGAATACTTTGCTACAATTGCCAATGAACTGGGCCAATCACAGCATTCAAAGTAATTAAGTAAATAGGTTGGAAGCACTGTTATTCTGGACTTTTTATTTCTTTATGTTTCCAGTTTATTCCAATGATGTGTAATACTGAACCTTTTATTTCTTTATTTTTCTAATTTTTTCCCCTAAGTATTCATACTTAAGAACCGTACCTAGGTACCTTTGAAGCTAAGATGGTGTCATTAAGTGGCGACTTGTAAACTTTTCACTGCATTCATCTGAGTACATGTCACAATAAAGCTAATTTATTCATTCGAATATCAAGTCAATTAGATAAGCACTTTAAGAAAATCATTAAAGTGTGTAAAGGAAGTGAATTGCTTATTCAGTTTAGTAATTGCACTGACATAAGCATTCTGTTCCAAATTGCCTACTGATGTTGCACCATTTACTTTCTTCTCGTATATATTACATACCAGAGGATTTCAAGATAGTCTGTTCTGCAAACTGCCAGGAAATAGCACATAGATCATTGGCATCAACAAGGAAGATCTCAGGTATGAAGCAACTTAGGAAGAGATTCACAACGGCTTCCACTTACAAGATCCATGGTCACTTCAAGATCATAGCACGCATAAAAAAAAATACAGAATTGCTAGAATGGAGAGTGGTTCTCCGCTAAATGCAAATCTAATGATGCAACTATTCATGGACAAATGCAGACAGAAATCTACTAAAGCATCCTATTGCAAGAATAAAATATATTAAACTCAGTAACAGACAAGATTCACTCAATCTACAATATGTTGATAATGGAAAGCTGATGAAGACACACACTTGCACAACTTCTCCAAACAGAAATGCACAGGAAACACTCAAAAGTACATTGTACACTAGTACTTATAGTAAGACCATATTAATCACACTTCATTCTAGGATATACGTCTGCTTGCATGCTACTCACCTTCCTTGTTCTACTTTATTCTCCCAATTTTCTCATTCGAATTTTGATTATGGCATAATTTCGTACCTTTTTATTCGCCTTTTCTTCCACAAATATTTCAATTGTGGGTAGATCCTGAAATTTGATGTGAATTTGTCATAGATATTAAATTGTACCTTTTGTCTATTGTTGAAAGTGAGAAATAATTTGCAAAAATGTTCAATTTCTTGGAAGTAGTATCCTCAACTTGATGAGCACAAACTCTTACAGGAAAATGTAAGTGGAATAAAATGGAATTATTTTTTGTTCATTGTCATGTAAAACAGAATACCATCATGTACTCTGTGTATTGTAATACCATGGGAAAGGGGCGAAATAAAACTTAAAAATGTTCAACAATGAAAAGTAATTAAGTGACTTTTGATTGGTAGTTTTTCTTACCTGCCCATCTTTAATCAAATCAGCGTGATTAACTTGAGGGACAGGGAGGTCAATTTTCATATCTGGAGCACACTGAACCAACTTTACCAGTTTCCACGTTTGATTATCTCAACAGGAGGCTCAAAAGTTATTCATGACTGGGCCTCATTAATATGCAGCAGACAAGCCGCCAGTGGCCATTCCACAATTTAGTAGCTCAGGAGGCTTAATGGCAATGGACACAGGCTGAAAGAAGAACCTAAAAATGATCAATTTAAAATGATTACATTCAATAGAGCTGTGTACTTAAATGGTAGGGAGATGTAAAGAGCAAATAAGCAGGCAGGAGTTGAACTTAATGGGCTCTTTAAGGCTGAAAAGTCCCAACATGAATGAAACATTGCCTTGTGTAAAACTGCAAATAGCCTCATCCCAACTGACATCGCCCACAGTTTGTGAGTGAATTAAAGACAGTGCTGGGGTTGTATCAGAGTCTTCTGATCCTAACTTGGATATGAAAGGTCCATCATTATTTTTAACAAGATTTTCACCATCTACCTGTATTAGTATTGGAGACAATGATGCTTGGATCCAGTGGTCTGGATTTAGGTGTCTAATACAGGAACATTATTTGTCCTTATTGTTCTAGAATTGAGCTGGGTGTGTGAAGATTTTGCAGATTGGTGATAAGCTATTTATGGAATTCCTTTCTTTGGTTGGGCTGCTTCAGAGCCAAGATATTACTTATCTTCTTCTGGGATTTTGATTCTTGAAAAGTTAGATTTTTGACTGAAACAATGGCAGTAATTCAGGAGGTCCGATTCTTAGATCTAAGATGACTCTGTGTGGTTTTCCAAGACGGTAGCATTCCAACAGGTACTTGTCAAGGTAAATGTCCAAAGACAAATCCAGAACAATAATCAAGCGGTTGAAAGAGAAAGCTCAAGAAATCTAGCAATATGCTGACTGTCACGACTTTCAAGACTTTCTTAAAGCTGCCAGGGTCATCAATATACCAAGATCAAATGGTTAAAATCCCTTTGACTTGCTGAATGGTGTCTCTCTTCTTACGGATAACAATACATCATCTGTCAACGCTAGAACAAACATGTTGAACAACTCCTCAAATGTGAATGCACCGTGCCAGCTGATACATGTGTGCAGTTTTCATCCCCTTACCTAAGGAAACATATACAGGCATTGGGTGCCTTCCAGAGAAGGCTCACAGGTACACTTCTGTGTATGGAAGGACTGTCTTATGAGGACAGGTTGACTAAGTTGGGCCTGCACTCATTTGAATTTAGAAGAATGAGAGGCAAACTTTTGAAAGTCAGAAGTCACACAACACCAGGTTATAGTCCAACAGGTTTATTTAGAGTCACACAAGCTTTCGGAGCACAGACCCTTTGATGCCTCGCTCCGAAAGCTTGTGTGATTCCAAATGAACCTGTCAGACTGTAAACTGGTGTCATGTGACTTCTGACTTTGTCCACCCCAGTCCAACACCGGCACCTCCACATCAAAACTTTTGAAATGTATAAGATATATAGGGGACTTGACAGGGTGGATCCAGAGGGATTATTTTGATTTTGTGGGAGAGTCAAGAATCAAAGGACAGATTTCAGAATAATGGGTTACCCATTTTCCACAGAGATGAGGAGGAATTTCTTCTCTTAGAGGGTAGTGAATTTGTGGAATTATTTACCCCAAAAGGCTATTGAGGCTGGGTCATTAAGTATATTCAAGTCTGAGATAAATAGATTTTTAATCAGGAAGTGGGAAAGGCAGGAAAGTGGAGTTAAGGATTATCAGATCAGGCGAGTATTTTTCTCCTTTCACAAGTGCCCAAAAATTGCAGTTCCTTGATCTGACTTTCAGGTCAATATCAGTTCACATAGTAATTGGCTCCATATCATCTCTGCTGCTTTATAAGTCCAATGGAATTTGGTAGTCAACTCACTAACGTCTATTTGAAGGAACGTATTTGGGGCAAACATGGCAATTTGTTCTTTCACATCTGATTCCTGAATTTTTAAAAAATTCATTCACAGGATGAGGGTGTGGCTGGCTAGGCCAGCATTTATTGCCCATCCCTAGTTGCCCAGAGGGTATTTAAGAGTTAGCCATGTTGCTGTGGGTCTGGAGTGACATGCTGGCCAAACCAGGTAAGGATGACAGATTTTCTTCCCTAATTAGTGAACCAGATAGGGTTTTTATTTGACAATTGATAATGGATTCATGGTCACCATTAGACCCTTAATTCCTTTTAATATACTTTTTATTCAATTCAATTTCCACCATCTATCATCGTGGGTTTTGAACCCATGTTCCCAGAACATCACGTGAATTTCTGGACTAATAGTCCAGCAATAACACCACTAACCCATTGCCAACCCATGATTGCCTGTTGGATTCCTCTGTTAACCCAAATGAGCACGAAGTATTCTGGGTGAAACTTTTTTGATTTTATTTCTCGTACTTTCTTCAGACTCAAAAAGTGTACCAACGTTTTATTTTTTAATTGGGAGGACTACAGAACCAATTTCAACCTGAATGCATTTTCAGCATTGACCAAATGTGCTAAGTCTCCATCTTTTTTCTACAATTCACAGTCCAGCTTGTCCAGTTTTGATGTTATGCCTGTAAGGAACCAGAGTCAAGCATTGTCTGACAACTCACTGCACACTTTGTTCCCTGATTTAAAAAAGGAAATTATTGCAGGCATCAGATCTAAAAATCTTTGCAGGATCTTCCCATGATTTAACCATCTCGCATCAGCGTGGAAGATTAGCTCAATGCACTGAGTTTGGCAAGAAAGAATTAAATAAGTGGTGCTTAAGAGCTCTTGTTCAAATTGAGTTTACAATCTTTGATTTGATTTGATTTGAATTATTATTGTCACATGTACCAAGGTACAGTGAAAAGCTTTGTTTTGCATGCAGTACAGGCAGATCATACCATACAAAGATCATAGAGTGATTGAACAGAGCAAGGAATACACTGTTACACTGCAAAGAAGGTGCCCAAAAAGCAAGATCAACATTAGATTTGAAATTTGAGAGGTCCATTCAGAAATCTAATAACAGCGGTGAAAAAGTTGTTCTTGAACCTGTTGGTACATGTGTTTAACCTTCTATGTCTTCTGCCTGACAGAAGAGGTTGGAAGAGACTATAAGGGGGGTGGGAGGCATCTTTGATGACGTTGGCTGCCTTTCTGAGGGGTGATGGAGTCAATGGATGGAAAATTGGTTTGCATGATGATCTGGGCTGTGTCCACAAATCTCTGTAGTTTCTTATAGTCCTGGGCATGGCAGTTGCTGTACCAAGCTGTGATACATCCAGATAGAATGCTTTTGATGCTGCATCTATAAGAGTTGGTGAGAGTCCTTATGGACATGCTGAGTTTCTTTAACCTCCTGAGAAGGATGAGGCATTTTTGTGCCTTCTTGACTGTGGCATCAACATGGGTGGACCAGGACAGATTGTTCGTGATCTTTACTACCGGGAACTTGGTGGTCTCGACCATCTCCACCTCAGCACTGTTGATTTAGACAGTAGTGTGCCCTCCTCCTTGCTTCCTGAAGTCGATGATAAGCTCTTTAGTTGTGCTGACATTGAGAGAGAGATTGTTATCTTTACATCATGCCACCAAGCAGTCTATCTCTTTCCTGTACTCTGTCTCATCATTGTTTGATATCCAGCCTACTGCAGTGGTGTCATCAGCAAACTTGTAGATGGAGTTCAGTTGAAATTTGGAGCCACAGAGTCATGAATGGACCAGGAGTACAGCAGGGGACTGAGTATACAGCCTTGCCGGGGACTGGTGTTAAGGATTGTCTTGGAGGAGATGCTGTTGTCTCTTCTCATTTATTGTTGCCTGTGCGTCAGGAAGTCGAGGATCCAGTTGCAGAGGGTGGGGCAGAGACCTAGGTCTCAGGGTTTGGCGATTAGTTTGGTTGGGATTATAATGTTGAAGGTGGAACTGTAGTCAGTAAGTAGAAGTCTAACATAGGTATCCTTATTATCCAGATGTTCCAGGGATGATTCAACAACTCATCAATTTACCAACAATGTTCATTACATGAAAAATGTCTATAACTTTACTCACGAACACTTGCTGGAGTGGTAATTTACAAAACAAGGGAAAACAGGATCATTTCTGCAAAATGCAACAAAGGCCATACTTGCACCAAGCACGTTTGATGCAGTTGTGATAGAAACCAGTTTTTTGATTACAATATTTTTCTTAAGCACATACCTTTTGAATTCACGGTGTGGAGCTGGAGGAACACAGCAGGCCAGGCAGCATCAGAGGAGCAGGAAAGCTGACGTTTTGGGTCGGGACCCTTCTTCAGAAATTGGGGAGGGGAAGGGGGCTCTGAAATAAATGGGGGGGGGGTCAGGCTGGGGAAGGTAGGTGGGATGATGATAGGTGAGTGCAGGTAGGTAGTGGTCGGGATTGGTCAGTGAGGTCGGAGGAGCAGATAGGTGGGAGAGAAGACGGACAGGTCAGGGAGGTGGGGATAAGAGAGGCTGGGGAAGGTAGGTGGGATGGCGATAGGTGAGTGCAGGTAGGCAGTGGTGGGGATTGGTCAGTGAGGTGGGAGGTGCAGATGGGTGAGAGAGAAGACGGACAGGTCACGGAGGCGGGGATGAGTGAGAGGGTTGGTCTTGGAATGAGGCCGGGGTGGGGAAATTTTGAAGCTAGTAAAGTCCACATTGAGACCATTGGGTTGTAGGCTTCCAAGGCAGAATATGAGGTGCTGCTCCTCCAGTTTCTGGGTGGCGTTGTTGTGACACTGGAAGAGGCCCAGGATGGACATGTCATCCAGGGAGTAGGAGGAGGAATTGAAGTGGTTCATGACTGGAAGATGTTGTTGTTTTTCGCGAACCGTGCGCAGGTGCTCTACAAGTGGTGTCTGAGCCTCCGCTTGGTCTCACCGATGTACAGGAGGCCACATTGGGAACAGCGGATACAATAGACCACATTAGCGAATGTGCAGGTCAACATCTGTCTGATGTGGAAGGTTTTTTTCGAGCCTAGGAGCCTAGGATGGAGGTGAGGGGGTGGGGTAGGGGCAGGTGTTGCAGGGAAAGGTGCCAGGGGTGGTGGGGCTAGTGGGGTGTGTGGAGCAGATGAGGGAGTCGCAGAGAAATCGGTCCCTCTGGAAGGCAGATAAAGGTGGGGTCAGATTGCAGATGGCAGGTTTCTCCGCCACCTGCAATTTTTACTCCAGTTCTCAAGTATCCACAGATCTTTGCTTCTATTTCAGTGATAATGGTATGGGAAAATATCGGCCATCAGCTATTTACTTAACAAATCAGCTCTATAATTGATTCTGGACATGGTGCTTCAGAAACCAGAAATTACATCCATTGACATAAAACCATTGATATGATCCCATGAATTTATAGCTGTGTAAATGTTCCAATTGACAAAATAGTTAATTTGAAACATTTGTATTTTAACATTATGCCACTCTCTGTATTCTTCTCTTCAAAAATGTGTGCTGATCCAAAACTCTGTTGCATATGTCTTTAATGGCACAAGTTCGATTCATCCATCACCCCACATTGACCTACACTGGCTTCTGTGGAAGCAATCCTTCAATTTTAAATTCTCTTCCTTCTTTTCAAACCTACCCGACTCTGGGATTTTCTCCAGCCCCATGACCCTCAAAGATAATGGTGCTGATCTTGAGCATGCCCAAGTTTTAAATCATTCCATCAAGCCTTCAGATATCTGGGCCCTGAGCTTCAGGATTCCCTCCCTAAGCTTCTCCACCTCACTTTCCCTTTCATTATCTCCATACAATATTGACTGAGATTCTGACCATCTACAGAATAATGTGTTATGGAGGTCATTAATAAATTTTACTCAAAATGTTTCCGTGAAGTGCCTAGGGATATTTGATTGCATTCAAGGTACTTACAATACAAGCTGTTGCTTCTTCCAATGCCACAATTAAATACAATGTCACTTTTAGAAAGTACATTAACTATTAGAACAAATCTAAAAAAAAGTTAGAATAGACTGTTCTGAGTTTTTTTTATTGCAAATTGCATTGAAATGCTTTTTAAAAATAGTACAAGCTGTCATTTTGATATTGTTACATACTTAACTGCTTCAGTTGCAAGTAAAGTTATACTGTCTAAAGCTCATTTGTTTGGATATCATGATGAAAGAAGAAAATAGTGTATGAGGTATGGTTTATGAAGTCCAGTGGTTTACATATAGCAATATTAATCAATTTGTTGTAAGTACTACGGTATTACATTCTTTCCTCATTTTAGAAGATTGGTCATCATTATTTACCAGTGTAATTTTCAGATTAAAAGTAAATAAATAAATACTTTGTAGTACAGAGATGGTGTATTGCTGAAAAAAGATATTTTGAAGCTTTTTGGATGTACTATACAGGACAATTCACAAGTATATCAAATCAAGCTGAAAACCACTATTCATTCAATAGAATGGGAGAATGAAAGTCATTTGCTGGTTTGTCTCTCAGGACAATGCCTTGACAAATCTGCCTGGTTTATCATTTAAACAAAATCTGGTAGTCAAATACTGATTGTCATTAACTGATGAATTCTCTATGGTAATCCCACTGTCAGAGTTCACATGTCAACCAATCAGCACTCTCCTCTCATGAAATATAAATGGCAGTTTTCTCCTTAAATTGGTACTCTTGCAAAATGCTCTGATGAGTGAAAGTCAAAAGTCTTCAACTAAAAGTAAAATGTTGCAACTGAATTCCAATTCCTGCAATGTCTGAGGTTCCATGAAGGATTTTTCTCTCAGCGTCTCCCCTCGCTTAAGGCATGGTAACTCTTAAGTTAAACCACCACCAGCCATCTATCTTTAATGAGAAAGCAGCCCTATGGTCAATAGGACTATGACAACTTTACCTTCTACCTAGTATTACCCCAAATATTGTCTAGAATGAAGGTACTAAAATTCCAGTGTTAGAAGTTTAAGTCTTATAAGCACTCATTTCACAAAGCAATGCTGTGCATGTTCTTTTTACATAATGATCTAGACCGATGATAAATGAAAGCACAATTCTACTCTGGTGATGGTACCTGTTTAGTTTGTAAAATCAAATCCTGTAAAGATGTTCCTTGAATTTATTAATAAAGTTAGACCCCATTTCCATAGTTAGGCAATAATCCAGAGAAGTGATTTGGTGAATGAGGCAATCTTCCACGTTTATGCCTCTGATTCGACATTTTTTATATTCATGGACATGGCACATTGTTGCCATTGTGCATCAGTGGTGTAAGAAGTGAATGTTGACCATATTAGATGGGTTGCCAGTGCAGAGGGCCGCTTTGCCCTGTGTAGTGTTGAGCTTCTGAGGTGATGTTAAAGCAGCACCTATCCAAACAAGTGGGCAGTATTCTGTTGTACTCCTGACTTGTTCCTTGTAGGTGGTGGATAGGCTTTGAGCAATCCAAGATGAACTACTTGCTATAGAATTCACCGGCTCTTATAGCAACATTATTTGCATTGTCAATCCAGGTCAGTTTATAGTCAATGGCCACCCCGGGAAGTTAATAGTTGGGATTTCGGTGAATTACTAAGTTTTCATTTTAGGGTTTGGTAACATTAATAATGTTGGTTAACGAATGTGCAGGTGTGTTACTTTAAAAAAAACAAAAATGGTCTAAGGCAGCATTTTCTTTTTAAGTTTATTATTCATTTGACAAATAGCCTCTCAAGGAGTATCTTAAACAGATTATTTTGGCTGATGAAAATGCTGCCGTCTACAGGAAAGCCTAAAAGTTCAGTTAAACTGAACCTCGCATTCAACGAGCAGAATCTTATAAGGGGCTGAATTACATGGGCTATCATGAGGAAAGGTGCGAAATTGGATTAGAAATTGGGCGAGGCCAATCTCAACGTCAACATCATGCTTTTCACAAGTGACATGGTGAGATTCTTTCTAGGCTGCAGTGAGTTGCCAGTTGAGGAGGATTAGTGTTTCTTAAATGACTTGGAGACTTAAAATTAAACAGGCTAGATCAAATGAAGTTTGGTCACAGTAACAGCTACAGAATGGAAATTATTTCTGATAGTTTTCCCAAATATATAACCTTGCTTAGGAGTAGAGTCTCTAAACTAAGTCAATAAAAATCAATTATAGGGGTGGAGGCAATTTTAATATCTATCATGCTATCTGTGTTATCCATTTCTGTCCCCTCACTTCTATTCACATTCAAGTAGCCTTTTTCTAAACAAAACAGTCGTTCACAATAGCAGCTTAGCAATTAATCTGGCACTAAAATGTCCTTGGCCAGATCCAAGCCATGAAACTACTTACACAGAGACAAAATGTAATTAAAAATAAATCACAATTTAATTAGATCTGGATTCTGAGTCCTATCTTACTAACATTCTAGTTTCACACAATTGTATTAGCAAGCAATGATTGGCCTAGAGCTATCACTTTAGAAATAAATTAGATCTTTGAAGTTTACTGTAACAGAACAAGAAACGTTTTTGTTCCAAATCTAAAAGCTGACTTAGGGTAAATATCACTTGCCTTATGATAACCACGTGTTTTTACTCTAGCTCAACATTTATTGTTAATACAGGTTGCATAAGGATGACTCAATCTGTTTCAACCTTCAAATTTCTGCTAAGAGTTAGTCAAAACCAGTTCCTAATATAGGAGGTATTCATTTCCTTGAAACTCATATTTTGTCCAGTTTAAACTAGATTTGCAGTAGATTATTTAGAGCTGCTTAATGTGAGTTTCTTCTTTACAAAAAGGTCAAGAGACAAGTTTCCATTGTAAGAAAATATTCTAAATATTCAAATTTTATTTATTGTAGTTCGCTATGAGCAAACAATTGGGCAGTCAAAAGCTTGTTTGTCCATTGTGCATAACTCCTCCACAACATAACTTCATAGGGTAGGCGATGACCTAGTTGTATTATCGGTGGACTGTTAATCCAGAGACCCAGATAATGTTCTGGGGACCTTGGTTCAAATCCCCACCATTGCAGATGGTGGAATTTGAACTCAATAAATAGCTGGAATTAAGAATCTAATGACGACCATGAGTCCATTGTCGATGGTCAGAAAAACCCATCTGGTTCACTAATCCCCTTTAGGGAAGGAAACTGCCATCCTTACCTGGCCTGGCCTACAGGTTAGCTCTTAACTGCTCTCGGTTATTAGGGATGGGCAATAAATCCTGGCCTAGCCAGAGATGTCCACATCTTGTGAACGAATAATTAAAAAAACTCATCTACTTCACCAATTTAAATTTGGAGTATGATCTGTATATAAAATATCCTCTGATCCTTAACAGGTAGTGAACAAAAAAGAATGCTGAATTTACAAATGTCTATATGGATCTCCTTGAAGTACTTCCCAGATAACAAAGTCCTGACAAAGGGTTTTGGCCTAAAACGTTGACTTACCTGCTCCTCAGATGCTTTCTCAGCTGTTGTGCTTTCCAGCCTCACACCTACAAAAAGTACTTTCAAAGTATAGTTACTTTTGTAATGTAACGTGTTCAGCAAGATTCCACATACAACACTAAATAACCTTAGAATCTGTTTTAGAGATGACAATTGAAGGATTAATTGTTATTCAGAAAATTAAGTTCTCTCCAACAAATGCCATGGTATATTTTAAATCCAGAGGGCATCTTATTTTAATATAGTTTCAAAACATGACATCTTGGAAAGTATCACATCTCAGTGATGTAGTGATTGTAGCAAGGTCAGCCAGGTGGATTCATAGAATAACAAGGTGTAGGAAAAGTCTTCCGAAGGGTCTTGACCCGAAACGTCAGCTTTCCTGCTCCTCTGATGCTGCTTGGCCTGCTGTGTTCATCCAGCTCTACACCTTGTTATCTCAGATTCTCCAGCATCGGCAGTTCCTACTATCTCTGGATTCACGGGATATCTGGTCTAATCAGGGAGCCCTAGTTGACATTTGAACAAGCGTGTCAGAGGTTCTGTTCACTCTGAGAGATGGCTCTGAAGAAGCTGGATCAGTGTCAAGGACTCTCCACATGGGCGGCACGGTGGCTCACTGGTTAGCACTGCTGCCTCACAATGCCAGAGACCCGGGTTCAATTCCACCCTTGGGCGACTATCTGCAAATTAGCTGTACTAGACTTGACTTAAAGGCGCTTTACTTCATATTAATGCCTAAAGTAGAAAACTGGTACATATCAAAACTCAACTACAGTTCTTCGATCATACTATATTGAAAATATGCTGTTGACATCCTTTTTTCCATCTATGAGAAAGGAAGGAAATGCAATGAACAATCCAACTGGTTGGGGGTTTGAAACAGGGGTGGGAAGCACCTTTCCTGATGTCTGTGAAGACCAATCCCGAAGAGGCATGCTCTGCTGCAAGCACCACATACCTGTTTCCAAGCTGCTGCAGCCAATGATCATTCTGATCATGCATGTCAGTTACAAGATCTGTCACCATTTTTCTCTTTCATCAGCTATTAACACATGTTGCAGTCAATGTTTATGGCCTGCATATCATGCTTGAAAGCATTCTTGAAGTGACACCTTTGGTGTACAGCCTTGTTTCTATTGACACATAACAGATGTACACATTTGATAATTGTACAATTTAAAATTACTGGCTTCAAGTAAGCAGATTTAAACCAAGAGTCAGAGATGGAAAATTAACTTTCTTTACATTTGGCTTCTCCTATATGAATGTGCCAACAGTAATTAATAACAAGGTATTTTTTAAATGTTTATACAAAACTCAAAATAAGTAACTAAGACTTTATAATAAAATAGCCTATAGTTTAGGCAAGTCTAACAGCTCAAGCAAGGAAAGGTGCAATATACAGGTGTGTAATTATTTAATAATTTCAAAATTAAAGAACTTCAAAATCAGGTCATTTTCAAACTTGTGTTGAAAATATTGCACACATTAACATTGCAAAACAGTTAATTCAGCAGTTTTCAAACGTGATCAACAACATCACTGTTGAAAACCAACTAACATTCTGAATTGATAAAGTGTGGAGCTGAGAAACACAGCAGGTCAGACTGCACTGGAGGTGCAGGAAAGTCAATTGTTTGGGTCTGGACCCTTCATCAGGACTGGGAAGGGAGCTCAGAAATAAATAGAGGGAGGGAATGGGGCTGGGGGAAAGGTAGGTGGGATGGTGATAGGTGGATGCAGGTAGGGGGTTGTAGAGATTGGTCAGTAGCAGCAGATAGGTGAGGAGGAAGATGGACAGGCTGCATCAGGTCAAGGAGGCAAAGATAAGAGGGAGGGCTGGACATAAGATAAGATGAGGCCAGGGTGGGGAGATTTTGAAGCTAGTGAACTCTATGCTGAGGCCATTGGGCTGTAAGCTCCTGAGGCGGATAATAAGGTGTTGTTCCTCCAAGTTACATGTGGCCTTATTTTGATAGTGGACGAGGTCCAAGAATGGACATGTCGCCAAGGGAGTGGGAGGTGGAGTTGGAATGGCTGGCAACTGGAAGGTGGTGTTGACTGGAGCGTACAGAGCACAGATTCTCTACGAATCGGTCACTGAGTCTGCGCTTGGTCTCTCCGATATGGAGGAGAACACATCGGGAGCAACAGAGGCAAGAGACCAGGTTAGATGTACAGGTGAATCTCTGCTGGATTTGGAATAACTGTTTGGGACCTTGAACGGAGGGGAGAGGGGAGAGGGGAGGTGCAGGGGCAGGTGTAGCACTTCCTATGCCCCGTGTGGTGGAAAGGTTGGTGGGGAGTGTGGAGCTGACAAGGGAGTCGTGGAGTGAGCGGTTCCTATGGACAGCAGTTACGGCTAGGGAAGGAAATATCTTTTTGGTGGTGGGGTCTGATTGCAGGTGACGAATATGGCGGAGAATGACGCGTTAGATTTGGAGATTGGTGGGGTGATATGTGAGGACCAGGAGGACTCTATCCTCTTTGTTGTTAGGGGGAGGGGTTTTGAGGGCAGAAGTGCAGGAAATGCAGGAGATGCGGTTGAGGGCATTATGAATCACAGGAGAGGTGAAATTACAGTCCTTCCAGGAGTGGAACACTTCATCGTGGGAGCAGATACGGCAGAGAAATTAGGAGTATGGGATCACAGGAGGGCAGGTGAGAGGAGGTGTAGTCGAAGTAGCTGTGCAAGTCAGTGGGTTTGAAATGGATTTCAGTGCTAAGTCAGTTGCCGGAGATGAAGATGGAGAGGTCCAGGAAGGGGAGGGAGGTGTCAGAGATGGTCCAGATGAATTTGAGGTCAGGGTGAAAGGTGTTGGTGAAGTGGATGAACTATTAGAGCTCCTCGTGGGAGCATGAGGCAGCACTGATACAATCATCAATGTAGCGGAGGAAGAGGGGAGGGATGGTACTGGTGTAGCTGCAGAAGGGAGTCTGTTCCACATATCCGACGAAGAGGCAGGCATAGCTTGGACCGATGCCAGTGGCCATAGCCAGCCCTTTGGTGTCGGAAGTGGGAGGAATCAAAGGAAAAACTGTTGAGGGTGAGGACTAGTTCCGCCAAACAAGGGTGTTGAAGGAGGGCAACTGGTTGGGCCTGTGGGACAGGAAGAAAGGGAGAGCTTTTAGGTCCTCCTCATGGGGGATAGAGGTGTACAGAGACTGAATATCCATGGTAAAGATGAGGTGTTGGGGGCTGGCGAATTGAAAATCTTGGAGAAGGTGGAGGACCCTCAACAAACATTTGGAATTCCCTTTTTACAGAAGCATAAGAAAAATCCAAAAGAACAATGGTCTAGGAGAGTACCAGGGGTCTGTCAGAACATTCCATAGTATTCACACAATTAGACTTAGCAGAGGTTAAATCCAACATTAAGACATGCTGTATCATGTCACAACTCATGACAACAAACCTGTTAATGAACTACAAACAAATCAGAGAATGAACACCTCTCTCCTACAATATCATTATACAAATTAACTACAGTTTCAAACAAATCTGTAACATAATGATACAGCTTGCATACAGCCAGGATAAATGTTAGAGAGAATACTGATGACAACTGAAACATAATAATGTAATGACATTCTGTGAAGAGGTAACATCCACGTACTAAATGTCATTTCATGAGCTATGTTTTTTAAAAAAAAAGTATACATTTATTGCTGTAGTAGTGGTTGAATTTTTGGGGGGTGTTTGAAAACAAAAGAAGATTCAAGAAAAAGAAACCTCAATGAATTCCTTTCCTCTTTATGTGTAAAATATGAATGTCTTCACTTCTGTATTCCTCATCATGCCTGTCCAATGGAATCTCTTCTATTTCAAAATCAGTCTGCAAAAGCTGAACATAACAAGAAAAGTCAAAAGCTAATATTGCACATACTTCAATCAATAAATAAAGGGAATGAGTTCAAAATGATTCACCATATAATCTCAATTTTATTCTTTTTTAAAACAGTTGAGTAGAGAAATTACAAAAGTCTAAACCTGTGGATATCTTCATTACTAGACAGTACAGTAACTCCAGCAATAACATGGGCACTAGTCAACAACATCTCCTGACTGCTAAAAGTAATTTCTTTATATATGGTCAAACATAAATCAATCTTAGGTTCAACCACTAAAGAAAGTTAGCTCAAATTAAAACAGAAATGTCTCCCAAACAATTATACAAATAAAATGCTATCTTTCTTACTACATTTTGTAAGTGATCTCAGCAAGCTGCACATCATAGAAGGAGACCATTTGTCCCACCATTTTCTCCATAAGCCTAATTCAAAGCAAATTCTAATTGCTGGTTTGTTCCTACTAAAGCTACAGCATTAACCAGGTTAATCTGAAACAATAAATGTGATAATTATTTTCATGAAATTTACCTTAAAAAAACAAATCTCTATTTCAGGGTTGTTTCCCATTGTCCTCTCTTCATAGCAACATATGATGCAGCTATTCTTCCCTGCAAGCTCCTTCAGCGTCCTCAGTAGAGGCTCTAGGGACTGCAACACCAGTATATTGTTGAAACTACACGTTCATGTTTTGCACATTACAAATATTATGTTTTTTTCAAACTCACACTTATACAATATCAGAAAACCTGAACAATCACAGAGTACAACTTAGGCATTTTTTTTTAAAAAAAGTGTTAAAGAGAAAATATTAAAATAGGAATTTAAACTCATACAAAACTGAAAATTTGAGGTTTTCAAGTTAGAAATTCCTATGAAAACAAAGATAATTTGATGCATGATTAAAAGTACTATGTTATTTTTAAATGTCAGAAATAAACAGAACATAATACAGCTTACATAGAAACATACAAACTAGGTGCAGGAGGTGGTTATTCGGCTCTTCGACCCTGCACTGCCATTCAATATGATCATGTTAATGGCTGATCACACAATTTCAGGATCCCATTCCCGCTTTCTCTCCATACCCCTTAATCCCTCTAGCCACAAGGGCCAGCCCCAGCTCCCTCTTGAATGTATCTAACAAACAGGTCCCAACAGCTTTCTGTGGTAGAGAATTCTGCAGATTCACAACTTTGAGTGAAAACTTCTTTCTCATCTCAGTCCTGAATGGCTTACCCCTTATTCTTAGACTGTGACCCCATAGTTCTGGACTTCTCCAACATCAGGAACATTCTTCCTGCATTTAGCTAGTCCAGTCCCTTCAGGATTATATATGTTTCTAGGAGATCCCTCCTTATTCTTCTAAATTCCAGTGAGTACAAGTTCAGTCGATCCAATCTTTCTTAGGTCAGTCCTGACATCCCAGGTCTGGTGAACCTTTGCTGGACTCCCTCAATAGCAATGATGTGGAGGTGCCGGTATTAGACTAGGGTGGACAGGGTTAAAAGTCACACAACACCAGATTATAGTCCAACAGGTTTATTTGAAGACACAAGCTTTGAGTCTCACTCCTTCTTCAGGTGTCAGAGAGAGAGGTAGCATCAGACAGAGAATTTATAAGCAAAAGATCAAAGGGTCATAGAAATGATGCAAGACGTCCTTTCTCAGACTAGGAGATCAAAACTGCACGCAGTACTCAAGGTGAGGCCTCACCAAGGCCCTGTTTAACTGCAGCAAGACATCCTTACTCCTATACTAAAATCCTCTCGCTATGAAGGTCAGCATGCCATTAGCTTTCCTCACCACCTGCTGCATCTGCATGCCAACCTTCAGCGACTGTTCCACCATGATACCCAGGTCTTGTTGCACCTCCCCTTTTCCTAAACTGCTACCATTCGGATAATAATCTGTTTTCCTGTTTTTGCCACCAATGTAGATAACTTCACATTTATCCACATTATATGGTATTTGCCAAGTATTTGCCCACTCAGCCAGCCTGTCCAAGTCACTCTGCAGCCTCTTAGCATCCTCCTCACAGCACACACAGCTTAGTGCTGTCTGCAAATTTGGAGATAGTGTATTCAGTTCCTTTGTATATAATGCGTATTATGAATAGCTGGGGTCCCAGCACTGAGCCTTGCAGTACCCCACTCATCACTGCTCGCCACTCTGAGAAGGACCTGTTTATTCCAACTCTCTGCTTCCTGTCTGTCAACCAGTTCTTTATCCACATCATTATCTCTGATACCATGACCTTTAACTTTGCTTACTGATCTCGCGTGGGACCTTGTCAAAAGCTTTTTGGAAGTCTAGATACACTACATTCAATTAGCAAAGAAAGTTTGCAGTTAGGTTTCAACCAATGAAAATCAATTTTGAGAGTTCTGCCCGTCTTCAAAATGACTGGAAGATGGAGAGTTAAGTTTTTAAAAAAAGGTCAAGTTGGATTACTTAAAAATAATGTAAGTTCAAGTAAAAATGAAATTGCAATTGGCAGAATTGGAATGAACAGAAAAATTAAAATTAGTGTTTATGCTGTTGTCATGTAGACTTAAAAATATTGCTTCCAAATGGAGCTTTATTACTCTAATAAGGAGTGTGTAAACTCTTATTTTATAAATCCCAGTTGACTCAAAGGATTCAAAGATTTTGTTGAGATCATCCTCAGTGGAAAGGTTAAAATATAGCAAGAAGTGAAATAACCAGACAGTGCTGGAAATACTCATAAGGTCAGACAGCATTTGTGAAAAAGGAAGGGAAGCTGCTGACAAAAAGTAATTGGCCAGCAACACTAACCCCATCTTTCTTCTCCACAAATGCTGCATGATGCTTCAATTTTCTTTTTATACTTAAAATATAGATATCCGAGCCAACAAAAAAACTGCACAAGTGAACATTTTGTAAAATTTTGCTACATTCAATTCCAAATTTTTATCAATCTCTTCAGGTATGTTATGATACGACTCTGTAGCAGGTGGAACTTGACAGTACAACTGCCTCACAAACCCCCTTTACATTTAATTCTTTGAAGATTAAGTTTAACCATTAAAATCAAGAGTATTCAAAATTTTTGTATTCCTAATCTTAACCAAAGGACAGTGCAAGTCTAAACACTACATATGTGCAAACATAGTTCAAAAGTTGAACTTTATAAATAGCACAGAGGACAACACAAAATTGTGGGAAGATATACGGCAGTATGTTTAGTTTTGGGTTGCTTTAATGAAGTCAGACAAAACAGTGGTTTCCTAATCAATAAGCATTTCTCATTTTAACAACAAATGGAGATTAATGCATACGTGCATACAATAGCTTTACAGACAATTTGATGTTCCATCAATGCACAGAGTTTGTTCATTGCATTATATAAAGAAACATTTTTTAATTTCTCACATTTAAAATTCAAAGATATATTTAAGCTGCATGAAGAACTATTACTAAATTAATCACATTTACAGAAGCTACATTCATCATCTGCTCTTTGCATGTGATGAGGAGAACACAATTTGATTTTTCTGTGAAAATATTTTTATTGCATGTATCAAACTAAAAACAAAGTTCAAGAGCAGCCTCCTTATAAAATGTACATTAGTTTGGGAAAATCCCAAGTACACATACCTGCTCATAGTAAATACAGTCCGCCACAAGAATGTAGTCTGGCTCAGGTGGAAGGTCTTTCACACTTTCACCCCTGAAAAATATTGGTAGAAAGACATTACAGCTGCAATTCTGATACAGAGAAAAATGAGTAAGTAATTTATTGTTTTGAACCTGCTCCACCATTCAATTAGATTTTAGATGATCTGTACCAGAACTTCATTTACCCATCTTTAAATCAATTTCTCAATCCTGTTGCCTAGCAAAAGTGAACGTCACTCTTGACAACTTTAATTGACCGAGTACTATCCACAGTCTCTTTGGCAACAAGTTCCAGATGTTCACAGCATATGCATGCAAAATCGCGTTGTGAATTCATTCCAAAACAGCGCAGATAGGATGTTAAACTTTTTCCTGTTTGCTCTGCATTGCTCGAGAGGAAACAAAGTAGATTTGTGCCAGTGAAGTGGCTTTCTGATAATATTAGGAGTGACAGCAATATCATGCTTTGAAAGAATCAATACCTCAGCAAAAAACAGCCAAAGTAGACTAACAGAGAACAGAAATAATCTAGTTTTTGCATCAAAGTATAGTACGTTTGAAGACAAATCTGTAGCACTTGTATCAATCTTCAGCCAGATCAACCTCATCACGAGGTCCCCAGCATCACAGTCTTCAGTGAATTTGATTCACTCCATGAGTTAGAGGCACTGGATTCCCAAAAGAAATGGCCCTGACAACATTCTGAAAATGTGCACTCCAGAGCTAGCCAATCCCCTAGCCAAGCTGTTTCAATCAGGCTACAACATTGGTATCTACCTGACAATGGAAAATTGCTTGATACACCCATTCCACAAGAATCATAAAAAGTCCAACCCAGCCAAGTAGTACTCTACCAGTCTACTCTCAATTGTCAGCAAAGCAATGGAAGGGATCATCAACAACGCTATCAAGCTACATGTGCAAAGGAATAAACTGCTTTTCCCTGTCGCACAATTTGGGAGCAACGCTGCTCCTGACCTCATCATTGCCTTGGTCAAACTTGGACAAAAGAGTTGAACTGACAGCAATTACCATTAACATCAAGGCAGCATTTTATCAAGCACAATATGACATCAGGGAGTCCTATCAAAATTGAAATCAATGGGAATCGGGAGTAAACTCTCCATTCGTTGGAGTCATACCTAGCACAAAGAAGACAGTTGTGGTTTTTGTATGTCAATCATTTCAATCCAAGGACATCACTGCTCAAGTTCCTCAGGACAGATATTCTGTAATCAACCTATTCAGATATGTTAAAACACACCTTTGGAAAAGTGGAACTTCAACCCAGACTTCCTGGCTCAAAATAGGGACACCACCACAACGGCCCTAGTTCCTTAGGATAGATATTCTCTAATCAACCTGTTCAGAGATGTTACTAAACACTTCTGAAGCAGGTGGGACTTGAACCCAGATCTCCTGGTCCAGTGGTAAGGACACTATTGTGCCACAAGAGCCCTTATTTTCTTAGGATAGTGTCCCAGGTCCCAATCATCTTTAGCTGCTTCATCAATGACCTTCACGCCATCTTGAAATTAGAAGTGGGGGAAGTTCACCGATGATGACACAATCTTTATCACCATGTGAGACGCCACAATTGCGCCAAGACTTGGACAACATCAGACTTGGACTGATAAGAGGTAAGTAACATTCACATCATGCAAATGCCAGGCAATAACCCCCTCTAACAACAGAATCTAACCATCACACCTTGATGTTCATAGGTATCACCATCGCTGAATTCCTACTATCAACATGGGGGTGTGGCTTTCCACCACTTACAAGCCACAAGTCAGAAGTGTGATGAAATGTCCTCCCCTTTCGCGCAACTTAAGGACTGCAGCTTTTTCGGAAGGGAACTCACAACCACCTTCCCGGGACACCTTGGGATTAGCAGTATATGAAGGCCTAGTAAGCAACACGCACATTCTATGAATGGATAAAAAATGGCTCACAGTTCAATCTAGGATTGGCATGTCACCCAATACTATGTTGCCATTTTTTCACATCCAAATCACAAAACACACTGATTCAGAAGTGGGAGTGTAACTGCAGAGATATAAATAAAGAAAGTAGCCATTAGGCACTCTATAAAATGGTAACTATTTATACCCCTAGTTCAATAATGTCTATACAACAGGCATCCCCTCCATTTTAACAAAATAGTCAGATTTACACACTAATCTTCTACATTTTTGCATAACCAATTGTAATTATATACAAACAATTCCATTATCAAAGATCAATGATACAAACTAAACAAACTCAAAGTCCTTGAGAACCATTTTGATCCTAACTCCTTTTCTGCATCCAGTTTTTGAATGTCAATAGAATCAAAACAGTTTAGCACATTTGATATTAGCTTTGGTCAGCTGGTAGCGCGCAGTTCAGCAAAAAATGTTGTGCTTTCATACCAGGTTTAAGACTTGATTACATGATCCAAGCCTCAGTGCCATATGAAGAATAGTTACATTGTTGGTTATGCAATTTTTCAAATGGAACATTACATTATGTTTCAGACAATAGTTAACAGAATGCTTTATCTTTAAAGCAAGGCTTTCTCCTTCTGACTGTCCATCCTAAATCACCAAAACCCACATTTATTTACTTTCCTACGGTGGGATTTTCACTGATGCAAACTACATATTTACCCATGAACAAGGATGACTTTTCAAAAGTTATTAATTGGGAAATTCTTTGTGACAGTTAGAGTGCTTTAAGTTTAAATTAATTCTTCTCCTGAACCTCCATACACATTCACAATAAAATTTCTGAAACAAACAGATTCTGATTGCCTGGTCAAACACTATATCAAAAAGGACCTGACCGGAAGACTGCTTCTAGATAATATTCCTAGTCCAAATGTATTCTTTATATTTGGAGTCCTGTATAGAAAGAGTTTAAGAAAGTGTAGGTGGGCTTACTAGGCTCTCAGACCAGCATCTAAGAACAATAAATCTGAACAAAGTTTCACGAATCATATTTAGATAAATACCAAGTATTAGTGTATGTACCTCCTGAGCCCATAACCCATCCACAAAAGCTTCAAAATTCATTTTGTTCCCTAACTGTTCAAGTATTAAAACTATTAACACAAATCATGATTTATCCCTTCTTTAGTATCCACGTGATTAAAAAAAGTTAATTTTCAGAGCAACAAAGAGAATGAGATGAGCAAAACCTAAGAAAAATAAAATTATTTCGGGTCAAGTTTCTCTCTCTCACCTCGATTAGCTGATAAGACTGGAAGAACTGCCTGAAAAGTTCCTCTTCTTGAAACTAAAGTCGTCAATGCCATCTGGTGTCAGTAGGCAGAAATTATACCTTGGAACTAAAGTACAGATTAATTGTTCATCTAAAGATATTCCTGCACTGACAAAAAAAAAGGAGTAAATGGAAGTGATCTAGGGGAAGCATTTCTGAATCTTCATGGAAAAGCAGAACAATCACAAAGTTTCAAGAGAAATATTAAATATCCTTGACAATCCCTATGATAGTTTCGCCTCTTCCATTTAATGCTCCCCCTTTACAAGCTTGATTAAACATCTGGCATGCAGAGGATGATGAACAATTACTTTATTTTAAAGTTAAACAAGTACAAACCATTTAAGTACCTTGGCTTCAATAGAACCAGTAACCAAGTGCTTGTTATCACTGATGTTTATGTTAAGTAACTCCTGCATGTCTTCAAGATCTGTGACTGTGACATGTGCCCTGGAAAACATAAGAAATCTGTAAGCTTTGAATTAAAATCAAAAGTAAAACTTTAAAACATCTTACATCTGATTGTACAACTATAATTATCTTCAGTGAGAAGTGCCATGTGGATGATCAATCGCAAGCTGCTGTTGGGGTCCCTCATCATCCCAGATGCAAATCTTCAGCCAACTCGATTCATACCAACTGATCAAAAAGATACAGCGAATGTCATGGATCCTGCTAACATCTAGCTGTGGTGTGCAAGGATAGTCTGAGAACTTACTGCATTATTGACCCAGCTGCTCCAGTACAGCTACAACACTGGCATCTAGTCAACAATGTAAAAACTAAACCAATTAAGTCCCATCTATAAAAAGGAGGGACAAATGTGATCTGGCTTATTGCTCCCATGCCAGTCTACTCTCAATAATTAAGACAGTAATGGAAGGTAATGTCAATAGTGCTATCAACTGGTAAATATATTCCCCAATAATGTTCATTCGTGCTTAATTTGGTTTTGTTAGTCACTTGGCTCCAGATTTCATGACAACATTGGTCTTAACTCAAGCAAGGAACTAAATTCCTGAGGTGAGATTTTGATCAGTACAGTGTGAGGAGCTTCAGTACAATTGAAGTCATTGGGAATAAAGGGGGAAACTCTCAATTAGTTGGAGTCATATAAGAAAGGAAGATTGCTGTGGTTGTGGAATCTCAATCATCTCAATCTCAGGGCAGTGCTGCAGAAGTTTCTCATGGTAATGTTTTAGGCCCAATCATCTTCAGTGACCTTTCTTCTTCCCCACAATATGATGATTGCACAGTGTTCACTACACTTTGCAACTCCTCAGATACTAAATAAGTTGACATCCATATGTAACAAGACTTGAGTTTGGACTAATAAGTGGCAAGCAATATTTGTGCTGTACAAGTGCCAGGCAATGACCATCTCAAACAAGAGTGAATTGAACATCCTCACTACAAAATTCAACAGTATTACCATTGCTGAATCCTCCACTATCAAATACAAAGGGTTAGCATTGTCCAGAAACTGAACTGTGGCTACAAGAATAAGTCAGAAAGCAGGAATTCTGAGGTGAGTAAATCATTCCTGAATCCCCACAGTACATCATCCATTTACAAGGCCTGAATCAGAAACGTGCAGCTGCCTGATAAAATGTCAGAGCCAAGTGAACTCATGTTTTGACAATTGACTGAAAGCTCAGAGGCATTTGACCCAGAGTTGAACCTGCATCCTCATATCCTCTCCATCACAAAGGACCTAACAGTGCCAATCCCTGTCTCAGCTTATCTGCAGATAAAACCCTTATTCATACTTTTAAAACTTTCCTCCACTACTCTAAAGCTTCCTTACACATTCCATCTGCATACCATTGTTGTCCATGCCCTGCTATAGGAGGATATTATTAAATTGGAGTGGGTTCAGAAAAGATTTACCAGGATCTTGCCAGGACTGGAGGGCAGGAGTTACAAGAAGCTGGATAGACTGAAACTTTCTTCACTGAAGCATAGAGGAGGTTGAGGGGTAATCTTGTAGAGGTCTGTAAAATCATGTGGGGCATAGGGAGAATGAATAGCAAAATCTTTTCCCTGGGGTGGGGGAAGGTATGCAATCAAAACAAGGGGGCATACTTTTAAATTGAAACCAAAACGATTTAAAAGGTACCTGAAGGACAACTTTTCCACACAGAGTGGTTCATATGTGGAATGAACTACCAGAGGAAGTGGTAGATTCAGGTACAGTTACAACATTTAAAAAACACTTGGATAGGTGCACGAATAGGAAAGGTTTAGAGGGATACGGGCCAAATGCAGGCAAGTGGGACTATTTAGTTTGGGAAACTTGGTCAGCATGGAAGAGTTGGACAGAACAATCTGTTTCCAGGCTATACGACTATGGCTATAACACACACTAAATATCATCTATCACCTTCCCATCTCTGTAACCTTTCAACCATACAATCCTGATATCTCTGCACTGTTCAATTCTTTGCTTTATCTGCATCCCCAATTCTCATCACCCAGTACCATTAGTTGTATCTTTCCTGTTTAGGTCCCGAACTCTGGAACTACCTTCCCCAAAAGTTTTCAGTGTCTTGCTCTCTCCTTCATCCTGCATGCCATTCCAGGAATCAAAATTCAAAACACTTCTTAAACCTGGTTCTTTGAGACAGTACTCCTCTTCACTAATCTTAATACCTCATTTGCAGATTGGTGGCATTTTTTGTCTGATCATGTTCCTTTGAACTATATTCAAGATATATAAATGCATGCTTTTGATATGGGTAGGCAACAACCACATGGTATTATTGCTAGATGGTTATCCAGGTATTATTCTGGAACCTGGGTTTGAATGCCACTGTGGCAGATGGTGGAATTTGAATTCGAATTCAATAATAATCTGGAATTAAGAGTTGAACAATGACTATGAAACCATTGCTGGTTGTCAGGAAAAATCCATCTGATTCACTAATGTCTTCTTGGGAAGGAAATCTGTCATTTTTAATCTGGTCTAGCCTACATGTGACTCCAGACCCACAGCAAAGTGGTTGATTCTTAACTGCCCAGAGGGCAATAAATGCTGGTCCAGCCAATGCCACCACATCCCATGAATGATTGGATTAAAAAAAGCCATAAAACATCGGTAAGCTGGTTATGTAGCTACAATTCAGCCAGTGGTCTACAGAATGAACATAGGTTGGGTGGGGTAATGGTCATGGCGATGACAGTTGTAATTTTCATTATTTACTTTAACTAATAATGTCCTGAAGATACAGGAAGTAGAATGCAAGTTGCTTAAAAAACACAAAGTGTTGGAGACACTCAGCAGTTCAGACAACATTTTCAGTCCAGTCACCTTTCGACAGAAGGTTCCAATGAACCTTTGTCAGAATCGAAATATTTACTGTTTCTCTCTCTATCAATACTGCCAAACCAGAGTTCCTCCAGCACTTTCTGCACGTTTCGGATTTTCAGTATCTGCACAGAGTCAACGAGCATGGAAACAGACCCGTTGGTCCAGCCAGTCCATGCTGAACATAATTCCAAACTAAACTAGTCCCACCTGCCTGTTCCTGGCCTATATCCCTGAGGAGGGGTCACCGAAACATCAACTCTGATTTTTTTTTCCCCTCATAGATGCTGTCAGATCTGCTGAGCTTTTTCAGCAACTTTGTTTTTGTTACATATCCCTCCAAAAACTTTTTCTATTCATGTACTTATCCAAATGTGTTTTAAACATTGCAACTGTACCTGCATCCATTACTTCCTCGGGAAGCTCATTCCACACGCAAACCACCCTCTGTGTAGTTGTTTGTTTTATGCAAGTTACCTACAGTAACAACTCCCAACTTATAACACATTGCTTGATACGGAGATAGTAGGAACTGCAGATGCTGGAGAATCTGAGACAACAAGGTGTACAGCTGGATGAACACAGCAGGCCAAGCAGCATCATAGGAGCAGGAAGGCTGACTGATGAAGGGTCTAGGCCCGAAACGTCAGCCTTCCTGCTCCTATGATGCTGCCTGGCCTGCTGTGTTCATCCAGCTCTACACCTTGTTCCTTGATACGGAGTTCGGTACCGGACCGCAGCTCTACCAGCCGCACAAAATATAACAATAAAATATCCATTCCCACACGTTCTTCAGAGGGTGATTACAACTTGGAACTGGTTTCAATTTTGGAAATAGCCTTGCTCTGATATTACATGTATATCCATAAAATCCACAAGGACCGTTTCCAGTACTATTGAATTGGGGAGGGCACTTTTCTGTAGCAAAGGGGTGCCCTGATAAAAGATCTTTAAGGCGATAAACTATAAGGGAATAATAATAAGGGATTAGGATTAACCTATAAATGTTACATGGAATTTGGCTCCTATACAGCGTAAAGATTAATACTGTCCGTTTGGTTTCTTTCAGGAAATTTAGACATCACCAGTCTACAAACGTTTATGAAGGGATGCGTGCAGAATTCTGAAGGCACCAAAACTCTAACCCAGCATTTGATTTCTTTCTCCCGCTTCCTGACGAACGAAAAACCAGTTCAGAGTCGAGCTTTACCCCAGAACGGAAGCCATCAGCCCCACTAGTCCGGTGCCTGAGCCCAGCTCCACCACGCTCCTCCCGGTAAAGGTGTGAAGCCCCCCCCGGTAGAAGGAGTTGGTCTCCAGGTACTTGGCCAGCACCAGTGCCGCGTCCCACACCACACAGCCCACATCGCCGGCGTCACACTGCTTAATGCGGAGCTCGGCACCGGATCGCAGCTTAACCGGCCGCACAAAATATCCAGGCTCGACAGCAGCCATGAGCCCCGCAAGACCTGTGTGTTCACCGACACTGGGAGCATGCGTAGTGAGCACTGCCGGGAAGAAGCAGAAAGATCCGGATTGGGTTGGGGAGGATGGGGACAAAGTGGAGTGGAGAGTCTGCAGCCAATCGCCGCGCCGCTTATATTCAAACGGACGGGGCGCTCGACAGCCTGCGCGAGCCATTGGCTCAATCTGGACCAATGGGACGCTTGGTTGACAACGTCAGTCAGACGCTGGTCTCCAGGAGGTGCTGTTATTCGTCAGGCTACCGTCCCTGAAGTAGGAGGATATCTGAAGAAGGGTCCAGACCCGAAACGTCAGTTTTCCTGCTCGGCCTGCTGTGTTCATCCAGCTCTACACCTTGTTATCTAAGGAGGATACCTGGGATGTTCTGGAGTGGGACGCTTCATCCTGGCAGCAGATACGGCGGAGGAATTGGGAGTATCGGATAGTATTTTTGCAGGAGGGTGGGTGAAAGCAGCTGTAGCTAAGGTAGTTGTGGGAGTCAAAAACAGAAGTTGCTGGAAAAGCTCAGCAGGTTTGGCAGCATGGCGTTTCGGGTCTAGTGCCCCTTAGAACTGATGGAGGCTGGAAAAACGTCAGTTTAAATACAGAAAATAGGAGGGGGGAGGGTGTGGGGGGCAGAGGAATAAAGCGCAGCCCTTTGCTGATGCCGTGCTAACAAGAACAAAAACAAAGTTGTTGGAAAAGCTCAGCAGGTGTGGCAGCATCTGTGAAGGAAAAACAGAGTTAACGTTTCAGGTCCGGTGACCCTTCCTCAGAACAGAACAAGAATATTTTCCATCCAGGCATCAAGGCCCACAAGATGCAACAACTCAAAAGATACCCATGGCCCGCTGGAACTTTCCTGTCCTCCCCTTCCCACTGACACCATCCCTTCCACCAACCCTACCTCCTGTCATTCCTTCCTAACCTTCCGGTCTCTGATGCTGAACGTTCTGTACTCAACAAAGGCCTCAGCTTTATTTTTCTGCGTCCCCACCTTAACACATTTCAGGTACAACATGATGCCAAACTCTTCTTCCGCCGTCTTCGCTTCTGTGCTCATTTTTTGGACAAGAGTCCTCTCTCTGTCCCACAAACCCCTTTGCCCAGTTCCAACTCTGTCCCTCCACCTGGACCCCTCCCTCCGGCCTTTTACCTGCACTCGATCTGTTCATTGAGAACTGTCAACATGATATTAGTCGCCTCAATTTCTCTGTCCCCCCCCTCACCAAACCCAACCTATCTCCCTCCAGACTGACTACACTCCGTGCACTCAGATCTAACCCTAACTTTGTTATCAAGCCTGCCGATAAGGGTGGTGCTATTGTAGTCTGGCGCTATTGTAGTCTGGCATACTGACCTCTACATTGCAGAGGCTAAGCGCCAGCTCTCAGATACCTCCTCCTGTCTTCCCCTGGACCATGACCCCCACCATGATGCATCATGCCATTGTATCTACTATGGTAACTGATCTCATTTCATCCGGTGATCTCCCCCACCTCTGCTTCTAAGCTGATAGCCCCCCAACCCCGCACAGCTTGCTTCTACTTCCTCCCAAAAAAACCACAAACAGCACTGTCCGGGCAAACCCATTTGTTTTTGCCTGCTCCTCCCCCACAGAACTCATCTTTTCCTACCTTGACTTAGTCTTCTCTCCCCGGTCCAATCCTTGCCCATGTACATCCATGATTCCTCTGATGCCTTACGCCAGTTTCAAAACTTCCAGTTTGCAGGTTCCAGCCGCCTCCTCTTTACCATGGATGTGCAATCCCTTTACATGTCCATTCCCCACCAGGAGGGTTTTAGGGCTCTCCGCTTCTTCTTGGACCAAGGACCTGAACCATCCCCACCCACCACTACCCTCCTCTGCTTGGCCGAGCTCGTCCTCACCCTCAACAACTTCTCTTTTAACTCCTCTCATTTTCTTCTGGTCAGAGGGGTGGCCATGGGTACCCACATGGGCCCTAGTTATGCCTGTCTCTTCATGGGGTACGCGGAACATTCCTTGTTCCAGTCCTATTCCAGCTCCCACCCACAACTCTTTCTCCAATACATCAATGCTATCATCAGTGCTGCTTCCCTCTCTCGTCCAGAATTGGAAATGTTCATCAATTTTGCCTCCAATTTCCACCCTGCCCTCACTTTCCCCTGGTCTATTGCTGACTCCTCCCTTCCCTTCCTTGACATCTCTGTTTCCATTTCTGGGGATAGACTGGCCACTAATATTCACTATAAACCCACTGACTCTCAGCTACCTGGACTATACATCCTCACACCCTGCCTCCTGTAAAGACTCCATTCCATTCTCTCAGTTCCTCCGTCTCCGTTGTGTATATGTTCAGATGAGGCAAACTTCAACAAGGGAGCCTCCAAAATGTCCACCTTCTTCCTCAACCGAGGATGCCCCAGCACCGTTGTCAACAGGCCCCTCAACCGCATCCTACCCATCTCTCGCACTTCCGCCCTCACCCCTTCTCTTCCCTCCCGCAACAGCGACAGGGTTCCCCTTATCCTTACCTACCATCCCACCAGCATCCACATCCAGAAGATCAAAAGACGCTATTTCCACCACCTCCATCAAGATGCCTGATACATACTCCCCTCCCCTTCCTTGTCCACCTTCCGCAGGGACTGTTCCCTCCAGGACACCCTGGTCCACACTTCCTCCATCCCAACTTCCCCCCACCCCCCGCAGCCCTACGGCACTTTCCCCTGCAACCGGTGAAGGTGTAACACGTGCCCATTTACTGCCTCCCTCCCCAGTATCCAAGGTCCCAAACATACCTTCCTGGTGAAGCAACACTTCACCTGCACTTCCCGGAATCTAGTCTACTGCATTCGCTGCTCACAATGTGGTCTCCTCTACATTGGGGAAACAAAATGTAGACTGGGTGATCGCTTCGCAGAATATTTATGTTTTGCTCGCCAAAAAGACCCTTTGACCTGAGACGTTGACTTTTCTGCACTTTGGATGCAGACTGACCTGCTGTGCTTTCCAGCTTCATATCTATTGACTGGCTTCCAGCATCTGCAGTCCTTACTGTCTGCAATTCCAGTTAAACTAAGTATGCATGTAAATATAGTCTTGTACAAGAAAGAGATACCTTTGGATGGAGTCAAACTCCAAAGTTTGTTTGTTTCCTCAAAAACTGTACAGAACTGTGTTTGAAAGTGTGCGTGTGTGTATATATATGTATATAAAGATTTTTTTAATGAAAAAAGTATATTTTTTGAAATTTAAAAAATGCACCTTGCCTTGCAGTAGCGTAGGCTAGGAGTCAGGTTTGCTGCCAATATCCTCTTTACAGAACTGCTTGATCAACTGTGGTAAAAGAAACCAGTTAACTAGAATAGGCTTATGTATTGAACAAGTATATTACACGTTAGCAACTAATCTCATGCACGAGCTGCACTGAATGCTGTACACTTCTAATCCCACATTCCCTGGTCTGTCAGGTTTACTCTGAATATCAGTACCTCTAAGGCAGAATATGCCCAATTTTCTTTATTAAAGCAAACTATACTACATAAAAATACTCCAACTGTCTTACCCAAACTATGCTTATAATCACAAAAGGAACCCTTTAACGTTGGGTTGTCTGAAGATCAGACCAGAACAGGTGATCAGCCTGCTCTGTCTCAACTTTTCGGTATTGATCAAATGACCCTTTCCCAGAGTCAGCTAATTTTTGCTGTCAGGCAAGGACCTTTTTTATAGTCTTCCCAGAAGCGAGGCATTTACACTCTTTGATGTTTGGCAAACATCACAAATATGTCATTTTCCACATCGGTTTCATCAATGAACTCATTAAAACTTGCTTAGGTCTCCTCGGAAGGAGGCTGAATGCTTGCTGTTAATGAACTCTGGCCTCAGTCTGGTTTATGCTCTGTTCACTTGTATGTCATATAATTAACAGTATGATATTTGCACAGCACAATTCCATTAAAATTCAGCTGATAAATAGTCAGGCCCAATTTACTGTTTCAAACAAAACTTCAGCTTTGGAGTTACTGTGACAATTCAGTCCATTACTGCAGAGTTACAATGTTTGATGTAAATTCCTGAGCAAAACAGAAGCACTTTAAAACCAGTGATATTTTTAATCACCAGGTTTTACATGTATCTCCATTCTTTACCCCAGCTTTTCTGCTAATGAACTTTCATTCACACTGTTCTGAATTTTGGATTCTACCATTCTAGCCAGGTTCTCACCTTTCAGTCTCTGTTAAGATGAGCTCAATCTATGTACCACCGCTTCCTTACTCTCACAAAATTCCATTAAGCCATCATCCATGTACTCACTGGCCTACATTGAGTGTAGTAGCTCAATTTTAAGATTCTCACCCTCATTTTCAAATGGTTTCACTCCAATTTCTACAATTTCTTTCAGCCTACAAACCATTAAATCTTTGCACTTGTCCAATTCTGGCATCTTGCACATCTTGTCTAGGCTCAAAATTGTAGAAATTGATCTATAAACATCTACGTTTCTTGAATGCTCACCAAGTTCTCTCTCTTTGACCAAAGATTTTGTCATCAGACTTGCCATCTAACTAAGAGCATGGTAGCTCAGTGGTTAGCACTGCTGCCTCTCAGTGCCAGGGACCCGGGTTCAATTCCACCTTTGGGTGACTATGTGTGTGGAGTTTGCACATTCTCCCTGTGCCTGCGTAGGTTTCCTCTGCGTGCTCTGGGTTCCTCCTGCAGTCCAAAGATGTGCAGGGTAGGTGGATTGCCAATGCTATAGTGCCCAGGGACGTTTGGGTTAGACATGGGGAATGGGTCTAGGTGGGATGCTCTTCAGAGGGACTTGAGGCTGAAAGGCTTGTTCCCACACTGTAGGGATTCTATGAAGTTCTAATTTGGTGTCATATATGAAAATGAATTACTGAAGCATTTTGCAATGTTGTACTACACTGAAGGATTTACAAGTCAAATGCATTTATAATACTAGCTGCTGTTCATGAACTTTTTCACGCAGAGGGTGGTGCGAGGATGGAATGAGCTACCAGAGGAAGTGATGGAGGCTGGTACAATTACAACATTTAAAATGGATTGGTATATAAGGGTTTAAGAGGGATATGGGCCAAATGGGACTAGATTTATTTAGGATATCTAGTTGGCATGGACAAGTTGGACCAAAGGTTCTGTTTCCATCCTGTACAGCTCTATGATTCTAAATCTACTATGTAGGTTGTGCACTGTTTCCCCAATGTAGACAAGTTTACACAATTTTTCATCATAATTCATAATCACATGGTAAACTTGAGAAACATCTGTTTCAAATAGTAAATAGAACCAATCAAAGTTCATCAAATCACTACTACATTCAACGGTCCAGATTCATCTCATCAATCATGCACTGGCATACAAGATACATCAATAAGACTACGGACATTATTAACGCCACACTGTGCCCCAAGATAGCAGCCTTATGAATGACATCCACCTTCTCCAAGAAACACCATGCCATCTGTTCTGCACAGTCCACCCCTCAGCAACAAGAACGTTAAGTGACCAATTACAAACACAATAGCCTCAACAATCAAACGCAAAATCTCACAAATTTTTCCATTTTCCCTATGTATAGCCAGGTGTTAACTGTTTCAGTCATTCATCTAGGTGAGGGCTCAGTATGTCACCCAAAATGTCAAGGCCTACCAATTCTTCTCTGGAAACCCTTTTAAAGGAAATTTTACAATTTGTATCTCTCACCATGAAAATCTTCATAAGGTTTGACTCTTGTACAAAGATGAAAGCATGCATCTGTAGCAGGATGTCAGTTTATTTAATGTTAAACCATAATTGAAGAGTTAGTTTTGTAGCCATGTTCCCTTTTAATCCTGTATTCTAGATATATACTTCCCTTCTTTGCAAAGTAGTTCTCATCTTGGTTCTGATCTCGATAGAAAAAAATCTTTATCCATTTTCTATCTGAAATCACCTTTCATACTGATTAATTTTAACATTCATTTTCAGCTTCTATCTTGCGTCTGGAGATGCTTGAATACAGTCCTTCAGATCTAAGCAGTGTGCGTATTTTGAAGCTGAAAACCAAATAACGACAAACAACAATTCTGGTTGGCCGCAGACTTATTCAAAGAGTTTTAAGGCTTCCAGTTGAATCTTTTGCAAACAAATTCAATTTACAAAACAGCAAGAATACCGATAGCAATATTTCAGGAGAAACAACCGTGTCGCCCAGATATACATAAAAAGTAATTTCAGGCAAATATTTAAAAACATTAATGGTTTAGAAATTCATATACATTCAAAAGATTTTTGTTAAAGTGACACAGGCAATTTTGAATGCTTAAGTAAAAATTAAGACTGGACAATTTATTGATCTTATTAAGGACACCGATACAAAGTACAAATGGAAGGCCACATTACATTAAATGAAAAGACCATCATAAATCACTTCAGGAAAGCAGCTACAACACTACTGGTAAACAACAAATTCTTCACCTTTTCATACACCACCAGTTATGGCAAGGAGGCAATTTTAGGTCATGGCTACTATATTTAATTTATTTTTAGTAAAGTTTGAAGTGTATTTTGGTTCAAATACAATACTGAAAGAAGTCTACAGAAGATTTAATAAAATGCTACAGCAGAGCCAGTTTAGTACTGTGGTTTGCATTAGAAGGATTTTGGTTTGTTTGTTCTTGATCAAGTTAAGATTTTGATGGAACATACAGATAGCAGACTGTTTATATTACTCAGTTCAGTCTATATAAAACAGATGTCATTATCTGCCTGTATGCAATAAAAAAAATTGTACATTCACAATCACTTTTGTTCTCATTTTTGTGTTCTTAGGTGACCTGATAATTGAAGATAATTTTGTTTACAAATGAAATCAAAAGGCACATCTGAGAAAAGATGCATGCTCACAAGAAATATTGAGAGAAATCCTGTCCTTGAGTTATAACTGCTTTTTTGTGTACAAACTGACTACATCATCTTACATACTGATGCAGGTTAGACAGCTTTTTCCATTCAAAAATTCTAATTAGTGTTACAATTTCTTTTCACATTTGAAGCAGTCAACAATAGAACTTGATTACAGAAACAAGTTGTATATAAAGCGCCACATTTCAGAAAGTATGTCCTTAGGTGATCGGCATCAAATATTGGATTTCAGTAAAAGATCTATAAAGCTCATTCTAACAAAATGAAAAGTCACTCAGGATCAGCATTATAATATCCTTCCTGATGTCTGTGAAATTCCATCACTTGACAAGGCCACTAGAGCTCAAATACGTCTCAAGGATTCATCTTGTTGGCTCAGTGCAATGATTGGTTCAAATAAGTTAATTCATTTGTACAGTGCAAATGCAAACTTGTGTTACACTTCAAGGTAATTATGTTGGCACTGTAAGTCTGAGGAAAGAAAATGCTACTCATCACCTGAGGGGAGATCACAATAACATCCTGCAGTCTGAATGAAAGAGACACAAAGATTCAGTTTTACTCCAATATCAGTTTCTCAAGTGCACAATCTTCGCAATGCACAGTTATTAACAAGATGACAAAAGTTAAAGACAGCAATACATTTTCTTGCCCCAGTGCCTTAATACAGATGCCCGATTTCCTACAGTGCTTCAAATTTAGTGTAAGTGTCGAATTTCTGCATTTTCCAACAATGGCAGTCCATCCCTGTGCAAAGGAGGATGCGACAATTCTCGTTTGTAAGTCTTTGGCGGAAGTTTTGGCAGCTGTGGACTAGAGTTCTGTCTGGGAGGTATAGGAGGAGCAGAGGAATAAATAGGGTTATTGTGGTTTGAACGTCGTTTAGTCATGGGAGATCGTGTTGGAGGAGGAGTCCTGGGGGAAATGAAGTTTGGGCCTGAATCTCTGTACCAATCTTGATCTCGATGAAGGTGGCTCTTTGGTGCTGGCTGGATATTGAAAGGATCATTAATGAAGTGCTCAGGAGGCCTTAGTGGTATGGGTGGAGGTGTATCAGGCAATGGATCCCTTGGAGGAGGTGGAGGAGGACTGTGCAGTAGACCATCTGAGAGAACATGTAATCCAGGAACCCGAGGCAACCGAGGTGGAATAGCAGGAGGACTATCTGGCATATTTGAAGCTGTCTGTAAACAAAGAGATGAAATTCTAGTCAGAATTCTTCTAACTAATTAAGTTAGAAATTACAAAAGCAAAAAAATTGAAAATTCAATAGAACTATCGTTAATATTTGTAAGCCTAATAATAGAGAAGCAAATACAAGCCGAAAGAACTGCAGATGCTATAGATCAAAAACAAAAACAGAAATTGCTGGAAAAGCTCAGCACATCTGGTGGCATCTGTGGACAGAAATCAGAGTTAAAGTTTCGGATTGACTTGCTGCAGAATTCCCAGCCTCTGACCTGCTCTTGCAGCCAGAGTATTTATGAGACTGGTTGAGTTCAGTTAAATCTTTGAAACCTCGGCATACAGACAATTCAGGGATGGCAATACAATAGTGTCATGGTAAGCTGATTAGATTCTCTCTTTTTCAAAATGATCACTGCTTGGCACTAGTTTCATAACCATCACAAACCAATAACTCACTAGTCTGACAAACCAGGCTGAATCACAGATTTGATCCTTGTATGATGAGAGAGATACCTCACTGAGAGGACTCTCTGAAAGGCACTCAGCATCACTGAAAGGAGTGGGCAAGGTAAGGCCCCTAAGTGGAACTCCAGACACAACCAAAAATAAGATTTTTATAGGAGTAAGTGTAAATAGAAATAAGGATCCATTTCTATTTAGTTAAAGTATGTTTGGGAGCATAGGCCCGTGATTTACACATCTTGCATTAACTGGGAAATCCTAGATTGTCCTGGCAGTCTGAATAATCATGTATGCAGGTGATGCCTTCAGCTGGAGCAACTCAAGCTCAGCGTTTTGGAGCTTTAGAGAGAGGAAGAAGTGTGGTAGCATATTTGTTAGCGAGGAGAGTAGACAGGCATTTTTGTGGCTGAAGGCATGACTCTAATATGGTAATATTACTTCACGGGTGCCAGGGTTAAGGATGTGATGGAATGGTTGCAGGGCATTCTGAAGAGGAAGGGTGAACAGGCAGTGTTCATGATCCACATTGGCAGCATATGGAATATATTTAAATGACGCTCGGTCAAAGATAAACGAGGTTCTGCAAAAAAACTTTTAGGTAAGAAATCAAAAAGCAGCTCCTCAAGGCTAGTAATCTCTGGATTATTTCCGTTGCCATGCAATAGTGAGCAGATAAATGTGTGGCTAGGCAGACGGTGCAGGAGAGAGGTAGCTTTATATCCCTGGAGGTGCTAGGGCTGTTTTCAGAGGGATTGGGAACTGTACAAGTTGGATGAGTTACATCTGAACAGGAACATGACCAACATCCTCGCAGGGAGGTTTGCTAAAACTGTTGCTGTGGATTTAAACTAGATTGGCAGGGGGACTGGGATCCCAACAGATCAAAAGCCATTAAGATGGAATTATTTGTTAAAATACAAACAAGTGAGTCTGAAAGGCAGAGGAAATACAAACTAGGTAAGAAAGATGGGAGTTTAACAAATATATGGAATATATTTTAATGCAAGGTGCCTGAGGAATAAGACAGACAAGCTGAGGGCACAGAAAGTGAGTATGATATGATAGTTATGAATGAGATTTGGCTAAAGACGGACAGGATTGGCAGCTCAACATTCTTGGTTTCAGGGTATTCAGATGAGAGTGTCAAATAGAAGACATGAGGGGGCCATAATATTGATCAAGGAATCAACTACAGCAGTGATTTCTTGAAAGGATCATCAAATAGATCATCTGCATAGGATCAAAGATCACAAAAGCGGGAATCACTGTTGGATGTTTACTATAGATCCCCAAACAGTCATGGGGAGATGGAGGATCAAGTATGTAATAAAATTTCACAGAAGTGTAATAATAAGGCAGTAACAGTAAGAGATCTTAGCCACTCAAATATTATCCAGGATACTGGCTGGGTGACTTTGGTTTTAGCTTGAAGGCAGTGGAAGTTAAATCATTTCCCGCAGGTTCTGTAAGTTAGTTCCACTCCAACGGGGAGCTTGTCAGCGGTGAGGTGAAGCAATGCAGTGAGGTAGTTCGAGAGCAGTTTTGGGTCAGTGACGCAATCCTGCTTGACACCGGTCCGAATGGGAAATGATATTTGTGTAAATGCAGTCTCCGGGATGTACTCCAGACCATCATCAGCACCTTTATGGAGGCATGTGAGAGCTTGCGTCTCACCCTGAATATCCGCAAGACGAAAGGCCTCCACCAGCCTTTCCTAGCATTGTGAAGTGAACCCCCTATCATTAAGGTCGACAGGAAGGCCTTAGAGAGCGTTGACCACTTCCAATACCTCGGGATTGTCCTGTCGGCAATAGCAGCTATTGAAGAAGAGATCCAGCACCACCTCAAGTGTGCTAGTGCAGCCTTCAGCCACCTGAGGAAAGGGGTGGTTGAGGACAACATCAGATCCAATTTTTTTCTTGGGGGGTGGGGGGATGGGGGGGGGTGGAGACCACCTTGGTGGTATTCAAGGAGGACATTGCAAGAATTACTGCAAATATGTTCCTGTAATAACAAAGAGTGGGACCAAGACTGGAAACCCTCACTGTCAACAGGAAACTTAAAAAGGAAATTAGGAAAGCAAAGAGAATGTATGAGAAAGTACTGGCTAATAGAAAAAGGAAAACACAAAGGATTTTTTTTAATGTATGATGAGTGGGTGGGTGGGGGGTGGTGGTGAGAGAAAGAACTATGGAAAAAATAGCGCCGATTACAAACCATATAGCTAATGTGTTTTTGGACTCAGAAGATGTGGACACAGTACTCAATGAATACTTTGCGTTGGTCTTCACAATGGAAAAGGACACATCAGGCATAGACATCAGGGTAGAAGATGCAAATATTAGAAGAATTTAACAAAGAGGAAGAGGAGGTACTAGCAGGTTTAACAGCCTTAAAAAAACAGATGAATCTGCAGACCTGGATGAGAAATATCCCAAGTTGTTGACGGAAGCACAGGAAGAGATATCACGAACACTAATGGTTTGCAAATTCTCTCTGGCCACAGGCACAGTTCCAGAGGACTACAGAACTGTTACTATTGTCCCAATATTAAAAAAGGGAGGAAGGGATAGACCAGGAAATTACAGACCAGTCAGTCTAATCGTGACGGTAGAGATGAATTCTGAGGGGTGGAACATAGCCACGCTTGGAGAGACAAGGATTAATCATGGATAGTCAGCAGGGATGTGTTTAAGGAGGCTTGTATTTGAGAAACAAAAACAAAGTTGCTGGAAAAGCTCAGCAGGTCTGGCAGCATCTGCT
>NC_063339.1:39983228-40012873 GCF_021869965.1 Rhincodon typus
AACACAGCAGGCCAAGCTGCTCCTATGATGCTGCTTGGCCTGCTGTGTTCATCCAGCCCTGCACCTTGTTGTCTCGGATTCTCCAGCATCTGTAGTTCCTACTATCTCTGATTCAATGTAAATTGACTGACTTTTTCTCTTCTCAACTGATGTGAATCATAGAATAAAATCAAAATTTAGGACAACTTACAAAGCGTGGTGGCTGTTTGCAGTTTCGTGGTTCAATTAACAGTGATTTATTGAACAAATAGTCCGTAAACTCCTTTTCATTCCTGTTTTCCATTGGATTCAGATTTTCAAAGAATTTCTATGCATTAACACAAACAGATCTTTAATATGACTTTGTGATCTACTGTAAAAATATTAGTCAAAAACTGGCAATAAAAGGTGAATTTTATGAAAGAAGTACCAGAATAGCTACCTTTATGTCAGCCTCCACTTGTAGGCAGTAGGGCTGATTCTGATACTGTTGAATTTCTCCTGTGATTTCAGCTACTTTCCTTCGTTTGCTAAAATTTATTAGTTCTTTCCCACATCGTTTTAGAAAATCTGGATTCCCTACTTCGGTCTTCAGAATATTTGTCAAATAAATACCTTTGGTCAGAAATAATTCACAAACATTGGTCTTAAAACTTAGTTCCAACATACTTAACCAATTAGAAAATAATCAAGCCAGTGATTTCAATGTTATTAGTTGCTGCTGAAAAAGTGGGTAAGAAGTTAGTGAGAAAAAAGACTTTGGTTAACAACCAAGTTGACATAATATATAAGTAGCTAACAGAAATTATGTGCTGCCATTTACCAATGCATTACAGAAGCTGGTATAATGCATAATTCATTGTTAAATTACATCAAAATACCAAATTGATAAGTAGTTGAATTGCCTACCAAAGAAAGGCACACAAGGTGGGTTTATTGACTTAAGTTTAGCTAGGTACTTCTTGAAATGGTCTTGACTTAGGTCCACTGCTTCTTCTAAAACCTTTTTCTTTCTCTCAGGCAATACCTGTGTAAAATATACAATAAAAGGTGCTATAATATAGTTTAAATAAATCAAGTGCTAGATGACTAAAAAACATTCCTAGAAGTCAAATTCCTTTAAAAAAATGACAGTTATGATAGAAATTCAACATATACTGGGATTAAAAGTAGTTTGTTTGCATTTTCTTATTAACAAAAGCACCTCTGATTTTTCATACAGGAATCACATTTGTCAAACAAGAAAAGAGGACAGGTGAGGTTTTATTCTTGAAAGGATGCATGATAAACCAATGACAGGGCAGTTATAGTTTAACCTCCGTGGTGGAAAAACTTTTAGAAATGATGAAGCAAAATAATGTAAAGACACTTGAACAAGTGTGGAAGGAAAGTCAACACAGATTTGCTGAGGTTAGAACATGTATAATTAATTTGTTAGAGCAGCTTTTCGTGCAGTAACAAGGAGGGTTGATGAGGGTAATGCAGTTAAGCTAATGTTCATTCACTTTCAAAAGGCATTATAAGATAAAGGCATTAATAAAGTTGAAGAATGGGCAAATAATTGGCAAATTAAGTTTCAACAGATAAATGTGTAGTCATACATTTTAATAGGTAGAATAAGGAGGTAACTTGTTACTTAGAAGATGCAAGTTGAGGTAGGTAGAGAAGACAAGGAATCTCAGAATACAAATGCTCTGATCACTAAAAGTTGTGCTACAAGTCAACAAGCTAACAAAACAAAAAGGAAACCATTCAACTGATTTTATTTTTAGTCTGATTGCATTGAAAAGTAGACAGGTTATGCTAAACTTGTCTCCAACTTAACTTAGACCACAGAGAGTACAGTGTACTATTCTGTTTGCCCTATTGTAGAAAGGATGGAGGCATACGGGAAAGTTTTTTTTTGTTATTCATTTAAGGGAAGAGGGCATCGCTGGCTAGGCAGCATTTATTGCCCATCCCTAATTGTTCAGAGGGCAGTTCGGAGTCAACCACATTGCTGTGGATCCGGAGTCACGTGTAGGTCAGGCCAGGTAAGGATGGTAGTTTCCTTCCCTAAAGGACATCAGTGAACCAGATGGGTTTTTCCTGACAATCGACATTGGATTCATGGGCATCATTAGATTCTTTTTAATTGAATTCAAATTCCATCTGCCATGGCAGGATTTGAACATGGGTCCCCAGAAAATTACCTGGGTCTCTGGATTAACGGTCCAGCGATAATACCACAAGGCCATTGCCTCCCCAAATGTGCAGAGATGATTTGTAAGGATAATATTAAAACTCAGTGTATTTAAAATCAGGGAAGGATTAGCAGGCTGGTCTCTTTTCTCCTGAAAAGAGGATGAGGTTTCAACACTATGAAAGATTTTAACTGAGTAGAGAAATGTTTCTCTTGTAGCTAGAAGCTATCAATATAAAATAGTAACCAAGACATCCAAAAGGGGATGCAGAAAAATGTCTTTTCCCAAAACATGTTGCGAGCATGGATTTTGCTACCAGAGGTGAATATTATAGTTCCATTCAAAGCAAAGCTAGACCACCATATGAAAAAAAAGGGAATAGAGGGTTATGACGATAGAGTAGATAAGTAAAGATGGGAGGAGGCTTAAGTAAACCACATATTTTGACATGGACTAGTTGAGCCAAATAGCCTGTTTCAATGCCATTTATCCTGTGTTTTATCTCAGTCAGCTTAAAATCCACAAATTTCTCTTCATCCTCTGAAACACTGACCACTCTAAGTTTACAAACATTGTGAAGACAAAATCAAGAACTAAAAAAAAGGAACAAATCATGATCACAAACTACATAGATTCAGTTTCATTCAAAGAAGTTTTTAATATGCACACATCAGATGCTATCAAGTGAAACCCTCAATGAGGCAGAAGTAACTGGCCACATTGGCCTTTTATATCATATATGAAAGAGAATGTGCATGACAACGCAATCCCAGCTGAAAATGGAAACTTCTGAAAACATTTTCTCTCTTATAAACTCCCCCTCACCACCACCCCTCCCTACCTCAAGCTGTTAAATTTAGATTAATACTCGCTAGCATTGGGCAAGAGTAGGAAAGAAGAGGGCAGGAAGAAGAAAAATAATTTCAATAAAGAAAAACACTTACATTAAGATTACATTATGCTTAAATTAAAACACAATTAAAAAATCAACTTAGCATCACCATCTTTTAAAATCATTGATAAGCAATGGTGAATATTAAATAAGCAAGGAAGAACAAAATCTACATATAGCATTTTCTGAATTGTGCAACTTTCTTCAAGTAGCTGCTAATTGATCGGTTATTATAATGAAACTTTATATACAGGTTCAAACTATAACTGGTCATCGTTGTACATACTGGATGAAAGATTCACATTTATCAGATTTGTTTCATGCAGGTCAATTACAAATAAGAAGATTAACTGCCTGACATATATTATTCAAATATGCAAATAGTAGCTGATAAATTGATGTCAACAATTGATTTAATTATGAATAGTACTTTCTACTTGAATAGAAGAAATAACTGCAAATATTAATTGATCAGTCGGAGGTGCAAAACAAACTAAAAAACAGTCCATGTAAAACACTCACCTCAAAAGTATGATCCAGCCTATAAACTGGCACAGAGTTTACTGTGCTGACAATCTCCAGGACACCATTAAAATTGTTGAGCTCCTGGAAAACCTGCAAGATCTCTATAATTCGACCTAAAATGGCTACTCTCTCCTCAAAATTTTCTGCTTCTACAATGCACCTGGAGGAGGCAAAATAATCAATATTCACAAGTAGAAAACATGAAAAGTATTGTGTCAGAAAATTTATACTGCCCAACTGTTCTATATTTGTCTTGCTGAAAAACACGCCAATCTCTTTTCTATATTGTATTGCAGGTGTAGTTAGCTATCAAAATTAGAGATTTTCAAAACATGGGAAGTCAAATGTTGTAAAGATAGTAAATAGAAATGCCTGATTACCATATATACTCAGTTAATAGTTAATCTTGTCTAAAAGTCCATCCTGACTTTTGCCAAAAATTTCCAACTCTATTTTACTTGCCATCCTCATGGTCGAAATCAAACTTGTCCTGGTGCAAACCTGCCAGTTCAAAGGCTACTATTTAGCTCCTTGTCTGCGCGGAGTATTAAAAATATTTTCGAAGTCCTTTTGCGCTCAACTTGTGGACAGGGCTGATAGGAACAGTCTCTGACCTTGCAACTCTATGTATTGTAAGCAATTTTAAGAAAATCAATCATTCATTGGGTAGAGAATCATTGGCTGGGCAAGTATTTATTGCCCATCTCCAATTGCTCTTGGAAAGGTGTTGGTGAGGACTTGCAGGGACCTCCCTCCTGACTGTCCACCACCGTGCCACCGGTGGCACAGGGCTACCTAGGGATAGTGATCATGTTATCAGTGCAGCCTCCGCTGAAGCGTTGTTGTGTTTTCCCGCCTGTTATTTGAACTCTGGAGTCCGTTGAGTTGGATTACCTCACTTCCGGTTTTCCTCTGCAGTGGAGTGTATATGGGGTCAAGCTCTATGTGTGGAGAGAGATGAGCGAGTATTGGTAGTGTCTTTTTGTAGCCAATTGATGTTCATGTACCCTTGTTGTTAATTTCCTTCCTGTTTGTCCAATGTAGTGTTTGTCACAGTCTCTGCAGGGAATCTTGTATATGACACTGGTCCTGTCCATAGTGGGTAGTGGGTCTTTGGTTCGGGTGAGCAGTTGTCGTAGGGTTGATGTGGGTTTGTGTGCTACTCTGATGCCCAGTGGTTGTAGGAGTCTTGTGGTCAGTTCAGATGTGTTCCTGATGTAAGGTAGCGTGATGAGTGTGTCGGGGCATGCAGTATCTTCCTGTGACAAACACTACATTGGACAAACTGGAAGGAAATTAACAACAAGGGTACACGAACATCAAATGGCTACAAAAAGACACGACCAATACTCACTCATCTCTATCCACATAGATAAGGAGAACCATCAATTCGGTTGGGACAACACCAAGATCCTGGGATAAGCAAAGCAGAGACAAGTACGGGAATTCCTAGAAGCCTGGTACTCCACGAAGAAAGCCATCAACAAACACCTAGAGCTCAACCCCATATACACTCGACTGCAAAGGAAAACCGGAAGTGAGGTAATCCAGCTCAGACTCCAGAGTTCAAATAACAGGCGGGGAAATACAACAGCGCTTCATCAGAGGCTGCACTGATGACGTTACCCAGCAGGGTAATGAAACTTGTGGAAAAACAACGAACCAGCTCGGCAAGCCAACCAACCACAACCTGAGCTACAAATCTACTCCAAAACCTTCTTGTGAACATGTTGTCTGGGACAGAGTGTGTCAGGTGAAATCCTGGGAGTATGACTACATCAGGCTGTTTCCAGATTAGTGAGTAAAACAGTTCTCCCAATTTAGTCGCTAGCCCCCAGATGTCGGTAAGGAGGGCTTACAGAGTCAGCAGGGCTAAGATTATCATAGTCGTTCCAGTGTTCATGTTAATGCCAGATGGTTTGCTTGATTTTAATCCTATTGTGAGACATTTTAAATGGTTGTTAGGCCATTTCAGAGGACAGTTGAGAGACCCACATTGATATGGGTCTGGAATCACACATAGACTAGACCAGACATAGACTAGAACCCATCACTAGGGCATTACCTGGGTCTCTGCATTATTAGTCCAATGACAATAGCTAGACAATGGAAGAGGATCAAGAAGAATAATACTTGCATACGAATCAAATCCTTACTTTATTGACAAACATTTGGCCTCAGAAACTCAATACGTACACAAGTATAAATGGCAAGTCATTTGGCTGAGTGTTTCACACTAAGTTGACCTGCTGAGTAGATGAGCTGTTTCAATTCAATGCTTTTCAATTCAGCACCTTTATTTTGAACTATTCCTATCAGTTTCCAATTCCAACCTTCAAGGTTACGGTCATCATTTCTCTTCTGGTAAGTTCCTTGTTCTGCTTCATTAGGCGAAATCAGATGTGCTGCAACCTTCCTTATTGGAAAACACTCCTCTGGGCTAGTTTTGGCTTTATGCTAAAACTGTTCCCCACTTTGATTACAAATTGTCAACCTACAAGGTAAAGCTGCCTTATGAACATATATTAAAAATGTTATCTTTGTGCTCATTCTCTGTCAAGTTTTCTGCTATAAAAATGTGATATCTACATTGTAATTACACCCCCTTTCCAGTGGAGGTCAATGACTTCTAACTCTGCTTCACACAATCTTCACTATAAATGTGCAACACCATAGGTAACCAACTCGTGCTTTAGGTAGATATCTACTACATGATGAACTTTGGAATGTGTCATGTGCATAATTTGTGGAATTGTTAGCTTCAGGAATTGACATTCTTCTGAAATCTAAAACAAAAGATACACAATTTTCTCACTGTCTTTTGGTACAATAAGTAAATAAAGTAAGATCAGGTATTTCACACCTGGAGGCAGGAACAGATGAACCCCTAAATTTAGTCAGTTATTTACTTGGAATGCTAAAATCACAATTTAAAACATCACTTCACCAAAACAAATAAAGTAGCAGCCTGGGAATGAAGTGATTATTGAGGCTACGATGTGGGCCACAAATACAGTGTTTGTTCAGCCTATTAAAAACTATGAATAGTATCCACACAACGGGAGTCAAAAGTCTATAGGGATGAGTTTTTATCCAATAACTTTGATCCAATCCAGGAAATGAAGGATCCTTTTCATTTGTGGTCTATGGAATACAGTGGTATCATGTGGCTCTTTGTCTTTGAAAGCATTTCTACATGTGAAATGGAAGGTTCCATATGACCTCTAATCAAATAAACAAATGTTGGAACTTGGTTTTATAGCCCAAGCTAACAGAAATTCAGGCTTAAAAAATGTTAAATCACTGAAATAAAATCAACTTTTGGTTCTCTAATTCTTTGGATAGCTTTAGCTTTGTAAATTACTTGGCTCAAATGAGAAATAGTTAAAGTATGTAACTGGCATATGTATATACATTACTGTGATTTTCAAATTTCCAGCATCCACAGAATTCTGCTTTTCTTTTAGAGTTTAAGTTCTGTAAATAGGTTTGTGTAGTTAATTTGACCTTTATGTATTTTCTGTTTCTTGTGACATTGTAAACACAGTTTTAACGCACTACAGTGCAGACAAGGTCTGATTCTTAATAGGACTCCAATTTCTCTGAAAAATAAAAAGCGACAGTAGCCTTTACAAAGTGACCTTATAATTTAACCATTAGTTCTTTTAACTAAAAGATACTGATAGACTTTGGAATTCTCTAGAATACGTGGACGTATCAATTAAAAATTTGGGGTGATTTTAAATTACGATGTGATGTGACATATTCTCTAAGCAGACAACAATTTACTTTGCTGGGGCCTTGTTATCATTGTAGAGATTTGTGAAGGTAGAAAGGAAAGGAGGACAAGCTGCAATTAAAAAGTTTGATTCCATTAAACAGTTGATTTCTCAAGGAACTGGTCAGGCAGTAGCAGGAAGTGATATCAGTAAGATCGTCATCATTGTTAAAGAAACCAACCATAAACTGGGCACACGTTGCCTAGCCAATCTGAGACTGATCATGTTCTGTACATGCAAGGAGAAGTCAAATGGAGTTCAGGATGCCTCTGATCATGTCCATGGCCAGTAGCTTGCAAAGTTTAATAAGCCATAACTCTTAACAGTCCAGTGTAAAGTAAGAAGACAGAGGATAACTCCAGTCAACAAAATAGAACAGAACAAGAAACATGCATTCAGTCAATCAGAATTTGTGAGCTGGTGTCCCAAAATAAATTGACTGAAAAATCACAGTTTTAATTAAGTATCATTCTTTTGTACTTATTGTGATAAACTTGATAAAATTAAATTCTTTGAAAGGTCAGCACGGTGGCTCAGTGGTTAGCACTGCTGCCTCACAGCCCCAGGGACCTGGGTTCGATTCCACCCTCGGGTAACTGTCTTGTGTGGAGTTTGCACATTCTCCCCGTGTCTGCGTGGGTTTCCTCTGGGTGCTCCAGTTTCCTCCCACAGTCCAAAGATGTGCAGGCTAGGTGGATTGGCCATACCAAATTGCCCGTAGTCTTCAGCGATGTGTAGATTAGGTGGGTTGGGTCTGGGTGGGATGCTCTGTGGGTCGGTGTGGACTTGTTGGGCCGATGGGCCCGTTTCCACACTGTAGGGATTCTATGATCTTCTATGAAACCTGTTGAAATGCACTTGTACCTGAGATGGTCTCGTAACTGGTCAGTACTAGTAGACATATGGATTGGTTGTTTGAAACTTTGTCTACAACAGTAACTGATTAAGATCATACAATTAAGATAAAGCAATAAGATAAACCTTACAAGTGGATTAAAGTAACTCAGATTCAATGATAGAGAAACTGAATCCCATCAAGCACATGCCTTGAATCCTTGGAAAAGAGTGGCTTACTGGGTAAAGAAAGCCAGCTAAAATACTTAAGTCTCCTTAATACCCCACTGAATAGGACATGTTGTTTGTGTAAATTACATTCAAGTATGGAATAAGCTGCTAAAGACTGTCAGATTTATATGTGCATAATATATAAATATATACATATTATCTTTTTAAGAGTTTGGATTTTCAAAGCAGTGGTACATGAGTGTGGTTATTTTTGAGAAGGGCTGATTAAAAATAAAAACTAGATCAGATAGTCATTCTGGACCGGGGACCTAATCCAGTATGCATCAGAAAGCATGGACCCCTGGAATGTTAATGAAAAATACTGAATGTTTTATGACAAGTGGAGTAAACACTGAAGGCCATTAGCTTGTATTTATATTAGAAAAATCAAGGATTGAAAGTTCTAGTGGAATCTCAGAGGAGACTTGACTGGAATAAGAAGCAAATATAGCCTCTCTTCTGGGAAGGGTTTTGTCTGGAGCAGTTCAAACAATAATTTACCTCAGTAGAAATGTTTAATTCGTGCAACTTCCAGATCAGGAATATTTAGCTAGAAATCTGCAGGTTACCAGAAGTTAGACATACGAGTATAAATGTAAGAATACTTCACAGTTCACAAGAAAGAAACTAGGGAGAATCAACTCAAATTTGAAGTTTGACATGGAGATATAATTTCTTTGGATGAATTGCTATAAAGTGACGATGTTGGGAGATAGGTTGAAACTTTTTGCTTTGGTGGGTATTTTAAGATTTTTCTAACTGTGATTTATATCTACATAGTTTATTTTTCTGTCTCTTTTGTACATTAAACTTCTGTCCTGTTGTTTAAATAAAGCTCTGTAGCCTTATGTAACTATATTTCAGTGAATAACCACCAAGTTCACTAAAATAAAAACAAATAATCTGTCAGGCCAAGTTTCATTCTATGATCTGACTTGTCTAGCAGTATCATCAGCTGGGAACATAAGAGAATTACTTAACTTGAACCGTGATCGTGACAGGAACTCCAAGGAGGACAATGAAAATATTTTAGATGTGTCATCAAAGCATAACACTGAACTGGTTAAACATTCATCACTGGCTCATAACCGACCCAAATAGAGGAAGTTAATTTGTGAAGGCACCAAAAACAAAGTATTTGTCAGATACACACTCAAGCAACATCTAGACACTAGACAGCACACAAATCATCAAACAATTTATTTATTGAACCGTATGACCCCCTACCTCACTGCATGTGACATATCTGCAGATTGCACATTGAACTAATCAACCATTTCAGAACCCAATGAACCCAAATGAAAGCAAGACATCTTCAATGTTAAGGGACTGCCTAAGATAGTTTTTGTTTTGTTTTTAAAAGGGCTATGGCTATAGATGCAGTTTAAAGTGACAGTTTAATTTGGCTCCTATGTCTCTTTTCTGTCTTATTCTTAACACTTCAGAAATTATGTTTAAAAGGGTCCCAGCACAACTCAACATGTCATCAAAAAACTTTTCCAATTATCAAACACAAAACAAGTTGCTGAGGAAATGCTGAAGGCAGGAAAGAAAGGCAAAGCCAGACAATATGACAGAACAAAATATTACAAAACTGGTATTTAACCAACCAGGTTAAAGTGATGCCACTCTTACAGCTGCCATACCATTTCTTGTGTTGGGCGGTCATACTGACAAGAAATGCTCGCTCAAAAAGGTCTGGTTGAACATAATCATGGAAAGTTGTAATTTTTTGATAGGACCCTTGCATCAATAAACATCCATATATCCTTACTTTCATTAAAGTAATTCAGAATAATACTCTCAATCAAATTACTTTCCTGTCCCAAGGGAATACTTAAAGCATCACTGTACTGTCAAGGTTGCGCACTTGTCTGACGATCAATGATTCAACCACTCTAGCCAATTGTGATAATACTATGGCTTTAAAGAGGTGTATTTTGTCCTAATACTTTTTTTTAACGAAGGTTGAGACAGAGGTGCCAAGCACTCTGCTCAAAGCCAATGAAGTAAACAGCTTGAGAGACCCTGGGGATTTTTTTTAACGTTAGAATAACAGAAGCAGCCTGAATGGATGGGGTCAATCTCCCACAGTATCAGGATTTTTAATTTTAGCTCTCAGCAGTTGCTCGGGTCTTGAAGCTAGATGTGGAAACTCTCATTCCTCCATGTTACAGTTGAAAGCCAGAGTTCTCTTCCTGCTGAAGTTGCATGTGGGAATCTATTTTACTGAATTTGCCTCTGCCAAATTTGCCTTTGTTTATGGGATGTCACTATATTGGAATATTTAATTAGTAGTAGTTAATATATTTATTATTTTGTTAAGCATTTCAATAGAATTACAGTTAAGCCAATTCTTTTATATTAACTAGGCTAAAAATAAAATGTGTTTTGCTTAAAGTCGAGTAGTTTGACCAATCAAATTGCATCTGGAATGCAATGTCTTACACTTACCTTTAAAATAAGAAAAAGTTAGGGTCTAAGCTATCTTCAAAATATATTTTGATGGGGCTTGGTCTGGTCCATGACACAATAACTGCCTAATATAGACAATACTCCTGTAGCATTCATCCATAATGATAAAGGCATTAACAAAAAAATGAGGTTCGGGTGGGATTATTGGAACCACAGAAGGCACAACAGTAAACATGCAGGTTTGAAAGTCATATTAAAACAATTTTAAACAATTACTCTCCAGGAACACAGTCACATTCATTTATAGACCAGCATTCTACTTACTTTTCAAACCACAGAGTAAGGTTTGTTGTATGTCGAATCATTTTCAGTAAATTTGGAGAATTTAGCTCTTTGTTTTCTTTTGTCCAGACGCTACCCACAAGCTCAGATGGTTGAACAGCCCTGTTAGAAGAAATTAAAATATAGAGAACATTAATTTGGAGATTTCAAAAATCATTACCTATAATCATAAGGGCAAAGTCACATCTAATTATAAGGAGGTCTGCAAAAAGGAAATTTTATATTTTTCACTTTTACGAGGTCTTAAAAATATACATTCGAAAGCACTTGAATACTATAGAGCAAACATTTTTAATTGCTAAAGGGATAAAGTTTCAGTCATGACTATTTGTGACAACATTGATATTACAAGTTGTGCATACATGAAATTGCAACAATTATTGTCTGACCCCAAATGCACAAGTGGAAGTAATAATTAAATCAAATAATATTTGAGACTTGGCACAACCCAGTATGCAAGCTGACCACTTCTGCATTGTATCAACATGCTTTCCTTAACTTATAATATAGATTGCTTATAGAAATCATACATTTCATTATAATTCAACCAACTATTCTATTGATGGTCCCTTTTTATACACTTTATATCTTTCACTCTATTTTGAATTCATTCAACTTTCTCATTAAGCCCTTATTATTTTTAACATGAAGTGCATCTCAACCCTTTTCTTGCCATAGCAATGTAACAGGGAAAAATTGACTTGAAACAAAAATCAACAAAGCAAGATTTTTAAATTAAAATATAAATGCAGAAGTATTATGCGGAACAGCAAGCACTTTGAATTACCTGAATGTTTTAAATGGATTACCACATTCTACTGTCAATTGACATTGCAAGAGGCTACCTCACAATCATATATGTGATCTTCTGCAAAGTAAAAATTGTACAAAGACCACCAAAATTAAATGAGTTCACTACTGAATTAGCAGAAATTATTTTTGAACATACCGCTTGTAGGAAGAAAAGTATGTCTAAAGTGAACAAGGTAAAGTTGCCATAGTCTTAGCAGACCATAGGACTGCTCCCTCACTAGAGGTAACAAATTGGTGGGGTTTAACTTTAGAGCCACCATTCTTCAGGTAAGAAGAGAGGTTGACAAGGAGAATGTGGGAATTGAACCCACATTATTGGCATCAATCTGCATTACAAAACCGCCATTCAACCAACCCTCAACTGAGTGAATACATAAACAAGTATTCAATTTTATTTATGTTTTCTCTGAAATATTATCAAGTTTTAAGCTATCGGCAGATCACTTGCTACGTGGCATGAGCCATTTTAGGATCTATAGAAAATTATATTTAAGTGCAAAGTATGTTTAAACAAATTTAGAATTCTCACTTCATTAAGTCTTACAATTATTGATTCAAAAGGCACTTATTTGTTCATAAAAGGTAAAGTCACCATAGTCAAACAACTGAGCTAACTGGCACCCTTATTTGTTCATGTACTAGGCATCTTTTTATTCATTCACGGGATGACAGCGTCACTGGCTAAGCCAGTATTTATTGCCCATCCCTAATTGCCCAGAGGGCAGTTAAGACTCCACCACATTGTTGTGGGTCTGGAGTCGCATGTAGGCCAGACCAGATAAGGATAGCCATTTCCTTCCCTAAAGGACATTAGTGAACCAGATGGGTTTTTCTGACAATGGGTTCATGGTCATTATTTGACTCTTAATTCCAGATTAAGATGTGCATGTAAGATTTATACTGAATCAATCTAATTCATTTTAGGAATAGCATTGTTCAATATCAAATTCAAACAGATGCAATAAGGCAATTGTTTTCCTACAGAATCATTAAAACAAAATGGAACTATCATTCAGAGAACAGGAGACGCTGTTCGGGTCTCAAGAACGAAAGATCAGCTGGTGGTTGGGCAAGTGGAGACACCAGTTTCATTGATAAGCTGACAACTAACTGAATGGGGAACAAGTCAGTGGGACATCTTTCCACTTTCTGTGAAGAGACTGAAAAATACAAGAAGTCATGTGTGAAGGTCAGTCACACCAGTTATGTCTAAAACAAAGATTAGCTAACGAGGGAGGATTAGTTCATCGGTTTATTAAACAACAGGCTAGACTGCTAAAGTTAAAATACTGATCTTGCATTTACAATGTTCAAGATATCTCAAAGTGCATCACTAGTTAAAAAAATGCAGTCCTCGTTATCGTGTAGTATGTGTACAGCAAGGCCCCATAAATGGGATGAATAAACAATGAGCTGTATACTAATGTTGGTTGTGGGACAACTGTTGACAAGAATATTGGAAAAAATCAATCTTGCTTTTTGAATAGTATTGTGGAACCTATTACGTCCATTTTTACTTTAATATCTCATCTGAAAGTAAGGTAGTCATTAAGAATAACATCATAAGAGGAGCATGACATTTTTGGACACTATGAAACGTTTGAAATTAGTTAAGAGGAGACTTGATTCTAACTAGTACTAATTACAAATATCAATTGCCAGATGAAAATAATTCAATTCAATTGTTTCACCAAAGTATTTTGAGGCTATCAATTGAAACATTGGAGAAGACCCTAACTTGATGCCCCAGGGCTATACTGTACTGCCATTTTCTAATTAAACATGCTCTAAATTATTGACACTGCTTACAGAGACTTTAAAATACAAATCCAAAATTTGTAACTGGTATGTCTTGAAGACAACTGTATAAAAGTTTGAACTAATTACTGAGGAAGTACTACATTCAAAGTGAGTATGCAGGAAGTGCTGAACTAACAGTGAATATGACAATATGCAGCAAATTTCTATTATTTAACTGGTCCTGGAAATTATTTGGTAATTATCTTTTGGATCTCAGATTTTAACAACCTTACAAAGTGTTTGTGCTGAACTTTAATAAAATCCGAAGCTACAGGCTCTTTACATTAGCTAAATTACTATTTTACCTGTAAAGATCAGATTCTAAAAGTGTAAGCTGTCGTGCTATTTCAATTGGATGAAGAGTCATAAGATCAAATGTCTCAATTTGCCCAGGTCGACTAATATGCCATTCAATTTGAGGTGGTGGATCCGGAAAAGTAATAGCATGACTGATTCCATTTACTTGAGTTTGTCTCTTGCGGTTAATAATTTTTGTAATAGATTCTACCCACTTTTTCATGGCTTTCCCTGCAAAAATAAAATATTAACTTGCATTACGCAGAATACAGATTTTAACAACATCAGGCATAAAGTAGCAAGGCTAAAAGCTGTCTGTTTTGTTTAAATATTCATTAACTCTTAGACTTAGAGCATAAGAACATAAACACCAGAAATAGGTGTAGGCCATCTGGCCCTTGGAGCCTACTCCGCCATTCAATAAGATCGTGGCTGATCTTTTCATGGCCTCAGTTCCATTTACGTGCCCTCTCACCATAACCTTTAATTCCTTTACTGTTCAAAAAACTATCTTAGCTTTAAAAACATTCAGTGAGAAAGCCTCAACTACTTCACTGGGCAGAAAATTCCACAGATTCACAACCCTTTGGGTGAAGAAGTTCCTCCTCAATTCAGTCCTAAATCTGCTCCCCTCTAATTGTGAGGCTATGCCCTCTTGTTCCAGTTTCACCCGCCAGTGGAAACAACCTCCCTGCTTCTATCTTATCTATTCCCTTCATAATTTAATATGTTTCTATGCTTCTACTCTTCAAAATTCCAATGAATATAATCCCTATCTATTCAGCCTCTCCCTCAAAAGCCAACCCTCTCAACTCTAGAATCAAACTAGTGAAACTCCTTTGCAACCCTCTAGTGCTAGTACATCCTTTCTCAAATAAGGAGACCAAAACTGCATGCAGTATTCCAGTGTGGCTTCACCAGCACCCTACACAGCTACAACATAACCTCGCTGCTTTTAAACTCAATCCCTCTAGCAATGTAGGTCAAAATTCCATCTTTTTTCTTAATTACCTGTTGTATCTACAAACCAAACTTCTGTGATTCATGCACAAGGACACTTAGGTCCCTCTGCACAACTGCATGCTGCAATTTTTTACCGTTCAAATAATAGTCCCTTTTGCTGTTATTTCTACCAAAATGGATGACTTCACGTTTATCAACACCGTACTCCATCTGTTAGACCTTCACCCACTCACTTAAACTATCTATATCCCTCTGCAAACTTCCAGTGTCCTCTGCACATTTTGCTCTATCACTCATCTTAGTGTCATCTGCAAACCTTAACACAAAAAATGTGGTCCCCAACTCCAAATCATCTATTTAAAATTATAAACAATTGCGGTAACAGCAGTGATCCCTGAGGCACATCCTATGGATGACTTGCATGGATTGATTTCTCACTTGGGTTTAATCAGCCTGCTGGCACCATTTATGAAACAACATAGTCAACTTCTTACATTTAAGCCTTACAATGGGTTGATAGTACAAAAACGAGACTATGATAATGAGTTGATATTTCATACTACTGCTGTTGAGTTTACTGCTGTGGATTTAGACAGGACTGCAGGAGGTCAGGGCATTACTGCATATAACATAAAAACATGTACTTTAAACAGTATTTTTTTGAAAAAGGCAAGCATACAAATAAAAGCACCACAACAAAGAAAAGTGAAGTTGCAACAAATGTAAAGGATCTGACAGAAAAGATCGTAGGAAATTGTCAGAAAACTGAGTTTTTAATACTACATAATTCAATTGAATAAAGTCGATAGTGAAGTAATAAATCTACAGCAATGAAACTTTTTTCCCAAAAAAAAAGCCAACCTCCGACAGATCCAGTTTTCCATAATACACACCTTTCACACTTGAAATAAATGCTTCCAACCTATTAAGTAGCATATTATCCCTCTCAAAGTCATAGAAATGATGTTCTACCCAATGTCGAAACACATTTAGCACCCTAAAAAGAAAACAGGTTGTTAAACCAAGTAATAAAATACCACAATACCCTTTAAGTTAGATGAATATTGTTAAAAATGTCTTGCATTTAATATACAATTTCACATTGTTCTATAACTGTCAATAATCTTTTAAATCAGAAAGTACCAGCTATGATTATAAACTGGTCAATCACATAAGCTGTAACCAGCTTCTGTCACCTGTTTGTGCCCATTTGGAGCAGAACCTTTACCAACAAGCAGCTAAACATGACAATCATACCCTGTAGAAGAGTCTACCCAACAACATCATTTCAAATCCACTTGGTTACTGTAAAATTGTTCTTCTATTTTAAAACAGTTATGCTGACAGTTATGCCAAGATAGAGTCGTAAGATATTGCACCATATACTCTTTAACAACTTACAATTGGTTTAAAAGTACACATTAGTGCTCATTTTTTTCTCTTTGGCACAATTTTAAAATTACACTGAGAAACAGAAACCTGGAAAACACAACAATAAGAAATACAAGGGATTCATAAAACTCTACATAGATGCTTTAACAAGATAGTTTTTCCAATGAACAGCAGCTGATATTGGCATAGGTGAAAGCTGGGGAAGGAAACTTCTTTTTGTTGATCTTTGCTGTCCATGCTGGCTCAAATACTTCCTAGAAAAATGTCTCACCATTCAGATGAAAACTGGATCTTTAACTGCTTTTCTGCACGTCAGGCATTTCCTGTTAAGTTTGAACTCAACCAGGTATCCTGAAATGTGTTCTCGAGCAATTTGCTGAATCAATTCCATGTGTCTTCCACATGCTTACCAGACTCTACTGCCAAAGAACTTCTGGATGGAGGCTGGAGGAAAACTCTACATATTCAAATCACACACTCTCACATGGAAGATATATTCTAGGTACCATACCAAATAAAATATCAGGAATAATGTACAAGCAGTTCCCTGACTGTAGGCATGGTACAGCTAGTATACGTCATGATCCTGGAATTCATGCTACAACCAGGCTAGGGACAAGTAGTCTTCTTCTTTTAACAGAAGTAGACAAATGTGAGATCAAGAATAATGCTACAAGATTCCAAGGTTTTGAACAAACAACAATATACTTAACCGTACTCAGCTAGAACAGTAATGCAATTTACTATACATACACATCTTATTTCGAACATCTACAATTAAACTGAAGTAAATAGAGGTTAGCAGACAAACTATGGTTGAAAACCTACAGACCATATCAAATAACACATGGTCAAGACTGATTCTTTGGACGTCTCAAACTTTCCCAAATGTTCATGACACTGCAAATCATCAAATCGAATAAAACTTTATACAGGATTCCAATTTCCAATCTCTTTAAGGGTTAACTTCACAGTTCCTTCAAAAACAGCAATGTCATTGACGACCTCAATAATTTTGTTTGCTCACTCTCACAATTAGGACTGCACTCACCTGGAAATGGCAAACTGCACTTCAGCACCTAACCCAGGTATTTCAGTTTGTCCACAGACAGCTAGTTTCACCAAGCTGGTACTGCCCCACCATACTACCCCCAGCTCTGATCTGGATTAGCTGCAAAGGTAAATGCTGCTTATAGCCATCCTTTACCTTTCCTCGCTACGGTACTGAATTATTAATAACAAATAGCTTCTTCTGAGCCCTAACAGTTTTTATACCTCCTCCCGAAACCTAACCCCAACTCTTAGCAAAAATTCAGGAAGTGCTTCTGATTCTTAACAGCTCCAAATCTACAGTATCAGCAGCTTTATAGGATTAAGCTTCTGTTCCCTGCTCCCAAATGCCTTGCTGCCTAGCAGCCCAAAGGCAGGATCACTCCTGTCAAATTGCCTAAAACTGACTGTTCACCACTCTGGGTGAGCCACTGAAAACTTTATATCAAGCCCCATCCTTGTTGATGAACAGCACCGAATATAGCTAACGTTTTGGAATAGCAAATATGTCGACCTCTTGGAAATGTTTTATCGCTGAACGTTATAACATTCAGAGATTCCTGGCTTGCAAGATACGAAAAAGGATGTAAAAGAGGATTTCATCACAAGGTACCAACTGTGACTATATTTCTATCAAAAAAACAAGTAAATGAAAACCTGAGTTGCACTGGCTGGATGTACTCCTTACGAAACCGCTTCAATTCTGCACTAATTGTCTGTTCACCCTTCTCTCTGGCGAGCTTATCTGCCTCAGTGGGCTCTGGGTCAGGTATTTCAAATCTACACAAAACAAAAATTACACGTTCAACAAAAAATATTTATTACAAATGTAAAGCTCCAGAAGCAAAAATGTGGCTAACGGTAGTAGTACTGGCAATGGTGCATACCAACCTTCGTGATTTTGTAAAAGCCAACTGACAAACAATACACCGTCTTCTATGCATCTTTCTTGACAACATTTTACAGGGCCCCCAGCAGTGTTTTTTTTTAAAAAACAGATCTAGTTAATACTTTAATTCCTTATTTACCTTTCTATTAACAAGCTCAGCAGCTCTTGGGGTTTGCAGAATGAACGATACGTTGTTAGAAAAGTGCGCACAAAATTAGGATCTGTAAATAAATATCAAATTACTTGTATTGCAAGTACAATAGCAGCACATTTATCAATAAGTTACATTATAAAATAATAACTACTTGGGCAAAAATTAAACTGTTTGTTGAAACAGCATAATTAGGTGTATCGGCAAATGAGGGTAGATTACCATCTTTTAGTTGGGTGGAAATTGGATTTGAATCCAATCGAAGCTGACTGATGAAGTTTCCTGTCTCAGATAGCTATACATGTCAAAGTGAAATTAAGCAGTGTAGTGACAATTCCTTGCAGCTGTGACTCCACAGGACAAAATCAGTAGTATTTACATTGTTGGAACAAACCAAGTATAAACTCAAAACAAATCCCACCTTCTTCAGAATAGTGTAATAACATCTGTGAACAGGATGATTAGAAAATATCTACAATCAAAACTGTGGGGCTTTTGTGGCACAGTGACATTGCCCTTACCTCTGGGCCAGACAGCCCAGGTTCAAGTCTCAAACAAAAAACAGAAGTTGCTGGAAATGCTCAGCAGGATTGGCAGCATCTGTGAAGAGAAATCAGAGTTAACATTTAGGGTCTTGTGACCCTTCCTCAGAACTGATGGCAGCTAGGGAAATGTTGGTTTATATGGGGTGGCAATGGCCTAGTGGTATTATTACTGGACTGTTAATCCAGAGACCCAGATAACATTCTGGGGACCTGGGTTTGAATCCTGCCACAGCAGAAGATGGAATATGAATTCAATAAATATCTGGAATTAAGAGTCTAATGATGACCATGAATCCATTGTTGATTGTTGGAAAAAACCCATCTGGTTCACTAATGTTCTTTGGGAAGGAAACTGCCTCGTCACAATTGGTGACAAGGTGCAGGGCTGGATGAACACAGCAGGCCAAGCAGCATCATAGGAGCAGAAAGGCTGACGTTTCGGGCCTAGACCCTGCATCAGAATTGGTACCTTGTGACAAAATCCTCTTTTACATCCTTTTTGTGTCTTGCAAGCCAGGAATTTCTGAATATTATAACATTTAGCAATATGACATTTCCAAGGGGTTAGTATGTTTGCTATTCCAAAACATTAGCTACATTCACTGCTGCACGTGAACAAGGATGGCACTTGATGCAAGGTTTTTAATGGCTCACCCAGTGGTTCAAGGGTTACTGAACAGTCAGTTAGGGAAGGATACAGCCTATCCCCACCAATCATTTACTCCTTACGCCCTCCCACACCCTATCTTCTGTACATAAACCAACATTTTCTTAGCTACCATCAGTTCTGAGGAAGGGTCACAAGACCCAAAACATTAACTCTGATTTCTCTTCACAGATGCTGCCAGACCTGTTGAGCTATTCCAGCAACTTCTGTTTTTGTTTCTGATTCACAGCATCCACAGTTCTTTTGCTTTTTTTTAAATCGGGTTCAAGTCCCATTTGATCCAGAAAATTTCGGGGCTGTTGTGATGCAGTGGCTGTGTCCCTAACTCTAAGACTTGGATTCAAGTCAAACCTGCTCCAGAGGTGTGCTACTACACACCTGAATAGCTTGATTAGAAACATCTAAAACAAAAACCATAGCAGACAAGCAAAAACAAAATCACAATACAACCAGAGGTACACCTGAAAGATCATAAAAGAAGCAAGCCAACGAAGCAGTGTGATGTGAATGACATCTTTAATTTTATCATATTACACGTGACAAAGATCAAGAGAGAAGGTAAATCGAGGCAATTAAGATGTGGAAGAGAGAAATAGAGGGAGAGATGGGAAGTGGGTGGGGTGTACAGGACCAGATATCCTCAGGAGGAAGAGAGGAGGAACAGTGACAGGGGAGGTTAAGGGAAAGGGCGGGAGGCTACAATCACAGTACAAGTGAAATGTGGTAGTAACAGGTTCACAGGAAACCTGACAAGAATGAAACAACCTGAAGAGTGAAGACCAGACACAAATGGATAGGCAAGCAAGAGCAGGATGAAAAGAAAAATGCAGGAACAGGGGATAAAACTCAGATTTTAGTAAAGGATTAGTTCAAAAGAAAGCTACAGTGACGAAGAAATAAATCGGTGCCTCACGTTCAATAATGAAATTTACAGCACAGGAAGTGGTCTTTTGGCCCACTGTGTCTGTGTGAGCCATGTAGATATCCAGCTTAATCCCACTTTCGAGTTTGAGGTTCCTAGCTTGTGAGTGCATATCGAAGTACTTGTTAACTGTTATGAGTAGTTCTGGCCTTACCATCCTTTCTGGCAATGAGTTCCAGATCCCAAACACTCTGGTTGAAATTATTCATCGTCAAATCCTTCCTAAACATCCCACATCATACATTATAGTTATGACCCTAATATAATGCCTCAACCAAAAGAAAAAGAGATTTCCTATTGATAATATCTAGTTCCCCTCACATTCACTCATATACACTACATATTGGTCTCCACTCAGCAGGTACAATCATTGTCTAAGGTTTAGATGTGGGACTCATCATTTATGCAAATGAGATTGATACATTGTATACACATGGATCATATTATTGCACAAATATGCACAAATCTGTGAACTCCGGTGCTAAACGTTGGAACTTATCACACTTACAAATTATCCTCAACACATTGGCTTAGTTTTCAGTTCTCCGAACTACTTGTGATTCCTGTCCAAGACCAGTGTTGTGTGGGTGTTTAATTTTAGGTTTCATGCTGTAGTGTCAGAGGTGTAAGGGTCGATTTAAGGTTGAGAGCCCTTTTACAGCTGTACAAGACTAGTTTCTTTATTTTGTTTTACATATGTGTCAAAAAAATTTAGACTCCTCGTTGCAACAATTAAAATGTATTCAGACAGTTAAAAAAATTCAGCGTATGATTTACAATTAGCTTCAATTCAGTGGTGTAGCTGCCAACCCATATAAAACCACCATGCCAGAAATTTATTCAAATGATATTCCCAGCTAACTTCAGATAACCACAACATTTAGATGGTGAACAAATACGTTGTGCTTTACTGCACAGTCATTTATTTTGATATGCAACTCAACTTTAAACTGGTGTGTCAAAACACCTGACCAATACTACATATTGTGTACATATTGTAGTAAAATTTTAATGAGAAATTCCATCTATTCAGCCAGACATTTACCTGCGTACATGTGGTATGTCAGCCTCTCAATCAGTTTTAGCACACTCCCTCCTTTTATAATCGGTATTCCAGATTTAGCTTGTACACTCTCTTCAAATACTATGTTCTCTTCAGAGTCTTCTTCCGCAAAGTTATATACATCTGGACTGGGCAGTCTCAGTGGTTGCTCCTTCGCCTCATGTAAAAGAACTGTGTCTAACATTCGCTCCAGTGTACTCCGATACTGAAGTGAAATCAAAGCCGCCATCCAGTTGTTTTTATCTTCTGCAGACTTAGCAGCAAATATTACACTGTTCTCATCCTTGGAGAGGATTTCAAATGCATGCTTGCATTCACCAGAGTTATCTTTGTCAATGATTTTCACTTTCCGCATTAGAAATTTTTCTTTGAGTCTGTACTCGACGTTGCTACAACCTGGTAGCCGGGACTGTCCATGATTGATCCTGCAACTGATCATTAAACCATCGAAAAGAAAAATATGCCGCTCATGCTTTGCTCCTACTCGGGTTAGTGTTCCTTCCATTATAAATTCATTACAGCACTGTCCAATATCTTTACCTTCCCATCCATCAATGTTTTTCTGGATTTCGTTCATTTTCTTGATGGCAAGGTGCTTACTTCTTATCTGGTGGTTGTAAAGGCGAGGTAAAGGCTGACTACATAATACAGAAAGTAAAATATTATTACATTTCTTTACACAATGAACAATCCAGCAAGAGAACAAGCTGTTTGCACGTTATTGTGTCATATAATTTTTATTGTGTACTTATGGAAGTGGAGGATTCAAAGACTAATTGATCTTCAAAGAAAACAATTACAAAAGAAATTGTCCTCAAAAGTATATTAATCAATATACAGGATATCAGGGCTGGAAACTGCAAAAGATTTCCCACTTGAGTAAATATTAAGCAGTTACAAGAAGAATATGGTTTAGTGCAGAGTAAAACTCATTTGACTCTATCCTATCAATAGGCTTATGTTCCTCTTCATACTACATAATGTGACTTTTTCCACATCCCATACTAACCATCCTATGGTCTTAATGAGACAAATAATTAACTACTACTTCATGTTAGTTAAGGACACTTTCTGCTAGGGACAGACATCCACTAACAAAGATCTTGAGCCAATCCAAAACAATTTTAAGAATTTACAGTCCATAAAGACTGTTAGTTTGTCAAGTCTGAGGTGAATTCAAGTTAGAGCTTGAATGATGAACTGTATATCTGATTTTCTTTTTCCTTTTGGTTTGTACAATTAACTAAGGCTTTGATCATCATTTAACACTCGAAGATCGAAATGGTATTCGCCTTTGCTTCCAATTTTTTAATGCAGGCTTCTCCTTATTTTGACTATGCTAATGTCAGTAATAACAAATTTATTAAAGGAACGGCACCTGCAATTGGCACTACTCTTCATCTAACTAAAACATCCCACTTACATGGCAATGTTAAAAAAGATGCTCAATAATAAAAATAACAAGGTAATTCAAGTACAAAATAAGTTTTTAAAACTAAAATATCGACTGTTTTAAAGCATTCCAAAATCTTCTGAATGAAGATAATTATGGTCTCTCAAACAATTAGTTTGTATTTGTAGATAATGTGACAAAATCGGTCAAAATGGTTCCTATGCAAAAGTGAAAATACTAAAATGATTTAGCTTACCCAGCCCTGCGTTTAGGTAGGTGCTTGTTGCAGATACGTTCCATACTACACTGAAGATTCAGCAAAGTAGTAATGGCTTGTTTCAAACACTCTCTGTCTTCTTCATCTTCACTTCGCTCCTGTAGTTGCTACAATTTTACACAAAAGCATTAAAGGCTTAGTGTGAAACTAACACAGGTATCCAACAATGTAAAAACAAAATCAATATTGAAACAATCCTTTTAAAGGCATTTTTCATATTTTACAGAAGGTAGTGACCATATGACTTTTACTTCCTGTATCAAAAAAGAAAACTGCTACTGAAATAATATTCTGTATGTGGGGGGAAAAAAGTGGCAGAAAACTACATGAATACATGAAGGTAATATCATGAAAGCCAGTCATTTGGATTCTTGTAAATGATAGATAGCTATACAACATAACAGTTCTTGACATTGTATGAAGCACTGAGGCACACTAAAATGATGCAAACCACAAACAATGGATTTTTAATCAAATAAATCCTATTTACAAGTGTAGTTCATACTTTAGAACAGAGGACACAAATCACTGTAAATCTTTCAATGTCACTCGTGCCTGCGTACAAGGGTTGTTTGTAATTAAGTTTCCCCTGACTAATGTCCACGAAATATAAGGCACATGTTTTAAGTCAGAAAAGAATTCAGAATCCATTAAACTGTTAAACCCATGCAATAATGAGTTATACGAGTTGTTAAAGGACTAAAACAAGAACTACATTTTTAATCAGCTGGGATGACAAGTCTATCTTCAGTTCCATGCCTTTATCTCCTGATGTCCTCCCTCTTCATCCCCCACCTCAGCCATCCACTCAGGTTCTGCAGTCACATGCTGCTTCCTGTCTCACTGACTGACTCTGGCTCCACACAAGCGCTCCAGACTTTGTAGACATCCTCTAGAGCTCTGAATCCTATTGGACATTGGCCAAGAGCAGCTGAGCAGTCAGAGCTGCAACCTCTGTTGATGATTTAGAGATGATGCATATGCCCGTGCTGAACTTTAACAATCTAATGTTGCGTTTGTTCCATTTACGAGCATATAAACTTTAGTTATATGCACCTCCTTCCTACCTTGCAGATACTTGCTTTCTGCCTGGAAAATGGCAGTCTCACTGGTGAAGAATGATTAAGACTTAAATCTGAGCAACTGGCGATTGTGAAAGACATCCTTGGCTCTCTGCAGGACTTTTATGGACAGGAGCACGTGGAGGAAAGAGCACACATAGTGAGTTTAACAAGTAATTGCCAGACAGACATACTGGTGCAACCTAACTGAGCCTCAACACTATCAGGGAATGCCAAGTTTCCCAGGCAGCAATGTATACCACCAGCGGTGCAATGGCCACACAATGTTCCTCCTCCAATGAACAGACTCTGCACCCTGGCCCATATGCAAAGTGAGAATGAGACATACAAACTTCTCAAGTAGTGATAATCACCTCCTAGGAAATAGAAATCACTAATTAAGAACTCTCAGAAACAGCACTACCTGAGTAAATGTCTTTCACGTAATTAGGCAGGGAAGCAGCTGAGAGGTTTCAATACTCTCATTTCTTCAGCCCACTTAATTACAACAGTGATTTCACTTAGCTTTCATTGGTGAGTTTGTGGAAGTCCACGTATATATGGGAAATCCAAAAATTTCCTTAAGTTAACCCATCGAGAGCTATTATCATAAATTGCTATGTCACCTATCTGAAGAGGAGTAGCTCACATGCAGCCTAACATATCGCAGTTAAATACAGAAGTTGGTGGATTACAGCTAGATTTCCAACAAGCTGTCAGTTTCAGCACTTTTAAACCTCAATCTCCTCTGTAACTTCAAACAGTCAGTTTGTTTAAGTTCTCTTTATTGAATCAAATTGAATCAAAAGCCCATACTATTCAGGCATCGATCAGGGAGTGGTGTCTTAAGTGATGCTAGACTATGAAAGAATTAAATGTTATTTATTTATGTAAATGGATAATTGATTGCACTTATCGATTGTTCATTTTATGAAAAGAAAAATACCACTTAATAAGAGATTCATTGCAGAGATATAATGGATACTTGCTTGATAAAATTAATCAACCTGACTATGCAATAGCCATCTGGACAATGTGCAAAAACACCTGCAAAGAAAAGACAGTTGATGCCAGACAGTTGAGGCAATGTTTCCTCTAAGCTACGTGTGGGCAACCACTCAGCAATCGAAAAGTTGCAACATAAGCTACACACAAATCATCTCCTTTAAGAAAATGTGTGCGTGCAGATGTACATAGAATATCCTTCTGAAATCATATGTACAGCCCTAAAGTCTGTTTATTGGCACGAAGCATAATCCATCATTTCTAATCATCGTTTCTAATTTATTTACTTAGCAGATTAGCACCACTGCATACATCTTTTACTAGTTAAAATCTATCATCAAGTTTATCTTGGAAACTATTTATTTAAATTGGAAACAAAGACGTTTGCAAATAAGCAGCATTTGGCATATTCCAATGTAATCTTTTAGGAGATTCCAAAAGGGAGGCTACATCAGGCTTGAAACAGTAGATTGTCAGAAGACGGCAGTGCAGATCACTGATCTTGACACCAAGTCCAACTGCACAGTTAATATTTACAAAAATACATAGGAAAGTATATTAAAACTACACTATTATACATGGCATAAAGGGAAGGAAAAAATATTCATTTTCCTATTTTATATTAATTCAACACATTTTAGGTACACTGATGCAGAATTTCTTACCTGCAACAGTTCGAAGTAATGCAAACAATGATATATTGGGACTAACAGTAGTTGTGGAAGTACATACTGAACAGCTTCTTTGAAACCTTCAGCAATAGACTAGAAAGTAAAAAACATAATTAGTAATAGACAGATTACAATTTACTGCAATTAGATTATAACGTATAATGAAAATCATGGAACATTGAAGAATCCAAAATCAGATTTCTTTTCAACTACAACTCCAGATTTGTATAAAAATTAATGCACCTGTACGGCTGTTGAAATTAAATATTTATGGCTTTTATTGTACTATTAAAATAGGAAGGTGATTACATAATCTCACTGCTACAAAAAGCAATTCTCATACAGAATATTGAAGAACAGCAAAATATTTGAAGCAATATGTCATTAACAATACTAGATTTCCACAATAGATGGAAAAACAACAGACTGGCTCAGATAATCTGGTCTCTGGATAGTCGGAGACCAGACATGGTCTGAACACAGATACTGGAACCACATGGAAGTCTCAATGCACTGACTATGTAGTAATTGCTCAGAAGTTGAAACTTCTGATGGGCAATTAACCAGCATCTTGAGTATACTGAAAAAGTTCCCAAATCCCAGAACTCAGACTCTGAAGGCTTTCAAATTACATATCTTAACAGTTATTAAGAACCAAATTAACAGGAATTAAAATGTGCTCCAACTTCCGGCTAACTGTAAAACTAACTAACTGATATCCCTCAGACCAGAGCAGCCCCATCTTCCACCCATTGATCCCGCACTACCACTCTAAATCAGCCCCACCCGAAACTACCATAAAGTTTCACCCATTTATCTACAACACAATCCACCCAACCTGCACCAGTATCTTCTTACCAAAGTGCCACCCTATCCTCTAACACACCTGCCACATTACACCCACACCCACTTACCTTATACGCTGAATTTCTCTCAGCAATTGCCAAAGAGTTATCACAACCTTTAAATCCTGGAATATGACAGCTCATGACAATAAAAGGGGGAAGTTTTGACACCAAACCATGCTAGCTGCTTCAGCTGGCCCACCTTCGGAGGCAAATCTATCTCCACTTGGCAAGATTGCCCTATGCCAAACGCACAGCTGCTGGACTGTTAATTAGTTCAGGATGGGACTTCTACCCCCATGCATATCCTGCCTCCAAGAAACGCTGGGATCGTGGCCATTGCTGGGACTGCGGGCAGTCCACCACAGCAAAGAAAACCATTGATACAGATTCAAAGGTTGAATGGGATGTTTCACTTGGGCAAGTCTGGCATGTCTTACCAAGGGTAGGGCAGAGGGCAGTGAGGAATCGGGGACAGCCTCTCTTGGTCATAGAGCTCCTTAACATGCTCTCCGTATCCACTTACCCGCTACCCTCTCAGCTTATAAAAAGGATGCCTGGTTTCACATACCATCAATTGACAAGTTAAGTACATCAACTGACCCACTCCATCCTCGAGTGAGGAGTCCTGTTTTTCACATCAAACTTTCTTATTGAATTAGGAATGAGGACAATCTACTGCTATAAACGCTGCTAAACCAGCTCAAGGTATGTCAGGGTGTCTCAATCCCAATTCCACAGCTAGTTCTAACTGATTAATCAATACTTGATGCTTTAATAAGCCAAGATAAACAAAATAAATCACAGCATCACATTCATCAACAATTCAAACATTTTTAAACTGCATTCATTTGCTTATCTTTGTACAGCGAACACATGCAAAATATCAGGGCTGAACCAAGTATTCCCACACTTAGTTCCACTGTGCCTGAAATATGAAAATGTCTATGTCACATCTTCATGGTTACTTTGCATAGAAAGAGTAAAACCATTTTGGTTTGGTTCTGGGCAACTGCACCTTTTAGTGAGACTCCTGCTCTGCTTTCTCTGCCACTGAAGGTGGACACAGGTAATACTTCTGCATTTTCGTGTTTCACTGTAGATAATATGTCTCATAAGCTAATGGACAGATTTCAAGGAAACCTGGCACACAGGTAGGCAAGATCAACATCCAAGGAATAAATGATTAGTTTAGGCAAAGCTGTACATCTGAATCCTGGATATCATTAATGTATCTTTAAAACTGGAAGACAGGGTAAATTGACATTTTTTCAAAAAAATGTGCTATGGGTGCATTTATTTCTAGCAATGCTGTTGGTTTTCGACTGTTGCGGGTTCTCTCAGCTACTGGGGTGGAAATTCGTCACGGCTTTCAAAATGTCAGAGTTTTATGGGCAGGTGTTAGATGTGAATTGGTCTGATGTCTCCTCAGTGACATGGAAGCTTTTTTTTCAGTTTCGTAGCAACCAGAGTCAGCCTGCATGGTTTAAATTTAATGACAGCTTAGCAGAAATCATCAGTCATCATCTAACTTGTGTGTTCTCCATGGCAATGTCTCTACTAATCTTTCCACTCAAATCGACACTTTCTTCCTATACAGTCAAAAATATTATTCCCCTTTACATGGCTATGTTTACAAACATCATGATTGAAAGATGAAAAGCTTCGACAAAAAAAAAGCAATACTCAAGAACTGTATTAACAAAATAAATAAAATCACCATAATCATTAGACAGAGATGACTGGTATGGTTTAAACTGAGGGTCATCATGTCTCAGGCAAAGGGAGAGGTTGAGAAAGAGAGAGGTCTTCATGGTAACCTCAGCCGTTGTGGGGAGCAAACCCATGCTTCAGTGTCTCTCTACATCCTAAACGGGTCTTCCAGCCAACTGGGCTAAACGGCCCCCGCTAACTAACAAAATGCTATGTGAAAAACTGCTTACCTGAAAGTACAAGGCTACTGATGACCTGGACATTAAATTGTTGAAATGCTCATGAAACTGCGGTGAGAGAATGTCTTGTGCACACACCTCATATGGGTCAAATACTTGCTCCTGCACACAATAAAAGAGTTTTAGTTTGTTTCGCACATTCTACATATTTGATTTTGCTTAAAAAACTGTTGATTTATTTGCAAGGTTAATACAATAAATGTGCTGCTTATTACAATTATTATTCTGAAAATTAGAGTCATAGACTACAGCACAGAAAAAGGCCCATTGGCTCATTGAGTCTACACTGCTCAAAAACCACCACCTAACTATTCTAAGATAACAAGGTGTAGAGCTGGATGAACACAGCAGGCCAAGCAGCATCAGAGGAACAGGAAGGCTGACGTTACGGGCCTAGACCCTTCTTCAGAAATGCTTGTTTCAGGAGTTGCAGGGAGAAACGCTTCTGAAGGATCTCAATGTTCTGAATGTAGACATTGTCACAGTTGGGGCCAAATTGGGAAAGCCTGAATGTGGATTGTAGTCCATTGGGGATGATCTGGTTCCGTAGGCAGGTACTAAGAAAGGTGATGTGGCTGTAGTACCTGGTTTGCTTCAGGACATGGTCGAGCAGTTTCAAGGCCAAAGAGATTACGAGAGAGTTGCAGTGGGAGAGAGATCCACTGAGGTTTTTCCGGAGGGAGGAGGGTAACTTCTTCAGAGTAGGCAT
>NC_063339.1:40013273-40051212 GCF_021869965.1 Rhincodon typus
GCCCGAAATGTCAGCCTTCCTGCTCCTCTGATGCTGCTTGGCCTGCTGTGTTCATCCAGCTCTACACCTTGTTATCTCAGATTCTCCAGCATCTGCAGTTCCTACTACCCCAAACTATTCTAATCCTATTTTCCAGCACTACTTACAAAGTCTTGTATCCCTTCACATCACAAGCACACATCTAAATACTTATTAAGTGCTTCTACCACCCTTAAAGGCAGGGAGTTCCAGATTCCCACCAGCCTCTGGATGAAAAGGTTTTTCCTCACATCTTCTTTAAAACTCCTGCCCCTTATCATAAGTCTATGCCCCTGGTCACTGATGACCCCATCAAGATAAAAGTTTCTGCCTGTTTACCATTAATCTGTAGCTGGAAATGAAAACTCAATTTTAAAAGGTACAACAGACGTACATCAGTGGAAGTTCTCCTCAATTCAGTGATTCTGATTACTTTCTGGTGGGACCTCGAGCACAGCATCAAGGGAAAAGTTTCTTCCTGTTTGCCATTGATCTGTAGCTTGAAATGACAACTCCATTTTTAAAGTTACAATAGGCACATCTCTTCACAACTTGGAGAGTCAATAACGAGGGGTATAGACTTCCAGTAAGTGATAAACAGTTTAAAGGAGATGTGAGGAAAACCCTTTTCACCCACAGGGTGTTGGGAATCTGGAATTCACTGCCTGTAAGGGTAGTAAAGGCAGAAACCTTCATAACATTTAATAAGTAGTTAGATAGCCAGCTGTCTTGCATCTTTTCACAACTGAATCGAAAACTACATCAGTTAAGGCGTGAGACAGGTTTATATGCTAATGTTCTACTTTGGGCTATGATCCCGATCAGCCAATAGGTGGATAAGAAAGGACTTTTGTGTCACAGCGTCCCTACTTCTAGGCCAGACGGCCTTTGTTCAAGTCCCATCTGTTCCAGAGATGGATCATAACATGACTGAACAGGTTGCTTGAAAGTATCTTTCCTCTCAATTCCCAGCTGAAAACTGGTGCGCTTGAAGTCCCTCCAGAAGGTAATCAATCAAAATCACTGAATTGAGGAGAATTTCCACTTATAAGGTGTTAGCATTGGTGTAAAAACCATTGTAACATTTTGTTAAACGAGATGCCACTGGGTTTTTAAATTTTACAATTCATGCTGAACAGCCTCACTAGCAGTGAAAGAGTAATTTTATATTTGTGGGATGCCAAAATTCCACATTATAATTAAAAACACATTTTAATTTTTAAGTTTACAATATTTTAGTTTCCATCCTAAATCCATGAGGATATCTGAATAATTTTGACTGAGCAAAATAAATGAATTAAAAGTGAAGGATAATCAGTGAATTTTACTTCTTGGTTGACTGTGAGAATGCTTCAAGAGTTAGCATGATTGCTCAATGTAATCACTGCTGCTGAATGCCTGGTACCTCTTGACAGCTGTAAATTTAAGCTGACATCAGGTCAGGTGAAATTCACACCACAAGGATTGATGGATCTTGGTGTGTAGCTTTCTTGGAAGTTACCAGCAAGTGCCATTGCTCGATGAAATCCAGGCCATAAATACTGAGAAAATGTAAGGCTACTTACCAAAGAGCCTGTCTATCCAAGTGAAGAAAGCAGTTAGAGACATTGATTTTCTTAAAAAAAAATTCCAATGCAGTGAATTTATATTTATTTAGAAAGCTAAATAAAATATGCCCTTTCTCCATTATAAAAACAGAAAATGCTGGAGAAACTCAGCAGGCCTAGCAGCTTGTGTGGAGACAGAAACAAAGTTAACATTTCAAGTCCAATATTATTCTTCTTCAGAAGGGCCATCTTCAGTTCTGAAGAAGAGTCATTGCAGACTAGACACCTTAACTGTTTCTCTCTTCAAATATGTTATGAGGCCTACTGAGTTTCTTCAGTCTTTGGTGTTTTAATTTCAGTTTTCCAGCTTTTGCAGTGTTTTGCTTTTATAATGTATTTTCTCCACATATCCTTATACATGCTGCATCTTCTAATAACTATGTTGTACCATTTTGAATAATCAATTTAGCACTGATCATTTGTAGAGGAGTATTTCATTTTGCAATGATTCTTTGCACAAAAATGTTTCTTTCAAACATTCCTTCGTTAAACGTTCACCTTTGCAGCACAACATAATTTTTAGCTTAGTCTTTGATGGATATTTTTATCTAGTCTGTTCTTTATCATTTTGAATACCTCTGTCAAAGCTCCTTAAAATTTCTCCATTGGAAAGTGCACAAAAATGCAAGTTTTAGTTTTTTCTCATAACCTAGACCCTCATCCTTATAGCATCCTGGTAAATCTGTATTGGTGTTTTTCTCCAGAATTGGAATATTCCTATCATAGAGAAGAATCCAGTTCAGTGCATAATATATTGGTGCGGCTTCTCCATCATTCTCACAAGTCTTTTGTTTCTATCTTTGATTGTGTTGCATAATTATTTTTAGCCTTCATTTTCTGCTTAATCTGACAGTTCATTCACAGGACTAAATTTCTAAACACAGCCCTTTTCTCTTCATTGGAATATTGAGCGCGCTGCACCACTTGCACGCTGCAGGTGCTGCTGGGAGCTACTTGCATTCAGCTGGCAGGGGGGACACATCTACAGTCAGCAAAATGTCAACGTCTGGTAAAAATGACCATTAATTGACTTTTTTTCATACTTTAAATTCACTTTCCAGCTCCTTGAGTCTTCAGGCCTGTCATAAGGCTGGTCCCACTGTCAGTTAAATTCCCTGTTCATGGGACCACACCAGAAATCTGATTTGACTCCCTTTAATTTTCTAGAATTCCTGATCTTCCCTTCCAGGGGCCAATAATTTTATTCAGTTGGGTGATTTAAAATTAGCAATTTAATGTGCAACCTCCAGAGCTAATTTTAACCTCGGCAAACCAAGTGAACATAATGTAAAAGCTGCAGTTTATTATTAGCATGGCAACAAAGCATGTTGTTCCTCAACTAACATTTGTGAAAGGATTTCAAAGAAAGATTCGACTTACAGTGTCAGTTCATGCCTTATCTTCCTCCATTCCAAATTATTAATTGACCCAGCCGTTCATTGCTCACATTTACAAACAGAGCGTTGCTTCTCTTTTAATTCACAAGGTATACTAATCTTCTATTGTTTTACCAGGATTTTAGCGATTAAAAAAACTGGTCATCTGTTGGTCTTGACAGCTCAGTATCTCTGATGCAAATAAGCTGTTACAGCAGATAACTTCACACAAGTTAATATCCAACATGTGAATCTCATTTGCAAAACTATTTAAAAGTTGTTTCGAAACAATTCATCCTGATCAAAACTTTCTATGCTACAGAGTTTTGTTTATTCATGCAACAATTTTCAGCACAACATGTTCTTATTCTATTATTTGCAATCTGCACCCTAAGAAATCGAGCACAAACTGAGTTGAAACATTCATACTACAAAGGAACAGGCTTTCCATTAAGTTTGCATCAGCTGGATACGAAAAGTCATCAATATGGGTCACGAAGGATGAAAAATAATGGGGAAGCATGACAAGTAGTATTCGAGTGTACAATTGTGACGCCAAGGCACAAAAAGCAATGAGCCAAGTGCTGGAAAATAGGATTAGAATAGGTGGTTGTTTTAGAGTGGCACAGACTTGATGGGACGAAGAGCCTCTTTTCTGTGCTGTAGACTTCTATAACTCTATGACAAGTCAGCATTTCTTTCACAATCCTACATCTGAAGAAAGTGAAGTTTACTGCAGTTCAAAACTCCACAAATACCATGAAGCAGCCTCAGTGTTATTATATTTTTTCTCAGAACTGAAATTATCTTAAGAAACAAGTGAAGATTGGAAATTTTTAATCTTAGCAGAATTTTATTCACCATTTATTTGCTAAGAAGTATCAATATTTTCCTTTAGATGAAAGAAATTAAAATACTTGAAACTTTCTACAGGAAGGAAGTCATATTAAAAACATACTGAATATAAGAGAAGAATTAAACATATAACTCGTCCACGATTTAGAATGAGTAACAAGTCTTATATTTGTTTTGCTTATGGGCAAGTCTACAACAGTACCTGAACATTGAAGGTAAATGCCAACATCTAGGCTAGACTTTTCACATTTAATTAAGACATCTTCAAAGTACATTGGAAATAACATAAAAACTTTATTCTTCTGTTGGAAGGTCTTATAGTCTAGCATCACTGCGTGCCAACAGAAATCACTATTGCACAGTACCTCTGCCAGATCTTCAAAGCAGCTGCCAACAAATGGGTGAGGGTTACTTTCATCTGTCATCTCAACAGTATCCTCCATTAATCCAAGTAGCTTCACAGTCAATTCATGAATATCTAAGATGTTGCTGAAGATTATTTCAATGTCCTATCAGAAATCAGATAACACAGACTTAACATCACTTCCAAATTTAGCCTTTATATATAATAGATTTTGAAACAAAAACAACATGGATCGACTGCGAGATGATGAAGTGCAATTAGCTACATGGCTTTCCTTCTCAGGTCTTGACCTAGCCATTCTCAAAAGGTGGTCACATGAAGAGGAGGAGTGGTTAAGAAGTAGTTCCTATGATTTCTCTTTCATTGAAAAGGAAATTGGAAGAAATATCTGCTCAAAAAGGTGACAGTGGAATTTTCTGTCTGAAATTTTCAGCCTTTTCAATCTCTCCATAACCTTGCCCTTCACTTTCTCCATTACCTCCCCCAACTCTCCAAAATATCAGAATTCCTCTAATTCTGGCCTATTGAGAATCCCAACAGAAAACCCCATTCCTTAACCACAAATTCCCTCCTTCCTCTTGGCAACTATCCAAGGTTGAGTCAATCTTTTCATACACTTAGTGTCATATCTGAACCCAAGTTGAACTTTCAATGACACACTGCCACCATCACCAAGACTGTGTACTTCTACCTCTACCATATGACCCAGCTCTGTTCCTGCCTCAGCTGCCTATCTGCTACTGAACTTTTTGTTATCTCTGGACTTGACTATTCTAATGCAGACCTGGCTGGGCTATGGCTACCTTCCAATCTCAAAGTTATCCAAAACTCTTGCTTATGCCCCAACTCTCAACACCCTGGTCTCCATTATTCCTGTGTTCAGAACCAAAAATTTGTTCTCAATTCCTCCTTTTTAAAACTTTCATCCTTCTTTCCAGGTCCCTCCATAGGTTAATCCCTTCTCATTTCTGTAATATCTTCCATAACATTCAGCTCTTTGAGATTGTCTAATTCTGGCCTCTCGGGGGAAATTTAATACTGTCAGGACTTTGGTCTCTATTCTTTCTTGCCAAGGCTCTAAGCTCAGAATTACCCTTTCTCAAACTCTTTCCTCCTTTAACTCCTTAAAACAAGAGCGAATCTAACCATCACCCATTAAATTACATTATGGTCACTGAATCTTCCAATACCAATGTCATAGGGTTAGCACTGACAAGAAACTGAACCAAACAAGCCACATTGTGGCTACATGAGCAGGTCAGAGGCTAGGAATTCTGCAGGAAGTAACTTACTTCCTGATTCCCCAATGCATGTTTACCATCTACAAAGCACAAGTCAGGAGTGTGATGGAATACCATGCAATTGCCTAGAGGGGTGCATCTCCAGCAACAGTCAAGAAGCTCAACACAATCTAGGACAAAACAGCCAACTTAACTGGTACTCCATCCTGACGTTCAATATTGCCTCACTTTGCCACCGATGGCAACAACGTGTACCTTTCTCAAAGATGCACAGCAGGAACTCAGCAAGACTGCTCTTACAGCACATCCCAAACCCTGATCTCTAGCACCCAAAAGGACAAGGGCATCAGATGTTTGGAAACAGTACTACCTACAAATTCTCCAAGCTATATGCCAAACTGACTTGGAAGTATATCACCATTCATTCACTGTCAATGTGCCAAACTTGTGTAATTCAATCCTGAAACAGCACTGTGCATATATCTACACCCAAAACGTTACAGCAGTTCAAAAATGCACTACATCATCTTCAAGGCAAATTAGCGGTGGCCAATAAATACTTGCCTAGCGAATAATGCTGACATCCAATGAATAAAAAAAAAATGATCACATTTAAACTTTATGTGTGATGACTTAATTATAAAATATTAACATCATTTTCCCTACAGCTTTCTTGAAATTTTAGGTTTCATTGATTGGTTTTGCAAGAGAGGTGAGAAAGCTTTGTAAGCAAGAACCATTGCCTAATTCAGATCTGGACAATCAAGATTTTTGGCCTTTTCTCAGTAAATTCCTTCTCCCAGTATCAACAAAACACTTCAACAGAAAAGTTTTTTTTTAAATGGATACAACTTTCAGAGAATAATTTCTCAACTCACATTTTAGTTTACTTCATTACGAGTTAGAATCCTGATTTCCCTTAATTCCTCTGTTCAATACTTACACTTGTGTGTAGTTTCTCATTTTAATTTTTTTTTGCTCCTCACAGAATCAGCAAGAAATTCTATTCCTAATGAATAAATAGACTGAATATTCGAAAAGAAATATCAAGCCAACTTACAAATATATGCAAACAAAATTTTATGCACAAGAAGTAATTATTTTCAAATAATCTTCGCAGAAAACTCATAAGGTAAGCGAAATAAAAACAGAAATTACTGGAAAAGTTCAGCAGGTCTGGCAGCATCTGTGGAGAGAAATCAGAGGCCAGTGACTCTTCCTATGGACAAAGAATTGTACTGCAAAAGTTGGTGGAATTCCAGAGGAAACAAGGATGACATTTTGATTGCTTTTACCCAAGAATGTGTAGGAAGAAACAGCAAACACTCTGACCATATTATTTCTAACAGCCTGGGATACAGAAGTCATGGGTCTGGACCCTTCTTCAGAAAATTTTTTTTTTGTTTCTGAAGAAAGGTCCAGACCCAAAATGTCAGCTTTCCTGCTCCTCTGATCCTGCCTAGCCTGCTGCATTCATCCAGCTCCACACCTGGTTATCTCAGACTCCAGCATCGGCAATTCCTACTGTCTCTACAGAAGTTATGCCAGGAGGACTGGAGAGATATCACTTCCATCTAGGAAGGACTCTTGGCTGTAGAACAGCAGGAAGGGAGTAAGGGTAAAATGGGTACCTACAGACATGACAGTTTGACACCTGTGTGTGAAGTTCTAGATGCTATTTCATTGACAAAACTTCATTAAATTCTCTCAGTGCACGTTAAGAATAATTTCTAGCAACTTATAAAACTGGTTGTTTCTGACAAATTGAATAGTGTCATTTGAGAAAACAAGACTGTGCTTTGCTAAAGAAGATGCATTAAACGTTGTGCCCAAGGGGTTTCAAAGGTCTTTTGATAAGATGAAAGAGGATTAATGCAAAAAAGCTTGACATAACACTTCATGGGAGAAAGAATAAACTAGAGGTAATATCCACTAAATGGTAAAACTTTAAAAGATTCACTTCAATTTGTGCAAAGAGCTTGAAAAATAGGACAGCAAAATCTGTAAAAAAAAATTGATTTCAAATTGAATTAAGCACAAAAAAGTGCTATGTTAAACCCACATAAATTACATTTGTTGCGTTAAATTTTGAACAATATAATTTATAAAATTTATATAATTATAAAATTTGTAAAAGCATGGAGATGCAGTAAGGCGATATGGAGGATAAGAGGCTTTAAATCTGAGACAAACGGGGCCTTTTTAATAAGAACTAAATCGGTGGTGAGAAAAATTAACAGGGATGCTCAAAATTGAGAGATCTTAATATTATAAATCAAGAAAAAATTAATTTTGGGGATCATTACCTAGTGACCACAGGATAAAATAAAAGATGACATTACAATTACTGTTTGTTTCAAATCAGAGGTTTGTTAACACATGGCAACTATTGAAACCGTGGTGTAAGTTGAATCCTGGATAGATTTTAAGAAAGAAGTGAACAAATATATTTAGAAATGTTTTTTTTAAAAAGAGTATGGAACTAAGTGAATAGATGAGCTAGTGTCGGCACAGCTAAATGATTTTCTTCTGTCTTCTTGAAAAATTCTGTGATTCCACATCAAATTTAAAATAATGCAGAAAATGTTATCAATGACATATGTAAAACATCTGACAATGACATCTGGCACACCATGAGAATAAACCATGTAGAAATCTTAGCTTACGCCTGGTGTCTGTAGCACAGCAGATAGAAACAGCACACGCAACCAAATATATTAGCAGAGATATTACATCAATAAACATTCAAAATAGTGAACAGTTCTTTGCCTTATTCTTATTTCACACAGAAATTCTAAAATATATTTAAAACAAAATCTAGTATGAAATCTAATATTTCAATGCAAGTGGCCTTTGACAAGATAGCAGTATATTAAAAACTTACACGAGCAGTAAACAGCTTATTGTTGGATGTAAATGACTCTCTAAAGACTTTTAAAATCAGGTTCAATTCCCGTAGGTATTGCCTTTCCTCTGCAATTTCAGCTTTCACCAAGTCATAGTAGTGCTGTTCACCTGTGGAATTTAGTCCATCATCTCCCAATGAAGACAGACCAATGTCATCCTGGTCAAACATGTCCATAAGAACCTGAAAAGAAAATGGAACCCAGCACAGTGTTGTATAATTATGTTTAAAAAAAGTTAAAAATATGACAAAATAATTAAACATACACCCAAAGAATTAGATATTTACAGAATATTTGCAGCAAATAAATTAAAACACCAGAATATTGGGACTGTGTGTTCAGGAATTACATAGGCACTCTAGAAAAAAAGACTGAAAGATAGCAAACTGATATACAAAGTCATAACTCTAGAAACTACAGTAAAGAATGCTAGATATTAGTTGTGGGGGAAATGCAGACAATGTAATTCTTAAGTACATATGGATAGATTATTTAAAACCATCGAGGGATAAAAGGATAGTGTAAGAAAATGGTTGAGTTCAATCAGCCCATGATCTCAGTGAACGACAGAGTGTGTTCAGAGGGGTGAATGATCTATCCCTTCTTCAATTCATATGTAATAGTCAGGTTTGGATTCATAGCTAATATGCTATATCTGCTAACCTACTAGAACTCTGACAAGTTTAACACTTGACATTTCAAGTTAACCAAAAAATAAAATGTATATGGAGAAAGCATTTGAGAAAACTCTAGTAGTGAGGTTGTAAAAGAAGGCCAAGATATAAATAGATTTAATGGCTAGATAACAAATTAAAAAGATGAGGATGACAAATAGTGAAGACTGGTGTGCTAAACAGTGGATGATAATAGTAGTTCTGGCTTATGAGATGACATAACAGGATCTCTGTAGCATATTTATAAAAGATAGAAGTGTGCCTTGATCTCAATGCAATAGATGCAAAACAAGCAGCAGCAATGTATTTGATTCTGAGGAGGTAGACAGAAAAGTTAATAGAAACAATGATCAAAGGAACATTAATAATATGAAGATCGACAATAAAGAGATTGGAGGCTAGAGTTGAGAAAAAAAGTCACCTATCAGACAGTAAACTGTTCCATGCATCCTGCTAGGAATACAAGAAGCTCTGCAAAAATGATTCCTCCTCAGTAGCTCTGTTATTATTATCCAGTGAGCAACTATGTCATAAAGATCACAATGTACCATGAAAGGCAATTGGAAACAAGATGGGCAAATGGGACTTCAGCTGTTTGACCGTATTTTAATAGTAAATATAAGCATGGAATGGTTGGATCAAGTGGTAACAAAAAAAAAATCTTTATTTTTTTGATCAGCTGTGTATTTAAGGCAGCCAAATGAACTGTTCCTACAGCAATACAAGCAAAATGGGAAAACAAAATTATTCCCTATAAAAACAGTATCAAATACCTTATCTACATAGTCATCAGCAGCCTTCATGAATGTTTGTCTTATTATTTGTACATGAATGGATTTAAGGAGTTGGGACTGTTCTCCTTGGAGACAAGAAGGTTAAGACAATATGATAGAGGGTTGAAAATCATGAGTAGGTTGGATAAAACAGATTGGGAGAAAGTGTTACCACATGCACAAGAGCAACAGAACACCGATTTCAAGTGATTTGTAAAAGAGCCAAGGGTAATCTGAGAAAAACAAAATCACTGAGTAGGTTATGGAACACACTGCCTGGAAGTGTGGTGCAGGCAGATTCAATTCAGGGATTCAAGAGGTTAGTAAGGTAAAAAATAACATGAAAGGAAACAGGGAAAAAGCAGAAGATTGGCACTAGGTAATAATGCACATTTGAAGAGCTGGTACAGACATGATGGGTTGAATGGCCTCTTTCTGCTTCGTAAGATGTGTATGATTCTATGACATAATTTTCATTTTATAACACATTGCTTAGAACTCAAAAATTAATGTTATTTGAATAACTCAAAAATTTCTAAACTATACAGAGTTCTAATGATTTTCCCAGGCACATTACTTTCAGGAGAAAGTAATCTGTCCTTTTACTTTCTTTCTAATCTCACTTTTGGAAAACTTTCAACTCCTATTGTAGCAAATGGTATTGCTGCCAAGTGTCTAGGTAAGTACATAAACTCTGCAGAACACTGAGGCTACTCTATGCAGTAGTTTCACAGAATGGATGTGCATATGTAAATAGAAATCAATTATCTAAAGCAACAAAGCAGCTTTTTAAAACGTATGATTTGGCCAAATGCAATCAAAAAGGCGGTTTCAGTAGCTATATCAATTAAAATGTCCCTAATTGAATGGTTGAAGATTTTTAAGCATAATATCTATACTACTAGTTTATTCATGGGTCCTAGCCATATGCAGCTTTCAGTATCAACAACTTAAAGACAGAATAAAATTTTCAGTTAATAAAACTAGATATGTCATACTAATTGTAACATATTTACAGATAACAAAACTTTTTAAAATACGCCAGCGTATTTAATCACCTAAGAATCTTTATTGATCTTATTGAAAATGAAAAGGAATTGACTCTAAAAATATTGAGAAAAAATGTTACAACTTTCAGAATTCGGATAGCAAATTAATGCTCACCTTATCTGCACACATTGACACTTTAATGTCCTGTTGTGAAATTTCATAGTGTCGAATATTGCCTACATAGTTTCCAGCTAGTTTCAAAATGTCAGCTGAAATGTATTCCAGCACAGCCACGATGTAAAGAGAAACATGATAATCTGCTTTATAACCTAGCACATCCTGTAAATGAAGGACATTAGAGAAAATGTAAACAAAGCAAAATATCGATTAGCTGAAAATTGATTTAAAAATGTGACAGTCATTAAAACTCAAGAAAATAAGGAAGTGTCTAACAAAAGACAATGAGCAGAATCTTCCCAGGTATTGAATGAAGTGGGAACTGGCAAGAAAGTTGGAAGATCAACAATAAAGGAGTTTCCTGCCATTGTGTGCAAAATGTACCGTTTTCCAATCAAGTGTTGAACAGTAAGTCAAGATACTTACTAGTGAATAGTGAGATGCCTATTAGACTGCGTTAACATCCTCATACCACATCTTGCCTCACTGCTTTGCAGTTTCCTGATCTTCCACCTGCCACAAAGATTCTAAACATCGGTAAGTCCCAACATGAAAGTCAACAGCAGTGACCTGGTGACTCCAGCTCCCTGCTTGCTCCACCAGCCCTCCATCAGTTACCAACATCTCAGAACAAACTCCAAGGCAATGGCTGCACACATCCGCTGTCCAACAGGAGCTCCAGGTCCCCACAGGCAAAGCAGGATACCAAGTACCCCCTGTTTAACATGTCCAAGAGAACTAAAAGAAAATACGCAGGGTAGCTGTGGATTGACCTGGTGCACACACAGTTTTAAAGATGATGTCAGAGCCTAGAATCTCGCAATGGCTAATACCTCCACACATGGTGAGTAGGAGAATACAATGAACTGGATGCCATAAGGTCGCAGTGAATAGAACAAGATCATTTTGGGAATAATATGAAGGGCTTTAGAGTCGAGAAAAAGGTTTATAAGCATTTATGATACAGTCACAACTAAAGCAATGAATTTAAGTCTGTGCAGTCACATATTCACTGCTATAATTGTGCCTTTATCATAAATGCCTTAGTATGCACACGCCTTAAAAAAAGTCATTTTTAGAATAATTAAATCACTGACAATTCTGACTCTTATTGCCTGTCTCTACTGCATGCAAAGAATTGTGAGATTTCTGTGATGCTTAACCGTCCTCTTTTACACTGAAAGAAAGCTTCCTTGACACTGTCCCCATCAAAACTCCTAGGACAAATTCAGTACAGGTTTACATATAGAGTAAAGCTCCCTCAACACTTTTTAACTAAAAGTAAAGCTACCTCTACAATGTCCCCACAAAATAATTCCAAGACAGAGACAGCACAAGGTTAGATACAGAGTAAAGGTCCATAACAATTTTTCTTAAATGCAGTACTAGGACATCATAAGATCTTATGTCACTGGAGCCAAGCAGTGCATTCGGAGTCCGCTCCACCATTCAATTAGATCGTGGCTGATCTGATGATCCTCAATTTCACCTTCCTGCCTTTTTCCATAACCTTTACTGATTAAAGATCAGTCCATCTCAACCTTGAATATACTTAACCACTTAGCCTCAACAGCCCTCTCTGGAAAACAATTCCCACAGATCTACCACCCTCAGAGATGGAATTCCTCCTCATCTCCATTTTAAATGAGTAACCCCTTCTCTAAGATTATGCTCTCCGGTTCTAGATTCTCTCACAAGGGGATCAACTGCTCAGCATCTACTCTATCAAGTCCCTTAAGAATCTTATATGCTTCAATAAGGTCATCTCTCATTGTTCTAAATTCCAAAGAGTCCAGGCTCTACACAATCTGTCTTCATAAGACAATCCCTCCATACAAGGATCAACCTAGTGAAACCTTCTCTTGAACTACTTCCAATGCAATGTATACCTTTCCTTAGATAAAAGAAACAAAGCTGTTCATAATATTTAAAATGTGGTCCAACTGGTGCCTCATATAGTTCAAGGAAGGCTTCCCTGCTTTTATACACTATTCCCTTTGTAATGACGGCCATCCATTTGCCTTCACTATTACATGCTGAACTGGTTTGCTAGATTCTCATCATTTGTGCACAGGGACTCCCAGATCCCTCCATGCTGCAGTTTTCTGCAATCCTTCTCCATTTAAATAATGATCAGCTCCTCTATGCTTGGCCAATGCGCATAATTTCATGTTTTTCCCACATTATATTCTGTCTGCCAAGTTTTTCTCCCCCCACTCATCCAACCTGTCTGTATCCCTCTGTCATCCCCTCCACACCAGGGAGAGATAAATTCTACCTTTGTCACATTCAAATCCACCTATTTACATTTACATATACTTTCCAAGGAGTGAAACAATATTGGATTATGGGATTTAATTCATGTCTGGCAAGATTAAAGTAATTTCCACTTGATCAAGCATTGCATTGCCCCAGAAATATTCCTAAATGTAATGTGCAAACCATAGTAAATGTTTAAGCAATACTCTAAAGCACAATTAATTCTCAATTGTATAAACATAGGTTAAAAACAAACTTGCACCTTTAATAAAGGATGTATTTTATCCACTGGTAAAAGAAGAGGATTCCTCCTTCTACGTTTCTCAATAGCAGACTGTGCATCAGCAATAGCCCATTTGTCAATTGGGTGTGGGAAAGATTTCTGAACACGTTCCTAAGAGGAAAATGAAAATAAATGCACAATCTTGAAGAACATATGAAAAATGTCAATTTAAACAGTAATCACAAAACAAGCTCTCCTATTAAGAATCACCTTTAAAAATTTTCACCAATGCTTACACTGTTGCATTAAATTCCAATATTTCTATATCAAAAATTGGTAAAATGTCCATATTCTTGACAACCAGATTACATATCACTAATTTAGGAATGCTACTTTGATAAGTATAAACAAATTATAGCATTAAGTTTTAATACACGTCATTTATATTTTATAGAAGTCCATCAGCTAAACTAACCATGAAATTCCACTTAACCGTACCTCAACTTACCAGAATTTTGGTAGAATGACCTGCTTGCAATGTCTCCTTTTTATTCCGTTTTATCTCATGGGTTGCTACTCATCAATGTAAATAAATCTTCATCCCAGGGAAAAACTAAATGCGTGTGCATTCTATTTGTCTTTATTCCTTTGCTTAATATATTGCATTGTAATTGAGCAAAATTTCATGAACTTATATTTCCATCCGTTATGGCAATAAATATAGGTGGCAACTAAGATTAAATTAATTCTGTCTCTTAATACTTTTATAAAATCATTAATTAGTTAACATACTCACATCACATGTAAAATTGACTTTGGAAGTATTCGTGATGCTGAACTGAATAACAAATCATTCGGGCACAGGGACTCTCAACCTTTCTGATTCTGAGACCCCATTCTCAAGTTATCGGATCCTATTTCCATCCTCAATTCAGGAACCATGAATTGGCACTGGGCCATAGTCCCAATCATATACATGGTTGGTATACTCTCAAGCTCTCAGCCCTCACCACCCCCCCTTACTCTTGCTATATCCTCTTCATACCCAAACCCACTTCATACAACCACTTCACTTCCAAACCACACCCCATGCCTCTTCCAAATCACTTACATTACATTCCATATGTCTTCAACCTCACAATGGTACACAATTAAACTCTGTTCTGTTAAGAGTTAAATATTAGTGGATTTTATGGTCTCATTTTTGTAGCAGACTGGACACGATTGGTAATGACAAGTACCATTTTTCTGTAGCCCCTACTCATAAGATGAGGTTTCTAAAAATGGCATTTTATAAAATGTTGACCTGGAGTACCCTTGAAATCATTTTTTATTCATTCACAGGATGAGGTGTCACTGGTTAGGCCAGCATTTCTTGTCTGTCTCTAATTGCCCAGAAGGCAGTTTAGAGTCAACCACATTGTTGTGGATCTGAACTCACATGTAGGCTAGACCAGGTAAGGATGGCAGTTTTTCTCCCTGAAGGACATTAGTGAACCAGAAGAGTTTTTGCAACAATTAGTAATGGATTCACAGTCATCATTAGGCTCTTAATTCCATATTTTTATTGAATACAAATTCCACCATCCCTGTGACAGGATTCAAAACCAGGCCCCCACTTTTATGAAAATCATATGTATTCATGGAAGATAATGACCTGATTTACAATCCTATTTAGAGCATCGTGGCCATCAAGGTAATGTTTCCCATGCTGATGTACCACTTTGCAGGAGATGTAAGCACAGTAGGCTTAAGATAATGTGGTGACTAGTACGGAGGTTATTTCAACTCAAGAGTGTCTGCATCTGGAATTCCTGCCTCACCTCCCACCTCCTTGACCTTCTCATCATGATTCTTTGCCAAGAAGTCAAAGGCAGGAAGCCTATATCATGACTGACTGAAATTAATTAGCACAGCACAGAATATGCATTGAACCAATAGTTCCTTTCTTCAAAGGGCGGCATATTTATCAAGCCAACCTTCAGGAAGCTGTCTTTATGTTCTTTGTTTTGCTGTGGGCTCAAAGCTGCAAATAAGAGCTCCTGCTCTCCTACCCAGTTGAGGTCTAAATTAATCCTTCTGTTACAGTCTTGAGGTTTTAAGTAATTGAAGTCTCAGCTTACTTTTTTTTGTTTTCAGTTCTTCTTTCAACTAGTCCTCAGTATCCCAGGACACTGTGAGAAGTTAGGGACGAAATTACAGGAATATTTGTATCATCTATAACTACAGGTGATATGCCAGAGGACTGGAGGATGGCTAATGTTCTGCCATTATTTAAGGAAGGCTGTAGGGAGAAGCCTGGAAACTATAGACCTGTGAGCCTGACATCGCTGGTGGGTAAGTTGTTGGAGGTGATTCTGAAAGATAGGATTTACATGCATTTGGAGAAGCAAGGACTGATTAGGGATAGTCAGCATGGTTTTGTGTGAGGGAAATCATGTTCAAACTTGATTGAGTTTTTTAATGAAATAACCAAAAAGATTGATGAAGGCAGAGTAGCAGACATCGTCTACATGGACTTTAAGTATAGCCTTTGGTAGACTAATTAATAAAGTTAGATCACATGGTGAGCTTGCCAATTGGATACAAAATTGGCTTGCTGGTAGGAAACACAAGGTGGTGGTGGAGGGTTGTGTATTGGACTAAAGGCCTGTGACCAGCCATGTTCCAGCACTGGGCTCATTTTTGTTTGTCATTTAGAGAACAATTTGGATGAGAATATAGGAAGCACATTTAGTAAGTTTGCAGATGACACTAAAATTGGTGGTATAGTGGACTGTAAAGATTATCTAAGATTACAACGAGATATTTATCAATTGGGTCAACGGGCTGACAAATGGCAGATGGATTTTAATTTGGATAAATGTGAGGTATTGTATTTTGATAAAACAAACAAGGGCAGGACTTATACAATTATTGGTAGGGCCCTGGGTAGTGTTGTAGAACAGAGAGATCTAGGGGTTCAGTTACATAATTCTTTGAAATTTACGTCAAAGGTAGATAGGGTGGTTCAGAAGGTGTTTAGTGCACTTGCGTTCATTGCTCATATCAGAGAGTTTGGAAGTTGGGAGGGTCATGTTGATATTGTACAGAACATTCATGAGGCCTCTTCTGGAGTACTGTAAGAGGTTCTGGTCACCCTGCTATAGGAAGGATATTATTAAACTGGAGATGTTGCTGGGATTAGAGGGCTGGAGATATGGAGAGAGGCTGGATAGGCTGGGATTTTTTTTCACTGGAGTGTAGGAAGTTGAGGGGTGACCTTATTGAGGTTTAGAAATCATGAGGAACACAGTTAAAGTGAAGAGCAAGGGTCTTTTCCATACTCAGTGTTTAAAACTAGGAGGCATATTTTTAAGGTGAGATGAGTAAGTTTTGAAAAGGACAGGAGGGCAACTTTTTTTAAGACGGAGTGATTCATGTGTGGAATAAACTACAAGAGGAAGTGGTGGATGTAGGTACAGTTACAACATTTAAGCGAATAGGAAAGGTTTGGAGGAATATGGACCAAATGCAGGTAAGTGGGAGTAGTTTAGGTTGGGAACTGGTCAGCGTGGACTGGGTGGACCGAAGGATCTGTTTCCATGCTTTATGACTTTATAACTTTATAATTATATATTCCTCCACAAATTTTAATCTCATCTCCTAAAAAAGAACAAAATTATTTCAACAATTCTTAAAATACTGCTTTTTTTGCCTCTTCAATGAGATTCTGTGCAGAAGAAAATAAATTATTAAATAAACAAATTTTCGAAGGTAATATAAATTGGAAGCTTCTAAACGTTTTTAATCAAACAAACTAATTTTTTTAAAGTATGTTAGAAATTTTTAGATTTAAAAATTGAAAGAAAATATATTTTCAGACTCTTAAATTAGTTCAGTTTAGTTGTATCTTAAGGTATCTACCATTGGAATTCATATTACACTTACTTTAAACTAAACTAGAATGAAATTTGCCTCAACATCTTGTACCAAAGTGAAACTGGAGAATGCACTTCAGTTCAGACTAACACAATGCAGTCCACTGAGAATTTAGTTTGACAGAGTAAGTATACTATTAGCCTCTAACAGATGTAAAGAATCAGATATGAGGATCAATTAGCACAGTACTTGAGTACTTCGTTTCTGGAGGTGCAAGGTGGGCAGATCTAGTTTCAATCAAGATCAAATGTTGCAATCCACTTATTATAAGGACAGATGACAAGCATCATCATCCATTCCCACACTGCACTTGATTCATTCTTTGTCAGTTATTAAGTTTTCTAATAGGGGGTCCACAATTTAACAACTAAAATAATTCAGTTGGTTTATACAAGACATTGCAGTGGATCACATCTGGGCATCACTCTTTAGCAAAGACTAGGAACAATAATCAAACAGTTTTCTACTGAAATGTTAGGTTGGAATCATTTGTTCCAGTGCTCTTCATAAATAAAAAGGTAAAGTCGCCATGGTCCCAAAGAATCATAGGGCTACCACCAGATGACTGGTGGTGAGTTTAACCTGAGGGTCACCATACCTCAGGCAAGGGGTAAGAGTGAGAAGACAGGACCTTCATAGTAAACTCAGCTGATGAGGGTCACTCTGCATCATAAACCAGCTGTCCAGCCAATTGAGCTAAGTGACCTCCAATATTCTCACCAAGTTAACAGTTTGTTATTGAAACACTACAAGCATAAAAGCCACTTGAGAAAGAATACATTTCACATGGGAAATCACATTTGACCAGAACTTAAAATCAATCTAGCCAGTGTGCATGTTTCATTATAATAAGGGCAATTATTTTGTTGTGCACATTAATTTTATAACCTAGCAAAAACCAATTTGCCCTTTTATTTTGACAAGTTAATCAAGTTAAATCAATCATGAACATAAACTCAAAATTGTGCAGAAATAATATTATGATGCAATTCATTTCTAATATGTAAAAATATAAGACACCATCATTCTTACCTCTACATCTTGAACAGTCCGCGGTTGTGCAACACAGAGCATATTTAATAACTGAAGAATCAACTCTTCTATGTAAAAGAGGGCATCTTCTTTTGCTGAGAGGGTTGGATGTACCTGCCTTTGAACCTGCATCAAGAAATAAGACTGTAAATACCTTCTCAGGAAAACATATATTTTGAATAAAGATTTTAATTATCAACCTCCGTTGGCTCACATCTTTGGAACCCTAGCCACTTGTTTACCTATGGGTAAAACCCAGAATTTCCAACTTGCTTTCATCATAGCAAATTCCATATTTCTCACGCTAGTGGGATATCGTTAAGTCTGTCCCCCAAGAAGGGAAACACTGCCAAGTATAGTTTCCCCATATTAGCCCAAATTTTAAGCTCAAAACAAACGAACTAAAGGAAACAATCTATGTCAGAGAGCATCTGTCAGCACTACGTTCACTGAAGCTCCTCAGGTAAACAAAATAAATGTCAAAAATCGACAAGTTCAAAGCAGACAATTTGCAAATAAAACAAAAATGATACACTTCAGGAAAAAAAAAGCAGAATTTGTAAGCTACAAAGCAAAAGACAGAGCGGAAAAGCTTTTAACTGACCTTTCCCTTTACTTGTCCACATGTAAAGGAAGCTAACTTGGAAACATAGAATCTTAGATCACAACAAATGAGATCTAAAACACAGGACCAAACACTTTCCATAAACCTCAATACCATAACTTCATTCAATTAACTAACTTATCTGCTACTAATTATGATTTTGAGGTTATAACATTATTAGGTCACGAAAGTACTGCCCATTTCTTCCCGAAGCTGGATTTAACAAAGAAGGATGAATTCCTCAATACCGTATGTATTTTCTGATGGGAAGTTCAGAGATTAGCTAATTCAATAAACAAATTAGTTTATATGAGACATGGCAATGATCAAATTTAGTCATAACTTTTCAACAGAGACTGGATATAATAGCCAAGTATGAAGATAAATGGTTAAGGATTTGTTCAGTGCTCTTGATAAATACTCATGTCAGAGCAACAGCCCTGGTGTCCTTAAATGCCACAGGAGGCTGATATCAAAGGCTAAGGGAGATTGCAAGATCAGAACTGAAGGCTAGATGTGATTTATTGACACAGATGGCAATTTTAAATTTTATTTATTGGGTGATGGGGAGCCACCTTGGGAAAAAAGACAGAGGAGTTTTGATAGAGGTATTCAAAATGATGTATGGTCTGGACATAGAAGATAGGAGGAAAGTTTTCTGTTCATGGAAAGAATAAAGGGGCATGGACTTAAGATAATTGGAGAAAGAAGAAAAACTGATTGTGAGAAAATGTTGTTTTCTACTGTTGTTTAAGATCTAGAATGCACTCTTGAGAGTGTGATGGAGGCAGGTTCAACAGAGGCATTCAAAAGAGAATTAGACTTAAAAAGGTGCAAGATGGAGGGTCATGGGGCAAATGTGGGAGATTTGCACCAAGTGAATCATTCTGGAAAGCCAGTGCAGAGATGATGAGCCAAATACCTCCCTGAAATATTAATAATCCTGTAATTCTGAGCCTAAGTGGATGTGTATTACAATTTCAGGAGAAGTTCATATTGGAATTCCAAGGACAATTGCAGTGATCTTAATTTTAAACAGTTATTAGAACAGGCAGATACATATTTTGCCAGGTCCAACTGATCTAGAGTGACTCTAAGATCAGTTCAAAATTGAAGATCCTAGTATTATGTACAAAGCCAATGCAGAAAACAGGCAGCTTTATTTCATCAGGGACAGGGTGGCTTTATCGTGGAGACCCAAAACAGCAATTTTGTGTGATGCAACAAAATTAAGGCATATTGGTGAATAGAAAGCATTAAGTATATTTTTAAACTGACATTAGGAAATTATCTTAACAGAATTTTATTTTATTTTCATGGGATGTGTGCATCGCTAGTTAGGCCAGCATTTATTGCCCATTCCTAAGTGCACTGGAGAAGGTAGTCATGAGCTGTTTTCTTGACCCATTGCAGTCTTTAGGGTCTAGGGAAATCATCATCACTGTTTGGAAGAGAGTTCCAGGAGTTTTGACCTAATGACTATAATGCTGATCTTATAACCGTATTGGAACAGCTTGGCTAAGGTGCACTGATGGTCCTACAGCGTGCCTTTAGTACTATTGCCAGAATACTGTCAGGATCCATTACCTTTTGCAGAATCCACTGTATTCAGCCATTACTTAATATCACATGGAATCAAGTTGGTTGAAGACTGGCACCTGAGATACCAGGGACCTCAGGATGTTTCAGGTCGGGACCCTTCTTCAGAAATCTGAAGAAGGGTCCCAACCCGAAATGTCAGCTTTCCTGCTCCTCTGATGCTGCCTGGCCTGCTGTGTTCCTCCAGCTCCACACTGCGTTGTCCCCAAAACATCACCCTTGGGTTCTACATTATTCAGCCAGTCACAGTACCACAAAGTCACTGCATCCCCTTCAATTAAACTTTTCCTTGTTCTTTAAGGATGATTAACACACTTTTACAAAGCAGGATCCTGCACCACAGGAACAGAACTCATAAATTACTAACACAGCCGTAACTATCAGCAATTGTTATTATACATACACAGCAGCAAGTGGAAATTAGAGGAACATCTTGCACACCCAATACCACCACACCCCCACAACAGTAATATTAGGGAAAATATAACCATTTTCAATTGGCCCAAAACCAATAGCATACAGCACTTGAAGATGTAATTGGAAGCATTTAAATAAGTTTGCAACCTGATACTTACAACAGGGGATGGAAAAGCAATGAGTAATTGCAAATATGTGTGTAAATAGCTCTCTTTAGTTTATGGCTAGGGGTATGAAGCACTTTATTGAATCTACTTCTCTTAGACATGGTAGAAGGAAGAATATATTTATTATATATCTGGAGATTATGTATCCTGTTACTTGGTTAGGTACTTAGGTGGCACTGAGGTGTACAAGAAAGAAACACAGAACTTGAGTATTGCTGAAGAGAAAGACATACCTGACAAAGTTTTTCCTCTTTTACTCACGAGATAACCACGTTATAAAGGGAAATAACACTTTAAAGAAAATATAGTTGGCTCACTTTTCCCTCACCCATATGGTGAGAGAAACATAATGCAGGGTGAATGGCAGCATCCTGGACTTGTTAAAGTCTGTGTAAAATGGAGGTTGTAAAGTAAGCCAAAAAATGATTGAGGTGGTGAGTTTGGAAATTTAAAGTAACGGAGTAAAACAAAAACACAGACAGATGATACTGGAGATAGAGTATCTCAAATCACTGATTGAGAATAACTCCGGATTAAAACAATGTCTAGCTTCCACAGAGTCAGAATTACCCTGAGCAAGCAGTCATGCAGGTCATCTATAATTATGAGCAGGTTACTAAACAAAAATAAATCAACAGCAATGACCTGAGTTTCCTAAAACAGTGTGCAACAACAGCACACCGTGGAAAACATTAAGGAAATTAGGGGGCAGGAATTAATCACAGAGTTGTATTTTGATAAGTTTACTTGATCTCTTACAACATTTCAACCAAATGTCTACTAAAACAGATCACTACTCATTGTCACAGACTACCATCTCATGCAAAATTGCAGCTCATGCAAATTTCTTTATTCTATGCCAGTTCTTAAGATGCTGCAAATTTATGCTTAGAATATTAGGCACATCAGGAATCAGTCCATATTGCTGGAGATTTTCCAACAATGTTTTTATTTCCCCGAGACCTAAGATATATCGTCATAGATCATAGAACCCCTACAGGTGGAAACAGGCCCTTCGGCCCAATAAGTCCACACCGACCCTCAGAGCATCCCACCCAGACCCATCCCCCTATAACCCACCTACTCTACACATCCCTGAACACTACAGGCAATTTAGCATGGCCAATCCACCTACCTTGCATATCTTTGGACTGTGGGAGGAAACCAGAGCACCCAGAGGAAATCCATGCAGACATGGGGAGAATGTGCAAACTCCACACAGACCGTCGCCCAAGGCTGGAATCAAACCCAGGTCCCTGGCACTGTGAGGCAGCCATGCTAACCACTGAGCCACTGTGCTGCCCCTTGCAAACTCCACACAGTCGCCCAAGGCTGGAATCAAACCCAGGTCCCAGGCGCCGTGCGGCAGCCGTGCTAACCACTGAGTCATTCTGTACCTTATTTGCATAATAAACTGAACAACTCTGTGTGACCGCTTTGCAGAACACCTACGCTCGGTTCGCACTAAACAACTGCACCTCCCAGTCACGAACCATTTCAACTTCCCGCTCCCATTCCTCAGACGACATGTCCATCCTGGGCCTCCTGCACTGCCACAACGATGCCACCCAAAGGTTGCAGGAACAGCAACTCATATTCCGCTTGGGAACCCTGCAGCCCAATGTTATCAATGTGGACTTCAGAAGCTTCAAAATCTCCCCTCCCCCTACCACATCCCAAAACCAGCCCAGCTCGTCCTGCCTCCCTAACCTGTCCTTCCTCCCACCTCAAGCCCCACGCCCATCTCCTACCTACTAATCTCATCCCGCCCCCTTGACCTGTCCGTCCTCCCTGGGCTGACCAATCTCCTCCCTACCTCCCCACCTACACTCACCTTTACTGGCTCCATCCCCGCCTCTTTGACCTGTCTGTCTCCTCTCCACCTATCTTCTCCTCTATCCATCTTCTATCCGCCTCCCCCTCTCTCCCTATTTATTTCAGAACCTCCTTCCCCTCCCCCATTTCTGAAGAAGGGTCTAGGCCTGAAACGTCAGCCTTCCTGCTCTTCTGATGCTGCTTGGCCTGCTGTGTTCATCCAGCTCTACACCTTGTTAACTCTGTGATTGTATTTATTTGAACATCGTACTCAAATTTCAATGCAATTGCCAACGAGAAGATGAGCTAAATTGGAGCTATTAAACTTGGTACCTTGAATATGACACCATTTCAGATAATTCTAAGTCAATGAGTCAAGGACATTGGTGGTGAGATAAAACAAAGTCTCACTGGTTTATATATGGAAACGTCCCCTTTGCTTCTCAATAACATTCACAGGCATCAGGCAGATGAAATGGAACATTACGGCAAACTGAAAGCATCCTGCATGAGGATAAAAAAGAAATGTTTCTTGTAAGCAATGTCCTGGTACACTGGTACAGGTATGTACCATAAACAGCCAGTATCAGCAAGAAAGGTCATTGAAGTTGTTGAGGAGAGATAAAGCACTTTTATCACAAAGTCAACTGTGGCTCCTGTCAGCATTGGAAGTTGTGGGTTCTAGTCCTAATCTAGGACTTGAGCATAAAAGTACCAAGGGAGCACTGCGCTGTTAGAGATGCCATCTTTCTGATGAGATAGTAAATAGATGCCATGCCTACCCTTCAGGATGTAAAATATATCTTGGCACTATTTAAAAGCAAGGCAGGAAGTCATCCCTGACCTCTTGGTTAATACTTATTATTTCAAAAAAATAGTGATTGTATTGGTCTTTATGGCAGCTTGCTGTGCACATATTTGGCTGTTGCACTTCCTACATGATTATCGTGATGACATTGCAATAATGTCTACACTTCAAAGGTAAAGTTCTACAGGCACTGTGAGATTATGAAAAGTACCATAAAAATTCATGTCTTCGTAATGGCAGTCTCACTGTTAGACGTATAAGAAATGCAAATAAAATAGTGTATAGAGATTGATGAAAGGCATGGAATGCGATTGTGTTATGAAGAATTTCAAAAGGAGAGGTTGGAGGTGAGAGACGTCAGAACGACAGATAAACGTTTTAAAACAAAAAGGGAAGAAAATGCAATGATGACAGTTTGAGGAAAATAGGATTAGATCCAACAAGAGCAATTAGCAATGTCAACAATCAAAGAAGCAAAGTATAGCAGGTAATTTATTAAGTGCTAAAGCTGAAGGGGTCACAGGAGTGGGCAGTGGATAATATGGAAATGACAGCTAGATTTTGCGATTGTAATGACAGTCAATGTCAACGTGCATCATTGTTACCCTGTAAAAGTGACACCAACCTCTGGTGTTCATATATATTCAGGTAAACCCCGAAACCAGAGTTGCTATCAGTGATTCCTTGCTCCTCCCTCAGGATACATGTTGAAATTCCCACAAATGCCAATCTTTTAAATCTCACTGAAGTGATGAAAACTTGCGCTTTTACACTGTAATATCACCGTTTACAAAGAATACTGTAAAAGTTAGCTCCTGAACAACCTAGCCCCAGAAATCTAATTTTCTATTACGAAAATATTTTTCATTAGGATAAAAATTCTGTACTTTAATGTAGAATTTAAGCTTCTATTTCAATTTTAACTGCATGGCCTATATTTATTTCAATCACAACAGGATGAATGAAACATCAGGATAATAAGTGCATCTTATTTCTTAGTTTGCTGTTGGTGAGTTATACTATCAATACTGCTACATAATAAGTCTTCAGAAGAACCATAATCTTGCTCAAAAGAAGCATATTAAAAAATGATTGCAGACTGTAAAGTACTTTGGATTTCCCTTTAGTAAAAATGTGCATGCCAGGAGACCAGCTATGACTGCTTCCCAATCTCTAGAAAAATCACTAGAGGAATGCAAATCTGGTATGACCTGATCTTAACAAAGGGATCTGTATTGCTGGGAAATTTTTATAGTAGCATAACAGGGCCATTAAATTTATCATGGTCTGAAATTAAGCACTTGTAAGAACCAGTCAACAGATATACAGGTGGTTGTCCTATAAAATGACAGTTGCGTTCTTTTGTGACTTCGCACTATAAAAAATACGGTTATAGGGAAATTGTTATCCAAACAGCATCCACTATTCATCAATCATGTCACGTTAACAAAACACAAATTAGAGCAGAAACACTTGTACGGGCACTCTATTAATCACAAAGTGGTTGCTCAATCCCAAGAATGTAGGCAAATATATACACTAGGATTAACAACAAAGAATAAACAAAACAAAAACTGAAAGATCTGCAGATGCTGGAAATCAGAAACAAAAACAGAAATTGCTGGTAAAGCTCAACAGGCCTAGCAGCATCTGTGGAGAGAAATCAGTGTTAATGTTTCAGGCCCAGTGACCCTTCTTCAGAACATTCTGTTTTTGTTACAGACTAAACAAAAATAACCTTGAATAGATTAACAAAACAATACATGTGAGCTCAGTAGCCTTTCTTCCGTGTTGCACATTCCATATAAAGCGAAAGGAGGGCAAGGACAAAACTGCGAATCCGGCAGGGAGAGAGAAAGGGAGACATGGCTATGCAGCAGGGGTCAAAAAGCAATCTGAAAATTAGAGCAGCTGCAGACACTACACATAACAGCAATAAATTCTTCCCCACATAACCTGCATTTTTTCTGTTAATTATATTCTGCTCTTGCAATTGACAGTATGCTTTTTTTCTTGCAGCTAGAATTTCTCTCTTGTGGCTTGGTGACCAAACTGAATGCAGTATACAAAGTCCAGTGAGATAAAGATAAATATAGTTTCACCTAATTAAAATGTTACGTTTTGGCCAAAGATTGTTCTATACCAGCCAAAGGTATTAATTGATGTGTTGGAATTAGAAAACTGTCCCAATGAATAGTAGACAAGGCTCAAGAGGTTGAATGGGCAATATTTGTCGCTGTGTTCAAGATTCAAAACCGGGGTGCTTAAGCTGAAGGAACTGCAAGAAGGAAAAAGAAAGAGAGAGAGAGAGAGCAAAGACTTAGACAAGGAGCAGGATGTTAAAGGATGGGGGAATGGGGTACGCTTCAAAATGCAGTGACAGATAAATTCACCATCTAACCTTTACAAATAATCCTTGAAAAATCAAAAGACAAGGACAAAAATGTAAAACATTGAAATAAAAGGTGCCTCAGTATTGGACCTTAGCACTTTCGCAACTAGGTGTCTGAATGGCAGCAATACATCTGCATCTTAATATAAATTGCCTTTCGTCATCCCTCCCCAAGTCTTGATTGTTTGTTGCTTGTCATTTTCATTCCACTGTGAACTGACATTCTCTCAGTTTGTTGCCTGGGTTCTATAGGTTACAGAAGATGAAATTATCGTCAGCCACAAAGCTCTGCTCCCCCAACCCCACGTGACAATCACAGAATCAAACAGTACAGAAGAGACACTTCGGCCCATCGAGCCTGTACTTACGAAAACTACCCTGAATCAACAATAATTACACTTTGCAGCACTTAGCTCATAGTCCTGAATATTATATTCAAGTGCTAATCTGAGTATTTTTAAAGGTTGTGAGGTTTCCCACCTCTCCTACCTTTCCAGGCAGTGCATTCCCAATGCCCACCACTTTCTAGATGAGAAAAGAAAGCCTCAAACCCTGCCAAACTTCCTATCTTTCCCTTAAAATTATTCCCTCTTTTTATTGACACTTCAACTAAGAGGAGCAGCTGCTTTCGATCCAACTTCTCCATGCCCCTCAATAATTTATAGACCTCTATCAGGTTTCCCTGACAAAAAAGTGACTTTTTTTGTAAAAAAAAATTAGTCATTTTGTTCATGACTATTGGACTAAATTTTAAGATTTTCCTGCTGCTCCACTTATTTGAAGTAAACAAGGCAACATCACAGTGAATCACCTCTACGTTCCCTCCAGTGCAATCACATCCGTCTTATTATGTGGTGTACCATAACTACACATTACCACACTTGTGATCTACCCAAAGTCTTGCACAGCTTCCACATAACCTCCCTGCTTTTATAATCTATTCCACAACTGATAAAGGCAAGTGTCCCACATACCTCCTTAACTACCCTATTAACCGATACTGCCAGGAACTGTGGACAAGCACACCAGTACTAACTGACTATATTACTTAACCGTTGATCATGATCAATTTTATTGTGGACCCACGTCTTGGTACATGAACCAATACTTCCAAATTAATCTTGAAATGGATTTGAAAACTTGCATGCTCATGTCTGACAGGAAGCCCCCAAAAGACAGAAAGTAGCCCCAAAAATCAAAAAGTAACCCTCAATAAAATTCAGCTAGGCAGTTTTTCCTCAAAAATGGTTTTTCTTCAAAGGCTATTTTGACCAATGGGGTGGGGTGGCACAATAGCTTTAAGACAGCCTCCTGAAAGTAAGCCTGCCAATAGTGGAACCAAAGGGAATGGGCATGCAAGAAGCTAGAGATTTCAGAAAAACTGAAAAATAGAAGCAAGAATAGTCACACAGCCTGTTGAGCCTGCCCACACAGAGCTGTTAAATATTTGTAGCATTTTTTTTGTGAGCACCACCTAACCTGTTTGAAAGTCAATGGTACCAGAAAACCAGCAAGTTCAAATGGTGAGTCAAATGTGATACCTTTCCAACTGAGTAAGATAAAGACTTTTAAAGTATGCCTTTGTTCGTAATAGATTATGGTGTTTCAGATCTATTGACCCAAATCTAAAACCTTTAGTAAATACAAAATACTGCAGATGCTTGAAACATAAAGAAGACAGCAACAAGCCACGCAGCATCCAAGGAGAGACAGTAGGAATTGCAGATGTATCAGTTTTTAAACAAGCACAGAGCAAGGAAATAAAAGGCTGGGTGAAGAGAATTGCAACAAATGCTTTTCCGCCGTCCCCATTTTGACCATGCAGGGTCTCAAACGTTCAATGCAACAACTGTTTGATTCACCTCGACTTTTAATTTCACATGATGCTTTCTCCTCTAAAATGGGGACAGCAAAGGAATATTCGGTAATAGCTTTACTGAACACCTTAGACATCCTGATTGCTTACCATTTTAATTCTTTAGGCCAATCCCACTCTAAACTCTGCCTCCTACATTGTGCTGATTAATCTTGAGAAAGCATCTTTGGACTAGACACTTTACAAACTACTGCACGCAACATCTCGTCGAGAGCAACAATTTCAGATAGTACTTATGATTCTCATTTTTTTCTGAAAATTGTGCCAACAATAATTCAGTTGGTAAGTTAATCCTTCCCGTCTTTCATGCTTTCAGACCTTCCCTTTTCTTCTTTAACACCACTTCTTCTTTTGTACTTGCTCAAATCTTATTGAATGTATAATATGTTCCAGTTCTAACAAACACCACCAATTTAAAATATTAACAGTTTCTCTCCCCAAATTTGTTACCTGGTCTGCTGAATATTTCCAACATTTTCTGTTTAAATCCAAAAAGATGTGATGCACTGTTTCAATGGACTTATTCTGGACAGTAGGGAAACCTTCTTTGGAATATACCTGTTAATAAAATATAATTTCCAGGATATAAAAAATGCTATTGGCCTGTTCCCTGCTCTTAGAGGTGGTCATCAAAAAAGTCAATTCTTTGGATGGCCCATAACAGGTACCACGAGTGCTTCAATTGTTGGAGTTAATCAGAAATCTCTTCACAATGGATCCAAAGCTGAAGCAATGCCAAACAAAAGTGCATCGAAAACACTGATGTTGACTGAAGTGCAGCCCATACAATGGTTTCAGTCCTTACTTTCTACAAGAGCAACTCAAAGAGTCCCTCTGCCCAGTCCTTTCTCGGGAAGTTGTGTCCTCTTAAAATGATTATACAATTCCCTTTTGAAAGTCATGATTGATTCTGTTTCCTCCACACTCATGTAGGGCAAGCCAGATTCTAGCCACACTATCTGTAGAAATGTTTTTCCTCACATTATCTTTGTTTCTTTTGTTAATAACCCTAAATCTGAGCATCCCGTCTTTCATCTTTAACTATTCTGTCCAGATCCCTCATGACTTCGAGCACTTAACCTTCTCTTTTCCAAGGGTTGCACGATTTCCTTAATTTTGTCAGCAATTCTACATTTAAGTCTGGCTGTATTTATAAACAACAGCAATGCATTTCTAAGACCAGAGCTTCAACATACAAATATCCCAAAACACTTGCAATTCTTCTTCCAAGAAAATGGCTTCTTTTGACAAGTCTGAAAGACTGGCCACACCTGATCTTGATTGTAACCACATTTTTCTAATGTCATAAGAAGTGTATATTGTACAAAGCAAATTCTAAACATTTTCACTTCATTTCTGTCCAATCACTACATTCGTATTGGCAAACTGCCATGGCTGCTATGGGGACACTACAAATACTGAAAGAAACAAAGCTATCCTTCAGCACAAAAAAATCTAGGCAGACATTCCACTGCAGTAGCGAGAGCGCTACACTAACAAGAGTGCCAACTTTCAGGTAAGTTATTAAACTTAGAGCCCATCTAACCCTTCCAATGGAATTAAAAGATCTCATGTCTCCATTTCTAATAAGAACTGAAGAGTTAACTTTAGCTTCATAGCTAAATGTCACCACAACAGATTGAGATTAGCTGGTCATTACCACATTAATGTTTCTGGGATTTTGCTGGATACAATACTGACTGTTGCACTTCCTGCATTGTTCAGGTCCCACCTGCTGCAGAGATTGATTAAAAATATACACAGGGACTACACTTCACAAGTGCTTCAGGTGACTGTAAAGCACTTTGACATGTACAGTGGTCACAAAAAGTGCCAAATGAAGGCAAACCTTTTATCTGATTATAATGAAATTGCATTTTTTTTTAGTTTAACTACAAGATGGCTTTCCAGAAGCTGGATCTACTTTAAATTAATATCTGTAATTTGGTGGAAACTTCAAATCAGTCTCCATGTTCAAATACAAAAGTCTGAATTCAGCAGCTTCATTGACAATCCCAATAAGTAATATTTACAACGAAAACAGAAACTGCTGGCAAAACACAGTAGTCCTGATGAAGTGTCACTGGACTCGAAGTGTTAACTCTGCTTTCTCCCCACAGATGCTGCCAGACTGCCGAGGTTCACTAAGAGCTTCTGTTTTTGCTTCACATCTCCAGTATCTGCAGTTCTTGGTTTTATTTCAGTAGTATTTGCAAATTACAGTATTGCCCAGCTGCAACTAGTGAAGACAGCACTCAGTAGAGACTGAGTAGACACACACACTGTGCTAGCTCAACATTATTACAATTTTACAATTCTCCCTTAAAGATTTTCCCTGCATGGTTGATTCTCTTTAGCCACAAAACTGAAAAGAAAGCTTTTTATTAAGAGCTTCCATCTTGGGCCAAAATACATCCAACAACGTACCCTACAAACTCTACTCACATTTTAGGAGCCGTGAGAAACTGCAACACAGCAACTGAGGCTGAGACAATCCGCAACATTATATAGGTAAAACAACTCCACAATGTTGTTAAAAAATGTTAATATGTCCTATCTCCCAATGTTAACCAGTTTTTTTTAAACCCTGGATCCATATCTTCCTGACCGTATCTTCTTCCTTGGGCCATACGCAAAGTACCACATTTCATTGAAATCCATTGATTAGTTTTTGAAATTAAACATAAACAAATGCAAAATAAATGATAACAGATAAGATAATGATTACAGCATATCTTAGAGAAGGACCAGTGTTGTACTTTTGAAGTCAGTCAATATTCCACAGTTTGTAGAGAGGGTGTTAAAACAGTAGGGAGGATTTGCAGAATGGTATTAATTGGAATGGGGAGCAAGAATAGGGCACAAGGTGGCGAGAACAGCAAAGAATAAAATCCTTTGGTGGACTATAAGGACAACATTTTGAGACCAGATTTAATTAGTTGAATGGTCTGATTCAGTGCTACAACACATCATGATTTTATAAAATTGTTTAAATTTACAATGTTTTATAAGATGAGTGGCACACTCTCCCAACAACACCGCAGATGACTTTGCCTTTACTCAGAGAATTAGAATTAGAAACCTTATCTTGGCTTTGGTTCTTGGGGATTTCCAGTTGCTGTGGACAAAGCATGTGTGGAGAAATGCACCATGGGAACTGCACCACAAAAACCTTGGTCACTTGACAACGAGACAGAATTAGGACTGGGAAGTTCTCACTTCTTGTTAAAAATCTGTGTATGTGGAAGATATATATATATAGTTACAGTTTTAGTTTTAATTTACTCCTGTTAAACTACAGTAGCTCAGAGTGTACTGCAATAACCTGAGGTAGAACATCAGAAGTAATTACGGCAGGGAAAAATAACTTCAATTTAAGTCAACCCTGAGCTAAGACCTTTTCTACATCTATCTGAAAAACATATGTTTGTATTAAGTTCAGAGGGGTATAGCAATTATGACTCTTTTGCCTCTGGCTGCCAAAGTTAACCATGGAAAACAACCAGCCTGATTCAGTGTGTATCTTTGGAAGGGCTGGCATTAATGACAGTTCCAGTAAGAACCAAACATTCAACATCAAAAATGAGGGTGATTTTAAACAGACTAACTGGAAATATTGTTGGTTTGAGCTCCACAGTTGTTCAAAGAGAGACTGAGCGCGCCTCTGGAACAAGACATCCACTTCCAGTTATAGAAGGCGAATTATTAGTTAGGTGGGGGCAATGATGAGAAATGAGCTGTTGCAGTCTCCCAGAGTTTAGATTGACTGCTTGGTTTATTGGAAGTGATTTTTTTTTCTGAATTGGCTCCAACTTTTTCTTGGTCTCAATCAATAAGTTGCATGGTTGAAGAGACAAAAAAATGGACATGTTGCATTTGGATGGGGTGAACCTAGATAGGGTTGATTTGACCTTGTTCTGATGGCCTTGATTCATTTTTCAAAAATGTACAAATAAGGTTATAGAGAAGAAAATGTAAGATAAATTACATTTTAAGTGTATTTTTTAAGATAGATAGGAAAATGTTATAAGTCATATGTACTCAATACGTGTCATATTTCCCCCCTCACGTCAGTCATGCAATACACTGTACAATGCAAGAAATTTAGTTGAAAAGTAACACATGAACCAGTCACATTTTGGTTGCATTTGGACCATAACAAATTATAAATTGTACTCCGAGTTCTACTATACTAATCTGCTACTATTACCTATTAAAAGTGAGAATATAACACACAAAAAATAAATCTCAACTTAAGGTAAATTAAAAATATCCCAAACCATTTCAGGTCAGAAATACTACTCTATTCAAATAGTATGACACGAGGCATAAATAGTGCGATTTAAAAACAAAGCATTGTTGTAAGCTACAAGTACCTTACAGAAACTGGGAATCTACTGTCACTTATGACGATTGGCTGACGTCAACTGTTGCTTGATTTTAATGTGTAAAGCAAGAGCTATGTTACAAAAATTGTCAAATATACTTTGCAATGGTAAATCATGCACTCACCTACTACAGGAAAGCAAACAAACGTGGAAAGCATCTTACCCAAATCAACATTTGTTTGATTAAAAAAAACCTCAGCATTTCCAGTTTGCTGCATCAGAAGAATCTATTTATGCTACCTCACGCTAGAATTTAATTCAATAACTCCGATCCATAGAGGATTACTTTCTAGAAACATAATTTAAATACACTAAAATGTTGTTCTACAGAGAATGTAATAGAATCAATTTCAAAGCACAATAGTTTCAACTGTAACAACATTTTTCTTCCAAAAACTGATAGTTACATTAAACAAACAGAAGAGATGCTTGTTGAGGCCACACACTGTTATTCGCTTGGGCAACATAGTAAACATAAAGTGACTATTCAAACCCCACTTGTGATTTTCTAATATAAAAGCTTACACTCAGACTATATATACAGAATTCTACCAATTAAGAACATTGCACAATAAAGGACTGTAGTTGTTTTTTCTGAGTTATTTTGACTTTAAGTACACCCCCATTCAGTTTATTTATCCATCCTCTAATACTAAAATTACTTTCAGGTTGTTACTTGAAGGATGGAACTAATTTTGAGGCCAAATGTTTGTTTGTTTTAAAAAGCTGCAGCAAACTTCAAAACAGACAATGGAAACATGGAGATAAAAAGTAAATATCATAAAAGCCTTTTAAAAAAATGTATAGGAAAGGAAAAGAAATATTAGACAATGAAAAGAATTAAAAGAAAATAAAACAAAAGGAAATAGGAACAGTGTGTGAATGCATGTAAATACTCAGAACCATTTTACATATCGTTGTTTATTAAGAGTTCTTTTGGTATGGAATTAAGGGATTAAGGGCCCCAACATTGCTGACAAGACATGTCATGCAGCAACTGGCATAAACATCACGCACTTTTGCCTCAACTTTCAGAGAACTTTACATTTTCCACAACAAATTGTTGGAAATTATAATTGATAAGGGTCCACTGTTGTTTATCATTTATCTAAACGATTCTTTTGAAAATTTCAGAGGCATGGTTAGAAAGTTGTAGATGACATCAAAATTGGCGATATAGATAACCTTCTTCATGGTTGACTAAGATTACAAAGGGATCTTGATCAATTGGGCCAATGGGCTGAGGACTGGCAGATAGTTTAATTTGGATAAATGAGAGGTATTGCATTTTGGTAAGACAAACAAGGGCAGGATTCGTACAGTTAATGGTTGGGCCTTGGGTAGTGCTGTCAACCAGAGACCTACGGGTTCAGGTACCTAGTTCTTTGAAAGTTGCAACACAGGTAGACAAGGTAGTTGTAGTTAAGGTGTTAAGCTTGCTTGCCTTCATTGCTGAGATCACTGAGTATGGGAGTTGGGACATCATGTTCCGGTTGTACAGGCCATTGTTAAGGCCACCTTCTGTAAGGATATTACTGAATTGAAGAGGGTTCAGAAAAGATTTACAAGGATGTTGCCGAGACTAGAGGTTGAGTGTTATAAGGAGAGGCTGGATATGCTGGTACCTTTTTCAGTGGAGCATAGGAAGTTAAAGGGTGACCTTATAGAGGTTTAAGGTCATCAAGGGCATAGCTAAGGTGAATAGCAAAGGTCTTTTCCCGAGGTAGGGGAGTTCAAAGTTAGAGGGTATATTTTTTAAGGTGAGAAGAAAAAGATTTAAAAGGGACCTGAGGCAACTTTTTCCACACAGAGAGTGGTTCATGTGTGGAATGAAGTTCCAGAGGAAGTGGTAGATGCAGTAAATTACAATATTTAAAAAAAATTTGGATAGGTACATGATTGGCAAAGGTATAGAGGGATATGGGTCAAATGCAGGAAAGAATGACTAGTTTGGTTTGGGAAACTTGGTCCACATGGCCAAGTTGGACCAAAGAGTCTATTTCCATGCTATATGACCGTATGATGAATAACACAGCACATCAACATCATATCTGTGATCTCACGAGCATCAAGCCCAATTACCGATCTCCTTAACCAATGAAATTTAAGGACAGAGAAAGCAGAACAAATGAAAAGGAAAACAAGATCTTAGCGATGAAATAAAACCTGACAATAAAAAAGAATCAGGAAGAGAAGAGAAAAGAAAGAGTGAAGCAAGATAGAAAAATGATAAAGAAAAAAGAACAAGCAAAAAATAAAAGAGCTTCACAATCCAGCTGCTTTTGGGAACTGTAGTATTAATCCTTAAGAGGTTATGAATGAATGGTAGGATAGGCATGTGAAATGTACAGACATTCTCAAGGCATGAATTATTGAATGAGTATCACCATCAGGAACAATGAAAGTGCTTTCGTTAGGATAGCTGGATGAAAACAAAACCCATTTATTTCACCTACTACTACTCTGGCATGATATGACCCAGAGTTGTTGTTGAATCATTCATAATTTGTATCTTTGACTGATGAAACGGCTTTTCATCTTAAAAATTACTGCGCTCAGTCACCAACAGATACATGAATGTCAAGACGTGCGTAAGAATATCAAGAAATTTTTTAAAGAAAAGCATTTAGCAGTGAAGTGCTATCTACAGTATTGAGGGTTCCACAGTTTAACTATTACTTTTCTGCACCATCAAACCTGAGTAGAAAGTTATGTAATTCATATTATTAGGGCCCTTGGCAATGTAAACAGCCCCAATCGGCATCAACATAAAAATTCACACAAAGTCAGCAAATACAGCAATTTAAGGAAATGCAATGAACTTTACTGGGAAGGCTCATTTCAAGTGTGCATACCGTTTTTTTAAAAAAGTTTGGCAAAACCAGCAGTACAGGAGTGCTGCAAATTGTTCAACAACCTACAGCGAATTGGAGTTTGTGCAACACCTCCCCACCCCTGCAATTCACTATACCTGTTGTGATCTAAAAGTGGTAAGAGTCATAAGCTCAAGCAATTTTTCCACCAATTTCTGGGCCTATTTTATAAAATTATTTCTGAGGTATAAATTGTTTTACTGTTGTAGTATTGACATTTTATTCTGTTAGGTGAAGTATCCAAAACCAACTGGGCCACGTAGATCAAAAAATCCTTGAAAATATTGGCCATTTCTCATGTATCAGTTCACATTAGTTGTACAGCATAAAAAAATAGTAACTTTAAATTTAGAATTACTTGGTGGATAGCATTATGAAATTATAAAAACTGACTTTCAAGATACTTCATGAAAACAGCAAAAAAAAAATTTGCGAACATAATTTATAAAAAATCCTCCAGGACCATTCAATTTCAGATACATTACAACCTTGGTCCAAACAGGAGAAATAAAAGTGAAAAAGATGAATTCCAGATGAATTAGCGAAAGCAACTGCCCTCAGATCCAGGAACTCTAGCAAAATTGAAGTCAATAGGAATCAGGGAGAAAACCCGTCACTGGCTGGGCTTCTATTTAATGCAAAAGGAAGACAGTTGTAGTCTTTGGAGACCAGTCATCCCAAGCCCACCAACAACGCAGAAGTTCTTCAGGATAGTTTCCTAGGTCTATCCACCTCAGCAGCTTCTTTAGTAATCTTCCCTCCATCATAAGGCTGGAAGTGAGAAAATTATGGTTGACTGCAGAGGAGATTTATTAGGATGTTGCCTGGAATGGAGGGAAGGTCTTACGAGGAAAGGTTGAGAGAGCTAGGGCTTTTCTCTTTAGAACAACGAAGGATGAGAGGTGACTTGATAGAGGTGTACAAAATGTTCAGAGGCATAGTTAGAGTAGACAGCCAGAGACTTTTTCCTAGGGTGGAGGTAGCTATTACAAGGGGGCATAGTTTTAAAGTGAGTGGAGGTAGATATAGGGGAGACGTCAGAGGTAGGTTCTTTACTCAGAGTGGTCGGGACATGGAATGCATTGCCGGAAAGGGTAGTGGAGTTGGCCTCATTAGGGGCATTTAAGCAGCTATTAGACAGGCATATGGACGATAGTATAAGGTAGGGGTGGAGGTTAGACAGACCTTAGGTTTAGGGTAAAAGTTTGGCACAACATCATCGGCCAAAGGGCCTGTACTGTTCTATGTTCTATGTACAGGGTTCAGTTCCATTTGTAACTCTCAGATTAAAAGCAAAATCAGTCTGTGCTCATTTACAGCAAAATGTGTTGTTTCTCCTTTTCTCTAACACAAGGGAACCTTTTAAAAGTTTGTTCTCAGTATGATATTGACCAGATCATATTTGTCATCTATACCTGGCGATAGTGAAGTGGTGGGCCTTTCCTGAAACCCTCACACAGACCTTGTGATGAGAGTGCACCTACAATCTCAGGTGACTCAGAAAAGGTGGTACTATCAAAGTAGCTTTGATGCACTGCTACAGCATGTTCTAATGTCAGTGAAAGTGGTGACGGAGCTAAGTCGAGATGGTGTCAAGCTTCTCAACTGTTCCAACTGCATCCATCTAGTGGAATGCTGATTATTCTCCTTAATTGAACTTTGCAGTTAGGTTTAGAAAGATTCTGATGAGTTAAAAAGTGCACTCATTAAAGTACTTGGCCTCTGTCCTCTTCTTGTATTGAGTGTGGACATGGATTGTCTAGTTCAGCTGTGTGTCAACAGTGATTGCAATGATATTGATGGTTAGATACTCAGCAATAGTGGTTTTGTTGAAGAAATTTCTGTGCTTTTCCTGGTTCAAGGTGATCATTATTTAGCCACTAATGCAGCACAAATAGTACCTGGTCTTATTTAGTGCAAGTCTAGTTATCATCTATGTCCGCTTTTCAACTAACACAGGCAGCTTCTTTGCTGGAGAAATGATCAATGGACTGAATACTAAAAAACAATCCAATGCCTAATCTAACTTTGAAGGGAAGATGCAGTTGAAGCAATTAAATGTGGTTGAGTGAGGATATTGTTGAAGTAGTAGAATTTACTTTGGCCTACACACTTCGCCCGAATGCCTCATACATCAATATCCTGCAGTTGGTGTGATTAATGTCTTGACAACTTACCTTTGTTCTAAGGATCATTTCAGAAATTGGACGATTTGCCCCTTCCACCACATGAATCACAAATTATGTGATGGCTCTTTGGTGTTGTACTTAATCAAATGATGCTTTGATATAAACAGCAGCTGCTCACACCCCTCTTCTGGAATTCATTTTTTGCATCTATATATTTGGATCAAGACTGTGATAAGGGTTGATAGAATTCATGCTTACCATCAACAAATAAGCTATTGATATCATCAGTTTCTGGCAGTATTGATGACTTGTCCTCTCAGTTTACTGATGGCTGTGTGGAGACAGATAGGCTAGAAATTATTTCAGAGAAGGTAGGAACAGCAGATGCTGGAGAATCTGAGATAACAAGGTGTAGAGCTGGATGACCACAGCAGGCCAAGCAGCATCAGAGGAGC
>NC_063339.1:40051612-40095054 GCF_021869965.1 Rhincodon typus
GAAACGTCAGCCTTCCTGCTCCTCTGATGCTGCTTGGCCTGCTGTGGTCATCCAGCTCTACACCTTGTTATCCTAGGCTAGAAATTAGCCAGGTTAGAGTTGTTCTATTGTGCAAGGATCGGATATACTTGGGTAATCTTGAACATTGCTAGGGTAAATGCCAAAGCTGTACTATATCAGAGCACCTTGGTTAGTAAAGTAGTCAGGTCTAATACACAAGTCTTCAGCACTGCAGATCGTTGTTCAGGCCTGCAGCCTTTTCCTCTTACATACAGTGATGTTAGCTGTGGACATTACATTGTTATCCTAAGATCAGCCGATGCATAATAAATCAAACTTAAACCCTCTGGCCTTCATCATTCAGTAGTATTAATATGCAGATCATTATTTGCATTAATTGGTTTAAAGGTAATAAAACAGATTTGCAGTTATTTATCATATATCAATCTGAATTGGATGGTGCTGGCAAAGTGGAAAGTTGAAAGCAAAAAGCAATGTACTTCCCCATGTAAAATAAGAAAAGACAGAGGGTGTTACTACATCCTCAGTTCCTGCAGGCAGTGGCAATGCACAAATGGCATTAGTAAAAATCTGACACTAATATATCTGGAAACAGAATTTCTTTATTAAAAGAGAGGAGAAATAATTAAATACAACTAAAATATGGTCAAATAATAAATTTTATTTCATAAAATGTTCGATTCAGCACTCTTGAAATATTAAAAATTCAACAGACATCTTATGACAGGGAGCTATGATTCACAACCAATGCAACAGGAGTCTTATCAGCTATATGCCATTCTTTACACTTCATGTCTGCGATTGTTGCAATGTAACTACAGTCCGAGAGAACACAGCAACTGACTAAACCAAATGAAATTGAGTACATTCTGCAAACAGATACTGATCAACCTATTTTAACTGCCCCCATTTTCCATTTGCAATACAAGGAAGTATTTTCTCTTTTAAAAAATTCCTATCAAAATAAGAAAATGAATTTGGAGGAACACAGGTACTGATGTTTACAGCAGCCAACAGTTTCACTTTCGGTCAATAAAAATATTGAACTGAACACTTTATACCAGAAATTACAACTCCATCTTGTATTAGCAACATTATTCTTGTATTTCTAAACATCACATTCCAAGTAACGAGAATGTTGAAACTTTCCAATAACAACAGTGACCACACTTCAAAAGAACATAATCAGCTACAAAGTGTTTTGGGCTATCCTCACAAAAGGATGTTGTATAAATTGAAACCTCAATATTAAATACAGGAATCAAGCCAATATCAATAGTATAATTTTTGGATGTAATTTTCTACTTTTTGAGTTTTGCATGAGGTGCAGTGTAACTGCAGCCCAGTGTGAACAGTCCACTGGGCAAGTACTTAGTTTAAGCAAATATAAAAAAAAAATTGTTATCAGTCAACCCTACATTTATATCATACACTCTTAATATCAAAACACGTCTAGGACCTAAGGTATGCATGGACATCTATGGTCATTAAACAATGGAGACAAAGATGTAAAAACCAAAAGAACTGCAGGTGCTGTAAATCAGGAACAAAGACATAAGTTGCTGGAATAACCCAGTGGGTCCAGCAGCATCTGTGAAGCAAAAAGTCAGAGTTAACATTTCAGGACCAGTGACCCTTCCTCAGAACTGGACTCCATCCCATTCTTTCAGTTCCTCCAATTCTGAGGAAGGGTCACTGGACCGGAAACTTTAACTCTGATTTTTTTCTTCACAGAAGCTGCCAGACCTGCTGAGCTTTTTCAGCAACTTCTGTCTTTGTTTTGGAGACAAAGATTTATTATAGTATTTCCAGCAGCAAGATCAGTATTTATATGCATGGCATATTTTAGTTCTAATCAACCAAGCAAATTAAACAAAATTGCACAGCCATATTTGGAATGCACTTCATTAAAATGCATGCCATAATGATGATTGCATATCAGATTTCCTTCATGAGGAAGTTCTCATGAATGCATGCAATACACAGTTATTTGATGGAATGCTGCTTAAGTTATATTTTAAGACATTCCACTGGAGTTATGTAAGAAAAATAATTTGCGCAAACACTGAAAACATTGAAATTTACATTCTTACATAATTCAACACAAAAATAGCTTTAAATTGTACCTTCAAACATTTACTCAATCTATAAATGACCAGTAAAGATGAAAAATGAATTTTGTATTCCTTTTGGGGATGTCATACAAATATCAATAAACTTGTATCAACCAATTTTTTTTTGTACACCCGCAAAATTCAAATAATCTCTTAACTATTCAAACTTTTTTAATAAAAATATCACTTGTCAATAAGGGTCAATATGGCAATTTTTGCTCAAGAGATAGTTTGGACACATCTATGTTTAAAGAAAGTGATCTTATAAAATGCTGCAGTATAATCCCAAAAAGGTATAGTTTTAGTTTAATAGGCAATTAAATATCAATCCTGTCTTACGCAGTAAGCTGCAAACACTCAAGGGATAGATTAAGATTTACATGTACAATTTGAATTTTTTTTAAATACTCAGACAATCATAAAGGTTGCTTTCCAAGGCACAATCTACAATAAAGCTGCCGCTGTTACAGTATGTATGTATGGTCAGTAACAATATTGCAATTCTATTAAGTATCCCTGTGATGTGGTCTTCAGCCACTCTGGAATACCTGTTGCTCATTTTACCAGTACAAAAATACAATGCAGTAAATCAAAGTGTCTTTTAAACTAAAACAAATTAAGATGGATACTTTTAGTCAAGATTATATTGAGAAAAAAAATACACCATATAAAGCTCATTATTTTTGCTACAAAATACTTCAGCACAGCAATGATAAAAGGTTTCTTATCAAATTTGAAAGTAAACATTTATTTCTTTATCTCAAGTGGCCAAACTAAATGCCTGTCAACTTGTTCAACATTTTTTGATAAAGTGCTACTGTAATGTTAATGAAGAGTTATGATTTCCTGCCAATCTAGGTTCAAGTGATCTGCCTTACACTAGTCTTGTCCACAACATACCGCACTTTAAAATTGTTGTTGCATGTATTTAAATTAATTTAAAACTAAACAGACGGTGTATCTACGCTACAATGTTTAAAACTGCAAAACCAGATTACTTCGGAGATTAAATTCAGTATGTACAGCAAGTCTAAAAGTCAAGGTTGCTCGACCTGTAATACTTCGCGCGGAAGATCAAGTTCAAATATTAAAAAAGTAAACCAATCATCTGTATTCCTTTGATTTACATCAGAAGTCAAATGAAACCCAACTTCTCTAATGCGTATTGCTCTTAATTTATGTAGTAATTCAACTTTTTGCTCTAAATCTACGTCATTTTCTTAGAAATCCTCAACAATTAATAATAATAAATGACTTCGTTTGACTATTCACGTACGTCGAAAGAAGCCCGAATCAATTTGATGAAGAAATATTAAATACTGTTGTGGAACAACAATAACCTACCCTGTGCAGCCAAAATATAATACATAATTCAATCTCATATGTAAATACTTCCTTTGTACCTGCTACAAATTCAGACATTGATCACACTGATGCCAACCCAATCTGAGGTGTACAAGCTGTACTCGACTTTATCATTATTATCGCCTTCCGAAAACTAGACAATATCTACTTAAACTATAAAAGATGCATTACCTTGCGTAAAGCTGGTACAAACAACCCCCGCCATTTCAGACTGTTCTCTTCACTGAAGAAATCATAAGGTTGCTGCATGGCTTTTGGACACAAAACTCCGCATCGGCCTCAGTTCCAACCCGGCGGCGACTCGAGGACCTCAAAACACAGATTCTACTTCTTTCCCCCCACCTCCCCGTTTTTATTTTTCGTTACAGTATTAAATAATATTTCAAATCAAGTGCGAGTCCTGGCGACTTTCACATTCTTCAGCATGGCAGCCGCAGACGGGACGCGGAGCAGGAAAAAGAGAAATGATCGATCCGACGGCCGAGGCGAGAGGTCACAGACATCCCTGGATCATTCCCTCACACGGCACCGCTCCAACTTCACTCCGCTTTCGCCGCTCGATGAATCAAGTCTCCTCCCAGTTGAGTCAAGTCTTGGTCGGGCAAAACAATGCACGAACGTTAGTTACGCACATTGCACAGTCACCGCTGGAAGAAACGCACGACGCCCCGCGCTTGTCGCCAAGGTTCCCTGAGTGGACCGTGTCCGCTTCATTCTCCCCGGCCCAGGCTCCAGCTCCAGGCGTCAGTCAGCGATCCCGGGCCATTCTGATCACCGTCCGCAGGGACCACCGTGCGCACGCGCGGCCTGGGCGGCACCCCACCACGGTCCGCGCGCCGGGCCAAATGCAGAAAGAGCGCAGGAGCGGAGCGGACAGACGGGCCAGTGCATTGCACTCCACTCACTTACTCACTGTCCCATTCCAGCTGCGTCGTTTTGTTGGAGGCGAGCGGACATGAACTGTAACAATTTCTCTTTTTTTTTAAAGAAATGCACGGGCGTAATACTAATCGCTAAGAAATTTAAAATCAAACCATCTCCAGCGAATTCAAATGACTCCAGGACTCTAAATTCGATACATTGTTTTCTTTGTGGGTGTGCACGTACATATTTGTAATTTTGTGCAGTTTTATTCAAAAGACAGAGATTGCTGTAGAAACTCAGCATTTGTGCCGAAAAGCAAAGTCAGCGTTTCGAATCCAATGACCTTTCATCAGTTACTTTTAGATATATTTTATTATGCAATTTTATTCCCAACCCTTGTGAAGTAGGGACGCTTTACATTAAGTGGTACAATGTGCAACATGTATCCTTCTCCGATATCAAATTGCTAATGCGTTCAACATACATTTGGGCAAATCCTGAAAGATTTTAAAAAAGAAATTCTAGACGATAATAAATAGTTATGCATGAGACTAAGCCAAGTCACTGGCAGTTCACACTTGCGGTTTATTACATCAGAAGTACGCTTGTGGTTCGACCAATTGTAATTACATTTAATTTACGAACAAGACTGAACGTATAACTCAAAATAAATACGAGCAATTAATAGGTGCATATCATTTCCTCATAAAATAAACATTATTAAAATAGTCTGACCCGTAATTGAATTCCGCAACACATTTTATTAAAATAAAAGCAATATATTGCAGATACTGAAAATCTGAAGTAAAGGGATTACGAAGTGATGCTGGCAGTATTTGTGAAGAGATAAACAAGGGGTTAACGTTTCATGTCAAAATGGAGGAGAGATAAAAACATTTATTGATCGCTGTTACATGTACCCAGATACAGTGAAAAGTGTTGTTTGTGTGCTATACAGACAGATGGTGGCATACAAAATGCATCAGGGAAGCAGAACAGAGCGCAGAATACAGTGTAACACCTGGAGAGAAGGTGCAGAGAGAAAGAGATCAGAATTAACAGGAAATATAGAAGGAATGGATGGATAGAAGGCTGCTTTGTGTGATGAAGCGGAGGTGATGGCCTAATGGTATTATCACTGGACTGTTAATCCAGAGACCCAGATAACATTCTGGGGACTGGATTCAAATCTTGCCATGGCAGATGGTGGGATTTGAATTCAATAAATATCTGGAATTAAGAATCTAATGATGACCGTGAATCCATTGTTGGAAAAACCCATCTGGTTCACTAATGTCCTTCAAGGAAGGAAACTGTATTCCTTATCTGGTCTGGCCTACATGTGACTCCAGTCCCACAGCAATGTGATTGACTCTTAACTGCCCTCTGTGCAATTAGGGATGGGCAATAAATGCTGCCTAGCCAGCAATGCCCACATCCTGAGAATGAATAAAGGAAAAAAAGTTGGGCTGTGTTTACCACTGTCTGTAGTTTCTTGCGGTCTTGGGAAGAGCAGTTGCCAAACCATGCTGTGATGTGTCCAGATAGGATACTTTCTATGGTGCATCTCTAAAAATTGGTAAGAGTCCTTGTAGACATGTTATAGATTTTAAACAAGCAAAAGAGACTAGGAAACAGGAACAACAAAAGGGATGTTCGTTGATAGAGCAGAAAACCTCCCTCTTTCTTGCTGAGCTTCCCCAGAATGGAAATATTTTCAGAATTTCCTCCTCCTGTGTATTTGTCCACTACCATTCATAACTGGATAAGGCAGGACTGCAGAGCTTTGATTGAATCCAATGGTTGAGAGATTGTTTAATTTGGTCTGTAGCACGCTTCTCATGTATGCATCTGTTGTAATGTTAACAGGTTGGGCACCTCATGTTTAGATATGCCTGATACTACTCCTTGTGCTCTCTCCTACACTTCTTACTGAATGAGCCACTATCGCTAAGTTCAAATAGATTATATGCCATTATCAAAATCGTGCAGAGTCATCCTTCAATTTGATAGATGATACATGGAACACAAATTGAACTTAAAAAGATAATAGACTTAACGTTTCGTGTCCAGTGACCCTTCCTCAGAACTGGTCAGTTCATCAGTTCTGAGGAAGGGTCACCGGACCCGAAACGTTAACACTGATTTTTTTCCTTCACAGATGCTGCCAGACCTGCTGAGCTTTTCCAGCAACTTTGTTTTTGTTCCTGATTCACAGCATCTGCAGTTCTTTCCGTTTTTAAAGAAATAATACATTGGTTGTTTCATGCTGGTTAAGTTCTTAACGAGAGCAGAGACTGTAACACATAGAGAGATGTGGAATAAGAGGTAGTATAAGGTCCAAATGATCTCCTATATCGTCAACAATCACCTGATCGTGTGAAAGAGGAATTTTCAAAATAATTTTGCCCCTTTGGCCCTGAGTTTTTCTAGCATTTTTCAGGTCTCACCCAAGAGCTTACATGGCGATTAAGGGAGCGTTACGATAGAACACTCCAGCCATCAAAAGTGTGGGACACTCTTAAATGAACCAACTGGATATTTTCATATATATGTATTGATCACAGCTTTCCCTTTACCAATTTTCTATATAGATGCAGTGTAACAAAGTTACAGCATTGGTTCAGTGGTATAGAGACTTGTGAATGTGCAGTAACAATCTATGAAAATGTGAACACATTATTTAGGATGACACAGTACCAGAGGTGACAACTTAAACCTATTTCTTATATAGAAATAATAATTCCATTGAACTTTTGAAAGAAGATCAGGGTAGTTGTCCTGGCCCTCAACGAACTAAAATAGATTTTTATTCATTCTTGTTTATGTAACCATGCTTTGTATGAATTGAATGGCATGTTTTCTGACAAAAATAACTAAACAAAAATAGCAAAAATAACCTGAAAACAAATTTTATTAGCCATGAAATACATTTGTCTTGAAATTGTGAAACATGCAATGAAAAATTTTTTTTCTTTTCACAAGCTCTGATTATCTTCCAAGTAATACAGTTCCTCCTTTTAAATGATTTGCTTGCATCAGAAACATGTGGTTATCAAGTCACTTTTTAAAAATACAATTCAGGTTATGGAGTCTCAAAAGAACATTTAACAAAATTAGAAATTAAATGGTATTCCCAGCTATTAGATACATTCTACTAAATTTCACCCATGGCCTCTTGATTTTCAGACTTTGCATCTGAGGCTATAGACCAACTTTAGGAGATTATTAAATAAATCTAACAAGGTGTATCAATTGATCGAATCATTGTCTAGATTGAGTACTTTACTCACTTAACTAACACAATAAACAATTTGTTTACTTAAATTGTCAAGTCCTAAACTGATTCAACAGGTAGCAATTTTGTAATTGTTTGCACAGCCAATAAGCAACAGTATAAAAACTCTATATTAATTTACATTTGGAAAGGAAGAAAATGAAAAGAACCAAAGATGGAAAATACTGTACCTATAACTTGTAGGTAATGTACTGTGTCTCCTTACAAGAAAACCAAGCTGAAATCCAGGGAAATTTTTTCTGAAGAGTGCAGAATGAACCTGAATCCTACTGCTCTGTGATACTGACATAATATTTGTGTACATTAGACAGATCTGTCACCTTGGCTCAGGTCCAGCACTCTGACCTTGAAATCAGTAGTTTGTTGATTTTAAATACTTCTGCAGGCTTATCCAGATGATGACATGACCCTTATGCATTTTCAGGTAAAAGACTCCATGGCACATTTTGAAGAGAAATAAGGAAGTATTTCTCAGCCAGTATTCAGTCTGCAAAACAACCACCAAAACAGGATTCATTTAATTGTTGTTTGTGGACCTTGTACCATGCAGATTGTCTGTTTCTAACTGTGTTCAACATGGAAGACAACTAGCACTGATTCATCAGCTGAGGAGGCTGCCGGCAGTGGTTTGTAATCACAAGAAGGTTTCCTAGTCTGTATTTGACCTGATGTAATGAAGTGCCTTGGGGTCAGAGTCAAATTTGAGGGCTCCCAGGGCAACTCCTTCATAACTGTCTATCACTGTGCCTTTCTGGCGGGTCAGAACATGTCCAGAGATGGTGGCATCCAAAGTATTGTAAGATATGATTCCACAAGTATGACTTTGTTGGGTGGTTTGATACAATTGAGTGGCTTGCTCGGGCCATTTCAGAAGGCACCTAAGGGTTGTTATTATGGAGTCAGTTGTAGGCGAGACCACTATGCCACATTGAAATTGTATAATTATTTAGTGGTTGTCACTATTTGTTAACTATATTTATGAGAGATATCATTTCTAATGCACATGGTCTTGAGTATCAGCAAACATAGCCAAAAACAAAAGTGTAATACTCTAGCAGTGAAATCTCTCTTGTTATTCATTGATTCAGCTGAGAACCTGTGAAACATCTGTGCAAAGTAATTGGATTTGCATGCTATTTAAAAGTAAAATTTAGCCTTTTGCTGTGGAGAAAATGACTGATACGATATTCTGTACCTTGGTTCTTATTTGAATAATTCTCTCAATCTATTTTTAAATTTCATCTGCAGCCACAGGTAACAATCCTAAAATATGTGAGATTAATTACATGACGGATAGTTCAGCATGTCAAAATATGATGATGTGACAGGTAAACCATTCAGTGAGAAAAATCAGCTAGTATATAGGCACACTAACATTTACTTTGTGTCACTTTAAGCAAAGTTGTGATATGTTTATTTCAAGTCATGTGTTAGAATTAAATTGCATAATGGAATTTTGTGTATTTTTAGGACACTAGCAAAAATAATTATCCATACGGTGCAACTCTTAAAATTGCATTGTAGCATAAATAAAACAAATCAAATATGTTGCAAAATGGATTCAGCAAATACTATTGTTAATTGTTAAAAATTTTGTAATAAAATTGTAGCTTGTGTCCCTGTAGGTACAGAGCTGATCGTGAAGAATACAGGAAGCCTATTGACCTCTTGTTATTTTGTTCCCAAAAATGAAGCCAGCATATAAAGTTATTGCACAACTCAGTCATTACATCATGCTTCTGAGTCACTTTTTCCTATCTCAGCCTTTGTATGTATTTTAAAGATAGGCTGCTGTTCAAAAAATCAGTCACCCTTCATATACTTGTATTAAGGTCATAGAAAATGTAGCTGTAGTAGGTCATTTGGCCTTTCGAGTCTGTCCAACCATTTTGCATGATCACAGCTAATCTTCCACCCCTCCACACAAAATCCATGTCCCTCAATTCCCTTTATACCTGAAAATTTATCAGCCTCTCTTATGAATTCTAAAGATTCACAATCCCTTGTGTGAAGATATTTCTCTTCATCTTAATCCTAAACAACTGATCTTTATGGTGAGATTGTTCTAGATTCCCAACCAGGGAAACATTTTCTCAACATCTAACCTTTCATGGCCCTTTAGAATTTTAAGTTTCAATCAGAGCATTTCCATCTCTTATAAGTTCTTATGAACTCCTGAGAACCTGACCCTATTCAATCTTTCTAAATAGGAAGATTCCATTATCCCAGGAACCTTTATCATGAAAATTCATTGCATTCCGTTTAGGGACCAAATGTCCTTCCTCAGATAGGAAGACCAAAATACCCACATTACTGAAGTGGTTTCACCAAATGCTCTGTATAATTAGATATACACTTCTTTATAATCAAACTCCAACTCCTTTGTGAGAGAGGCTAACATACCATTCCAATTTCTAACTACCTGCTAGATGTAATGTTGAACTTTGTGATTCATGTACAAAAATATGATCCAAGGGCCTAAATATACCTGCCAGCTGAAGCAGCGTGCCACTTGTACTCCTCTCAATCTAGTCTACTGCATTCACTGCTCACAGTATAGTCTCCTTTGCATCGGTGAGACCAAATGCAGACAGGATGACCACTTTATGGAACATCTCTGCTCTATCTGACCTCCCAGCTGCTTGCTGTTTCACTCAACCACTTTGCTCCCATGCTAACAATTCTGTCCTGAGCCTGCTGGAATGTTCCAATGAAGCATGGCACAAACTTGAGGAACAACAACTCATTTTTTGCTGAGGCATTTTATAACCTCTAAGTCTCAATATTAAATTCAATTACTTCATAAATTGACTGCGTTATGTCTGTTCTCCATTTTGCTTACATTGTCTCCCTCCAACAGCCTTGTCATGTTTATGTCTTTGTTGTTGACTTTGCACTTAGTAACAAGGACTAATTCTCTCCCCTTTGCACCTTACAACCTTTTTATATCTCTTTTCTTCTTTCTCCAACATTAACAACCCCTTTGTCCTTAAGCCTCAATACCATCTGCCTTCTTGCTACTCCTCTGTCTCTGTCAAAAATATTTTTAAAAACCTATTTTCCAACACCCTTCATTTCTGACGAGTCATAACAAACTCGTAATATTAACATGTTTTCCCTCTCCATAGATACTGCCAGATTCAGTATTTCTCCAATATTCTCTGTGTTTCAGATTTCCAGCATCTGCAGTATTTTGCTTTTATTATCATGGACATTGCTGTGGCTGGAGTCCCTGTGGCCTTGCTTCAACATGAAGACAGTGTAGAAGGAGATAACAATTACTGTTCTGAGGAAGAATCACAGACCTGAAATGTTAACTCTGATTTTTCTTCACAGATGTTACCAGACCTGCTGGGCTTTTCCAGCAAGTTCTGTTTTTGTTATTGTTGTTGTTGATAATAATTACAACTTGGGTCAGTAAGAACAGTAACTTCCAGAGGCTGCTGCACAGCCAGCAGAGAGAGAAGCAGCAGGTGAAGATACCTCAAAGAGGCAGAGGAGAATGATGAGATCTCACATCTGCAAGCTTCACTGTCATTTTCTTCAAATCTCTGAAAGAAAGTGCTGCTGATTGTTAAGGATGTCCCAGGTCTTAATCACTGCCAACGATTGGAGTTGTACCTGTGCTCAGAAGGATTGGGTAGCCATCCCATCCCAGTGATTGAAGTTTCATCTCAGTGGCTCACTTCAAGGAATAACTGGAGACCTGTATGGCATCTCCCAATTCTCATCCCACAAATGCACCCAGGATGTAACTGATGCCATTTTCTCCCAGCCTATATTTCCACCGTGCTGAGGAGAAGCAAGCAGCTCAGACTTCACTAATGTTGCTTAGAAAGTGCCCCATCAACAATCTGCCAAATTCATCAACAGAAAAGTCTTCTGCTTCATCAATGTACAAAGTACATGTGGCCATCAATGCAAATCTCAGAGGTCTGCACCAGATATCCTGGGAGCTGTTACGGCTCTGACTTTCTGCATCCTTGCAAGGTTCTCAGGCCGTTCAAGGATAACTGTTCATGACACCTTTACAAAACCCTCAGCCTGATGCAGAATGAAGATATACTCACTCCTTCTTATGTACAGATTTCCATGAATTCAAATACTCGCAAGGTCAGCCCCACGCCCAACTCTGTTTTTCCTCATTTACAGGTCCCCGCAGATCACGTGATCTTTAAAGGTACGTACGGAATTTCCGTGACAGTGCCATTCATGTTTTTGCGTTATCTGCAGGAGGGCAGGTCTTCTTTCTTTTGTAAAAACAAAGATTTGGTGTACAACTCATGATTCCACCATAGCCACAGCAGAAAAAAAAACAGAGCCCCTGAAGATGAATCTAAATACCTGGACTGCTCCAGCATCCGTCATTGCTATATAGACCAGAAAGAGTGTGCCACATCTTTGTTTCACGCTATGTCCTTCACACTCTAGCTGGCAAATGGGGCACATCCTGGAAGCAGAAGAAAGGGGTGATTGATAGCAATCTTCTAAGAATAAAGATTGGGTTGAGGATCAGGACAATTGAATGACAGGGACATTCAAGATAGCATGAAGCAGCAAATGCATTTTTGAATGCAGAAAGCCAAAGATAACCTTACTGAAACCTGCTTCTATGATAAATAGCATTTTTTGGACTTTATTTAATTGTTTATGATTCTGTTTTTTTAATATGGGAAGTAGCCCCTGGATAATGCAAAAGAAATGTGGACCTTGCTATTATTGTTGTCCTTGATCTTTTTTGTTGCTAAATAAATGTCTACCCACTGAGCAGAAGTCTCTAAGCTGGTGGAGGGTCCAGGTAAAAGCCCAGCTGATGCATCCTCCGAGGGTTCAGAGGCGGTAGTGAAGCTGAGGGTCTCCAGTGCTGTCGTCTTCATAACAGAGGTTTGCTGGTGCCTGCAATAAGAAGACAGGGAAGTAATTGTGTAAGAGGGATAAAAGCTTTGAAGATTAAGATTGAGTGGAACTAGAACAGCAGTACAGTGCAGCACAATAATGCTTACTGGGCTGTTTGGCAACTGAGTTCTTCCCATCCCCACATGAGTAGTCATGCTTTTCTCTGGCCAGATTGAGAATTTTCTCATCTTGGGGAGTGAGGAGCTGATGTCCACCATTGCACCCCCACTGATCAATGTATCAGTGAATAGGTTAGATAAATAGACAAATGGGTAAGTGGATAAATGTGCGAGTCAGAGAGCAAAGTGGGTGATGTGGATCTGGAGATGTAGTCAAGTTGGTGTGGGTATACAGATTTAGTTGGTTGGGGGTGCATGGGTAGATGCCTGATTGGCGGGTAGTTAGGTCAGCTCAAGGTTAATTGAGTCAATTTGGAAGGCAGTCAGGTGGCTGGGACAGTCAGTCAGATTGGGAGTTAGATAGGTTGGAGGGTAGCCAGTTATGGTTTGGAAAGGTAGAGGACTCAGTTATGGAGTTATCCAAATATTAGACCAGGTATTAATCTGTCTAATAGTTGCTGGATAACTACCCAGACAAGTACTGCAGAATTTCATCTGAAGCCTATGCCTCCAGCCAGAGTAGGGATATTTGCAAGGGGTCCCAGGGCACAAAGAAATTGCCCAGCAGAGTTTTAAACTTTGTGAGCAATTCCCATACATTTTGTGCATCAGAACTTCCAAAGTATAGAATTGTAAAGTCATAGAGATGTACAGCAAGGAAACAGACCCTTCAGTCCAACTCATCCATGCCGACCAGATGTCCTAAATAAATCGAGTTCCATTTTCCAGCACTTGGCCATATATGTCTAAACCCTTCCTATTCAGATACCCATCTAGATACCTTTTAAATGTTATAATTGTACCAGTCTCCACCACTTCCTCTGGAAGCTCATTCCATAAGAGCACCACCCTCTGTGTGAAAAAGTTGTCCAATAGGTCCCTTTAAAATCTTTCCCGTCTTACCTTAAACCTATACCCTCTAGTTTTGGTCTCCCCCATCCTGGGTAAAAGACCTTGTCTATTTACCCAATCCATGCTTCTCATGATTTTATAAACCTCTATAAGGCCACCTCTCAGCCTCCAACACTCCAGGGAAAATAGCCCCAGGCTATTCAGCCTCTCCCTATAGCTCAAACCCTCTAACCCTGGCATCATGCTTGGAAATCTTTTCTGAACCCTTTCAAATTTCACAACATCCTTCCTATAGCAGGGCAACCAGAATTGAACATAACATTCCAAAAGTGGCCTAACCAATGTCCTATACAGCCACAACATGACCTCCCAACTCCAATACTCAATGCACTGACCAACAAAGGTAAGCATACTAAACACCTTCTTCACTGTCCTGTCTACCTGTGACTCCACTGTCAAGGAATTATCCATGAGCACTCCAAAGTCTCTTTTGTTAACACCCCCATTAAGCATATAAGTCCTGCCCTGATTAGCCTTCTCAAAATGCAGCACCTCACATTTATCTAAATTAAATTCCATCTGTCACTCTTTGCCCGATTGGCCCATCTGATCAAGATCCCATTGTACTCTGAGGTAACCTTCTTTACTATCCACTACACCTCCAATTTTGGTGTCACCTGCAAACTTACTAACCGTACCTCCTATGTTCACATCCAAATCATTTCTATAAATGACGAAAAGCAATGAATCCAGCACCGATCCTTGTGGCACATCACTGGTCACAGGCCTCCTGTTTGAAAAGCAACTCTACACCACCACCCTCTGTCTCTTACCTTCTAGCCAGTTCTGTATCCAAATGGCTAGTTCTCCCTGTATTCCATGTGATCTAACCTTGCCAACCAGCCCATCATGAGGAACCTGTCGAACGCTTTACTTAAGTCCATAAAGATAACGTCCACCACTCCGCCCTCATCAGTCCTCTTTGTTACTTCTTCAAAAAACTCAATCAAGTTAGTAAGACACAATTTGCCATGCACAAAGCTATGCTGACTATCCCTAATCAGTCCTTGCCTTTCCAAATACGTATAAATCCCGCCCCTCAGATTCCCTCCAACATCTTGCCCGCCACTGATGTCAAGCTCACTGATCTAGAGCTCCCTAGGTTTTCTTTACCACCATTCTTAATTAATGGCACCACATTAGCTATCCTCCAGTCTTCCAGCACTTTACCTGTGACTATCGATGATACAAGTATCTAGGCAAGGGGCCCAACAATCTCTTCCCTAGCTTCCCAGAGTTCTAGGGTAGACTTGATCAAGTCCTGAGGATTTATTCACCTTTATGTTTTTTCAAACATTCAGCACGTCCTCCTCTGTAATATGGACATTTTTCAAGTTGTTGCTATTTATTTCCCCACAATCTCTATCTTCCATATCCTTCTCTGCAGTAAACACTGATGCAAAATACTCATTTAGTATCTCTCCTGCCTCCTGCGGTTCCACACATAGACAGCCTTGCTGAACTTTAAGGGGTTCTATTGTCTCTCTAGTTACACTTTTGTCCTTAGTGTATTTGTAAAATCCCTTTGGATTTTCCTTAACCTTATTTACCAAAGCTATCTCATGTCCCCTTTTTGCCCTCCTGATTTTCCTCTTAGGTATACTCCTATTGTCTTTATACTCTTCTAGGCATTCACTTGATCCATGCTATCTATACCTGACATATGCTTCCTTTTTATCCTTGACCGAAACCTGAATTTCTCTAGTCATCCAGTATTCCCTACACCTACCAGCTTTGCCCTTCACCCTAATAGGAACATACTCACTCTGGACTCTCGTTATCTCATTTTGAAGACTTCCTGTTTTCCAGCCATTGCTTTAGCTGTGAACCTCCGCTCCCAATCAACTTTTAAAAGTTCTAGCCTAATACCATCAAAATTGGCCTCTCTCCAATTTAGAACTTTAACTTTTAAATCCAGTTTATCCTCTTCCATCACTATTTTAAGACTAATTGAATTATGGTCACTGGCCCCAAAGTGCTCTCCCACAGACTTGAGTAGGAAATCTCTGATGCTGGTTAGAGAATGAGGAAGAGGAACACTGACCAACTGGCAGCACCTCTGAGCTGGAGAAGCTCAGGGAGAGTGAGTTTTGGGGGAGAGAGAAAAGACAGAGTTTCAGACTTGTGGAACTGCACTGAAGAACCATAGCCACCACTGTAGTCCATAGCCACGGAGAGTGCTAAAAGACGTAAGCCAATGGTTACATGAGATCTGGGTGGATCATTTGGGCAAAACTCCTGAGTTCATTAGGCCATAAGGAGGGAAAGATTCCCTTTTCATCTCGAAGGCAATGTAATCACTATTACATGGTCACTAGACGTCATCTGAACTCATTGTTCAGCCAATCAGAAATCAGGAGGTAACCATTAAAATAACATCTGATATATTTACAACATTGGGCAACGATCATTGTAAATTATTCATTCCTGTAAGATGTGCTTTTTCATTAATGTTTATAAAGATTTTTTGCCAGTGGGTTTAACTAGATTAATAACTAACTTGTTTAACTAGATTATTTTAGTTTTTAAATTCTAAATTGTTCAATAAAATGTCTCAATTTCCCAAACATTTGAAAGTGTGTTAGCTTACGTTGAAATGTAAGAAAACCTTTGGCCACATGTTCAAATAAATTAATAATAAACCATTCTTCATATTTCCTTTGAAGTATTTGTTTTCACAGTCTTTTGGCTTCCTTGAAATCTCAGAAATTAATTCCACAAGAATTTTCCTTTGGATTCCAACTTCTCAAAGAAAGTTTGAAACAATCACCAGACCTGTACATATATTAAAATTATTAGAATTTCTTTAAGGGCTGTGATAAAAAAGTTCAAAAGAACAAACTTTGCAATGCAGGATAGTGCAGGCACAAGGTATCCAATCAGATAATATTTAAACTCTAACGCAAAATGACTGAGTTTTGCATAATCAATAAAACAAAAATCTAGACAAAACTACATTTTTCTTAATCACATTATACTCTGAGTAAAAGCAAAATACTATGCATGCTGGAAATTTGAAACAAAAACCAAAAAGTACTGGAGAAACTCACCAAGCCTGGCTGCAACTGTGGAAATAGAAACAGAGTTAAAGTTTTGAGTCCAATATGATTTCCACAGAATATCAGTAACTGAAAATGCTTTAAAAAAACTTTATAAAAATCTGTTCTTCGATATATTACAGAAGAATCTGCTCTCCCATCTTAGTCAGTATTGTCTGAGACAACTACTTCTGCAATATGATGAAACCTAACCTATAGGATCTCCTAGCTTAATGCACTAATACATAAAAAGAAAATATATCTACAATGGTTATTTGTAAATTGGAGCTATTCAATGTAAGATAATGGAATTTAAGTTGATGCAAATTTATGAATAATAATTGACAGATAAAGACCTTCTAGTCCATCCATCCTGTCCAACACAATTGTGAGACCTATGTAGTTATACCACTCACTCCAACCATGAATTGTAAAGTATTCCACTCTAAGTTTTTTTTTTGTACTTTCATTTTAAACTGTTGTGTTATATTTCACAATTGGTAAGAAACATGCTCATGATATCATCACCGTTTCATAGCATGTGACCTGAGGTTATGAATGTCTCATATACCATCTTACCCTGGACCACTTGAAACATGACATGCTACAACAGGCATGCTCCTCTTTTGTAAACTAATAGCTGAATGATAGCCCAGGTATTTACATGAGTAAGGAATGTAATGTTTGTGCACAATAGTTTGAATAAATGTCTGTTGGTTTCTTCAATGCCATGACATCTACGTCCAGTTTCTTATGTTCCAGGGGATAACATAAACAATGCTAAATCAGGTAAAATATTCTGTTGCAGGAAAATGCATATAATAATAGCTTGAAATAATTTAATAGAATAAATGAAAAGTGATCATGTAGAATAATAGAGACTTAGTGAACTGTCTTTGTTATCTAAATAAAGAACCAGTGTGTTATGGACCAGACCAGACACCCCCAAAGAATATTATGGAGATAACCTAGACCCTAACTTTTATATTTTTTAAAAGGCAAATGTAAGGTGCTGTGTTCTAGATATGATTTGATTGGTCCACCCCTGAGATTTAATCAAAATATATTTTATTCTTACAACACAGCTAAAATACATAGAAAGGAAGAATTGGCATAACGTTATTCAAATGAAATACTTAACAAGATAATGTATTATTTAACCACTAATCATAAACATCCAATGCAGGCAACACCCTTGGCAAAGGCAATTCAGCAATACAGTTATTATTCTCATGTGCCGTCTCTCTCCAGTCCAGTACAAAGTAAAACCAAAAGAAACAATTTGCTCTTGTTGAATTTTTTAAGACTCCACTCTTTGGGTCTGTGTGAACCTGATACTGCCCATTTATGATTCTATTGTCTTACTTTAAATAAAAAACACCCAGGGAGAACTCAAAGCTGTTTACCAACTGCATGTCTGAAGGAGATATTTCGAGACCACTGTCACAACTCCCCTCTGCAAAATAAACAGGACAGAATATATCTCTTAAAGGCACAATATCGTCACAAATGGAAGTAAATGAGATTGAAATGCTACAGTAGAAATATTCTGGATTGTCTCCTAACTGTGAAGAGATTAGATTTCATGCCCATAGAATTAGCCAAGAAGAAATGTCTGTGTAAAAATGAAATGATATAGAAATCCAATTACCTGAAACTACTTTTGAAAACCCAAGTTAAAAGGATGACAGTAAAGAGAACGAGGCTGACATATTTAGCCTACTCCTTTAACAGAAATACAACATTCAGAGCTTGAATTGAGTGAGCTGTATCAGTCTACTCAAAAGGACCTATCCTTGAGTATTATTTTTTAATAGACGAGGTGTTAGTGAGGAAATGGAAATCACTCAAAGCCAGCTGATGAGTGAAGGGCAATAGTCCATCAGGTGGTAGTTTCATTTGAGTATCATAACAAAATGGTATGAGAGGTTCATGAAACTCTGAGAGAAAAGCTGTGTTCTTAGTACTATGCGTCAGTCTATTACTATTTCCCCTTTCCCCAGCCCACCATCAGCAAATTCTTGTCCATCAAACTGATCCTGGCACACTATCTTTTATAACACCCACATGGGATGCTTTCCTCTTTTGAAAAGTCAGCAACAACTTTAAGCCCTTGCTAAGCCATGCATCCACTATATCTGTAACTCCTTCCTTTAATGTGTCAGGATGCATCTCATCAGGTCTGGAAGTAAATGGAAGTGCAAATAGTGGTGATGTGTGAGAGGCGGTGAGATGTCTGCAGAATGAGAAATATGCACAGAGGGCAGAGAAAGTTAGCATTTTGACAGGATGACATGGGTGAGAGCTGTTGAGTGGGCCTAATGCATGTATCAATGAGAGTTGTAATCCATGAGCTTTTGTGAGAGGCACGTGTAGAATAATATTGAGTCATTACTCTGTTGAGGCTAAGGAGAAAATTGGGGCATCAACCCTTCCAAAGCAGATTATTGACCTTCTTCTTGCATTTCTGGGTGCCTTGCATTACCCAGTTCAGGGAATTGACCCAAGCTACTATCTGGGTCCAGGCTAACATGGTCTGGTGGCATGGATCTTCTGATAGTCAGCTAGGAAAAGGATTCAGAGACAATAAGGACTGCAGATGCTGGAAGCCAGAGTCTATAGGTGTGAGGGTGGAAAAGCACAGCAGGTCAATTAGCATCTGAGGAGCATGAAAGTTAATGTTGTGGGCCGAAAACGTTTCTCAGGACTGGGCAGGGGGAGGGGAGTCCAGAAATAAATAAAGGGAGGGAGGTGGAGCTGGAGGAAGAATGGGTTAGATGGTGATGGGTGGCTGGAGGTAGTGGGTTATTGTGATTGGAAGGGTCAAGCAGATAACTGAGCAAGAAGATGGACAGGTTAGGTCAGGTCAGGAGGGAAAGGGCTGGAGATGGGATAAGGCTGGGGGCTGGTGAAGTCCATGTTAAGGCCAGTGGGCTGTAAGCTGCCAAGGTGAAATATCAGGTCTTGTTCCTCCAGTTTACATTTGGCCTCACGATGACAGTGGAGGAGACCCAGGAAGGACATGTCATCAGGCATGTGGGAGGGGGAATTAAAATGGATGGCAACCAGAAGGTTGAGTTGGTTGTTGCATACAGAGCGCAGATGCTCCGCAAATCAATCTCCTAGTCTGCGTTTGGTCTCCCCAGTATAGAGGACATCACGTCAGGAGCAACGGATGCAATAGATAAGGTTAGATCAAGTGCAGGTGAATCTCTTCTGGATCTGGAAGGATTGTTTCGGGCCTTGGACAGAGGTCAGAGGAGAGGTGTGGGAGCAGTGTTGCACCTCTCACAATTGCAGGGAAAGGTACTGGGTGCGGTGGAGGAACTGATGGGGAGTGTAGAGCTGACAAGTGAGTCACGGAATGAATGGTCCCTGTGGAAAATGAACAGGGATGGGGACAGAAATATCTTTTTGGTGATGAGGTCTGATCATAGGTGGCAGTAATGTCGGAGGATGATGCATTAGATCCGGAGGTTGGGGGTGTGGAATGTGAGGACGAAGGGGACTCTATCCTTATTGCTGTTGGGTGGAGTGGGTTTGAGGGCAGAAGTGTGGGAAATTAAGGAGATGCTGTTGAGGTCATCCTTAATAACAGAGGATGGGAAATTATGGTCCCTAAAGTAGGACAATATCTGGGATGATACAGTGTGGAAGTGGAGGGACACAGCAGGCCAGGCAGCATGAGAGGAGCAGGAAAATTGATGTTTCGAGTTTACATCCTTCATCAGGTGTAAACCCAAAACGTTGACTTTCCTGCTCCTCTAATGCTGTCTGACCTGCTGTGTTCCTCCAGCTCCACACTGTATTGACTCTGACTCCAGCACCTGCAGTTCTTGCTACCTCTGAGAATATCTGGGATGTCTGGAGTGGAACGCCTCATCCTGGGAGCAGATGTGGTGGAGGCAGAGGAATTGGGAGCATGGGATTGCATTTTTGCAGGAGGCTGGTGAGAGCAGTTGTGGGAGTCAGTGGGTTTGAAATGGAATTCGGTGGTGAATCGTTTTCCGGAGATGGAGATGGAGAGGTCCAGGCAGGGAAGGGAGGTCTCAGAAATAGTCCAGGTGAATTTGAGAGCGGGGTGGAAGGTGTTGGCAAGGTTGATGAACCGCCCAAGCTCCTCACGGGAGCTCAAGGCTGCATCAATGCAGTCATCAACATAGCAGAGAAAGAGGTGGGTGTTGGTGGTAGTGCAGTTGCTCCATAAATCCTACAAAGAGGTAGGCATAGCTCGGGCAAATGCGTGTGCCGATGGCCACCACTTCGGTTTGTAGGAAGTGGGAGTAATCAAAGGAGAAATTGTTGAGACCAGTGAGGACCAGTTCAGCCAAGCTGATTCCCCTCCTTGCCACCATCCTATCCATCAACACCTCCAGGTTCCTGTCCACAAAGCAGGGAGTGAGCTTTCCTTCCTTACGGGCTATGTCCTGAATGAAGAGGCTCGAACACCAGATTTTGATGGGGCTTTTCGCTTGCAGCACCTGAACGGGAATGCAACAGGGTTTAAATATGCCACCAGAATGGCTCTTGCAGTGGTAAGCACTGCTGTTTCTCTGGCTACGCAATTTCCCAAGAAGGCACCCAAGAACCTGGTTGCAGTTAGCAAGATGAGTGGAAGATTTTTTTTAATTCACTGGCAGGACATGTGCATTGCTGTCAGGCCCAGAATTTATTACCCATCCATCGTCACCCTTCAGAAGGTGCTGGTGAGCTGCCTTCTTGAACCACTGCAGTCCATGTACTATAAATTGATCCACAATGCCCTTGGGGAGGGAATTTCAGGCTTTTGACCTCGCAACAGAAGTATGTTGCCTTTCCTTCACTAAGTCAGGATGGGGAGTGACTTAGAGGAGAACTTGCAAGTGGTGGTTTTCCCATGTACCTGGTGCCCTGTCCTTCTAGATGGAAGTATTTGTGGGTTTGGGAGATGCTACCTAAGGACCTTTGGTGAATTTCTGCAGTACATCTTGTAGATAGTTCAAACTATTGCTATTATCAGTGGTGAAGGGAATGGATGCTTGCTGCATGAGAGAAGTCCCTCCAAGCCACAGTTCTTTCAGCTTTTATTTTGCCCAGAACATTACCTGGAACTCTGGATTATCACTTAAGGAGGATAAGACGGTTGCGTGAATATGATTTTTGATATTAGCTGTCGATGGGTGAAGGACATATTTGCTCCGTCACAAGTATTTTTGAAGAACAGACCAAATAACCTTGCCCACTATTAAACCACAAAGTACAAAACAACAGTATTATTACAAGGTGGCTGGAGAAATGTTCTGAAAATGTTTTAATACCAGGTTTATTTTTCATTGAAAAGGCTATTACTGTTACCAAAGGAAATAATTCAGTGTATTATTACAACAGAAACATAGAAGATAGGAGCAGAAGGAGGCCATTCGGCCCTCATGAGCCTGCTCCCCCATTCATCATTCAACTCAATAGCCTAATCCTGCTTTCTCCCCTTAACCTTTGACTCCCTTCGTCCCCAAGTGCTACATCTGGCTGTCTCTTGAATACATTCAATGTTTTGCCATCAATTGCTTCCTGTGGTAATGAATTCCACAGGCTCACCACTCTTTGGGTGGAGAAATGTCTCCTTGTCTTTGTCCTAAATGATCTAACCCAAATCGTCAGACTGTCATCCCTGGTTCTGAACTCACTCACCATCAGGAACATCCTCCCTGCATCTACCCTGTCTAGACCTGTTAGAATTTTATAAGCCTCTATCAGATCCCCCCTCATTCATCTGAACTCCAGCAAAATAAATCCTAGCCTAGTCAATCTCCCCTCATAAGTCAGTCCCACCGTCCCCGGAACCAGCCTGGTAAACCTTCGCTGCACTCCCTCGAGAGCAAGAGCATCCTTCCTCAGAAAGGAGACCAAAACTGCACATAATATTCTTGGTATGGACTCACCAAGGCCCTGTATAACTGCAACAAAACATACCTGTCCCTGCACTCAAATCCTCTCGCAATGAAGGCCAACATACTATTTGCCTTCTTTACCGCCTGCTACTCCTACACGCTTACCTTCAGCGACTGGAGCACAAGGACATCCAGGTCCCATTGCACACTCCCCTCTCCCAATTTACAGCCATTCAGGCATAAGTTAATTATTTAGGATTTTTAAAAATACTTAAACATTAAAGTTTTGAGTTAATTTTGCTGAACATTTATACTAATGAAAAGTTTAAAAATCTCTCTCCACTCTGCTCTCCATTACACTACCAATAAAAAATGCTCATGGGTAGATATACGAGGTACTTTTCCTGGTTTGTGTATCTAACACTTTTTATAATGTAATCAAAAACATTTCAATCAAGGATAACTGCACCACTGTTCAACGAATTTAGAGAGGATATAGCTGACTCAAAAATGAGAACTGTCTCAGGTTGATTTCCTGCTGTGTAATAAGTTACTGTATTTACTTCAGCTGGAACAACAGCATGATACCTCAACTGGCTTTAGTACTTTCGGCTATGGAGAGGAAATTCCTCAGAATCCTCACTTTGAACCACTATTCAGCGCTATTTGACTAATACAGACATATGCATAATGGATGAGAAAAGGACTGGTTTGATGTCCCCATAACCCAATAGCCTAGAAATGCTCAACTTTATGGCTGATCCATGAGAAATGTGCAAGGGACGAAGAGGTTAACCTCTAAGATTGCAATCTTAAATAAGAAGTCAAAAAAGTTCAAGGTAGGAGGAATGAAAATTAGAAATTCTATTTTCTTCAGAAATCCAAATTATACTGTATAATACTTCAATGTATAGAATATATTGATTATTTGTTATGCAACAGGCCATTTGGTCTTACAGCAATAGATCACAAAAGGCTTCTTCCATTTTGCTTTCTTTCACCACATAAACTATACTTCTATTCCTTTGTTCCTCACATATTTATCTAGCTTTCTATTAAAACCATCTATACTATTCACCACAACCACTTGACAGCCCAGACTTTCATCTTTGAAGTAGGAATTTTGGATCAGGCCATTACTCAATGTCATAATCATATCTCTTGCTTGGCACTGCTGTGTTCATTCAGCTCTGCACCTTGTTGTCTCGGATTCTCCAGCATTTGCAGTTCCTACTATCTCTTACTTGGCACTGTTTGCCAATGCCATTTTTATCATGGATGGCAGTGGCAGCCTAGTGGGAGGGTTGTCATTTCTTGAAAGAGGCAGAAACTGAGATGGGTGTGGATACCTTGGCAGCTGAGTTATAAGTCTTACCTGGGTTACTTGGTTTAGCAGCAAGTAAGAGGCCCTCTAAAACATTACCTTCTTCTCCCCTATGACACCTCATCATCCTACATGGCACCTTCATTCCATCTCAGTCCCCCAAATCGCCACACTTGTCCCACGCCCACTTATCCAGTATCCACTCTTTCAAACTCATGAGCCCTATAATAGCATTTGGAATTTGTTTAGATGTTCATGATACAGTCAAAACAGTCATTCAAAACCACTTCTAAAAACAATCCTTTTAGATGGTAATCAAACTGTCAAATTAATTCATGGCACTCTCCACAGCTATATCGATAACCCAGTCTGAGCTAAATCCATTTGTCGGGAGTTGGAAATTAGCCAAGCATCCATAATAGGATGTCACTGCACAGCTGTATTAATAAAGCCTCCAGAGCTGATACATTAATACCTTGCTCTGAAGGAAGTCAGCTTTGTGAAGTATGGACAGCATAACAAAAAAAAAAGACACATCACTGGCAGAATTGCAGTTAAATCTGAATACAAATATTGTTCAATGTAGAAAACACTTATCCATTGGAGAAAATACGCTAATGCATTTTAACACTTCTCCACTGTTATGATGTTGGTCACTTGCTCTTTCTAAATAAAAAAGCCCCATGGCATTTAAATATATTTCACATTATGACCTGTGAAGTTGTCTCTTTGTGAACTTACCTGACAAAAAGTTCCTGACTCCAGACTAGAGATACTCCATGGCTCATAACTCCACTGAATTATTACAAACAATGTCACTTAAAAAAACAATCCAAGTACATGAAAAAAGTGGGGCATTTAAAATGCCCACCTCTGCAATGGAGCTGGTCATGGTCATAATATTGTGTATGGTCTCTCTACCCATACCTTTATCCCGCACCCTTACAAAATTCCATATAAGTTTCAATACAAAACTCAAATATGTGTGGTATAAATAGCTTGAAATATGTTTTGTAAAATTTATTTTCATACAAAGTTTTACAGTTATTTCAATTTGTAGCAGTTTAAGCTGGGTTAATATAATTCAGCATTAATAATTAGCTATTGAAACTTTTACATATGCAAATAAGGCATTTCTGAAATAGGCTGGAGAGGATCAGCCTCCTTTGATTAAATTCACAAATAAAAGTCTGTGTAATGAATTTCAGTGCAACAGCCTTCAGTCTATGTAATGAATTTCAGTGCAACAGCCTTCAGTCTATGTAATGAATTTCAGTGCAACAGTCTTCAGTAGGACTCAATCTTGTAGAAGTATAAAAAGAGAAACCACATACAGTAACAAGTAATTCAGCTATTCATCTGACTTACTGAGTTTTCATTCTGAGTTTTAGATTTTGCCATATTTGGCTGTGCGTAACTTAGCAAAATTTTAGAAAACATAAACATGTAAAATATTACAACTTAAATTTCTTTTCTGCTTCGTCAGCAATGATTTCACCAATAGCTAAGGATGAAGTTGCTGCAGGAGAAGGGGCATTTCGAACGTGAAGAACACGGCTCCCAATTGCACCAGAACCTCCATCAAACACAAAGTCATCCACAAGATTGCCATCTTTGTCCAAGGCTTGGGCTCTTACTCCAGACGGCCCTCTGCAGAACACAGCATACCCTAGAGGTTATTTAAGTTATCGCAGAATACAAACTAATTCTATATATGGAAAGATTACCCTGGCATTTAATTTAAATTATATGGTATGGTAATCAGCTCATGCATCAGATGACATCATGTTATCAGTCCTTTTGCAGAATTCTGTTACAAAATTGAAGACTCTGACCACATACATAAAATCAATGAGATTTTATATCTGTGTTATGATTGGGATCGTTAATTCCATAGTTTGCACTGACTCTCATGAACAAACCTTAACAAATCCTCAATATTCAATTGTATATGTTAAAAAGATCGTTTTTCAAAATCATAAGCCAATATTGAAGAAAAAAATTACAGATCAAAATGTTGAACATCAGATTGATTTACATCAAACTCCTTTTCTAATTTTGTATGCCTAAACTTCGAATTATTTTTATTAGATTTCTGAAGAAGGGTTCCGACCCAAAACGTCAGCTTTCCTGCTCCTCTGATGCTGCCTGGCCTGCTATGTTCCTCCAGCTCCACACTGTGTTATCTCTGACTCCAGCATCGGTAGTTCTTACTATCTCTTAGAATTATGCACTTTGCTTTCCACTATCCCCTTATAGCTGAGACAAGAGAACCATTTGGGGCATTATAAATCTGTATTTTGGTAACATGTAACTACCCATCATGGTGTATTTGCAATGGTGTATATGTTTAGAACATAAGAACCAGGAGCAGGAGTAGGCCATCTGGCCCTTGGAGCCTGCTCAGCCATTCAGTAAGATTACAGTTGATCTTTTCATGGCCTCAGTTCCACTTGCCCACCCTCTCACCATAACCCTTAATTTCTTTACTGTTCAAAAAATTATGTATCTTACCTTTAAAAACATTCAGTGAGGAAGCCTCAACTGCTTCACTGGACTGGGAATGCCACAGATTCACACCCCTTTGGGTGAAGAAGTTCCTCCTCAAATCAGTTCTAAATCTGGTTCCCTCTAATTTTGAGGCTATGCCCTCTTGTTCTAGTTTCACCCACCAGTGCAAACATCTTATCTATTCCCTTCATAATTTTATATGTTTCCATAAGAACCCCTTCGTTCTTCTAAATTCCTAGTCTATTCAGCCTATCCTCATAAGCCAACCCTCTCAACTCTGGAATCAACCCAGTGAGTTTCTTCTGCACCCCTACAAGTGCCAGCACATCCTTTCTCAAGTAAGGAGGCACGCAGTCCTCCAGGTGTGGTCTCACCAGCATCCTATACAGGTGCAACATAACCTGCAAACTAACCTTCTGCAATTCATGGACAAGGACACCGAGGTCCCTCTGCACAGCAACATGTTGCAATTTTTACCGTTCAAATAATAGCCCCTTCCTACTCTTATTCCTACCAAAATGGATGACTTCATATTTATCAACATTGAATTCCATCTGTTAGACCTTTGTCCACTCATTTAAACTATCTATATCCCTCTGCAAACTTGCAGAGTTCTCTGCACACTTTGCTCTACCGCTCATCCGCAAACTTTGACACATTACATGTGGTCCCCAACCTCAAATCAGCTATGTAAATTATAACTGCAATCCCAACACTAATCCCTGAGGCACACCACTAGTCACTGTTCACCAACCAGAAAAGCACTCAATTATCCCCACTCTTTGCTTCCTGTTTGTTAGCCAATTCTTGATCCATGCTAATACATTGCCTGAAATGCATGCACCTTTATCTTATGCAGCAGCCTTTTGTGCGTCACCTTGTCAAATGCCTTTTGGAAATCCAGATACACCACATCTACTAAGTCCCCGTTGTCTAGCACACTCATAAGATCCAGCAAATTAATCAAGCATGACCTGACTTGCATGAACCTATGCTGCATCTGCCCAACAGGACAATTTCTATCTAGATATCTTACTATTTGTTCCTTGATGACAGATTCAAGCATTTTCCCCACTACAGAAGTTAAGCTAACTGGCCTGTAATTCCCCATCTTTTGTCTACTTCCTTTTTTGAACAGGGGCGTCACATTGGCTGTTTCCCAATCTGCTGGAACTGCCCCAGAGTCCAGCGAATTTTGGAAAATTACCACAAGTGCATTTGCTATTACTCCTGCCAACTCTTTTAGTACGCTGGGATGCATTCCATCAGGGCCAGGAGACTTGTCTACCTTTAGTTCTATTAGCTTGCCCAACACTACCTCTTTCATGATAATGATCATGTCTAGGTCCTCACCTTCATTACTCTCTTTGTCATTAATTACTGGCAAGTTATTTGTGTCCTCCACTGTGAAAACAGGCACAAAATAGCTGTTCAATGCCTCAGCTATTTCCTCATTTCCCATTATTAAATCTCCCTTCTCACCCTCTGAAGGACCAATGTTTACTTTAGCCACTCTTCTTTGTTTTATATCTTTATAGAAACTTCTTCTATCTGTCTTTATATTCTGAGTTGGTTTAATCTCATAATCTATTTTACTCTTCATTGTAGCCTTTTTTTGTGGCTTTCTGTTGACCTTTAAAATTTTCCCAATCTTCTCGTTTCCCACTGGTCTTTACCACTTCATATGCCTTATCTTTCAATTTGATAGCCTCCCTCATTTCCTTAGACATCCATGATTGATTACCCAATTTCCAACAGTCCTTTTTACCGGTACATACTTTTGCTGAGCACTTTGAAAAATTGCTTTGAAAGTCCTCCACTGTTCCGCAACTGTCCCACCTTAAAATCTTTGTTTCCAGTCTCCTTTAGCCAACTCCTCTCTCATCATATTGTCGTCTCCTTTGTTTAAGCACAGGACCTAGTATTGGATTTTACCTTCTCACTTTCCATCTGTATTCTAAACTCAACCATATTGTGATTGATCCTTTCAAGAGGATCCCTAACTATGAGATCATTAATTATCCCTGTCTCGTTACACCGGACCAGATCTAGGATATCCTCATCAGTTCCATTACATACTGTTCAAGAAAGTTATTGTGGATACGTTTAATGAACTCCTCCTCAGGGCTGCCTTGACCAACCTGGTTCAACCAATCAACATCCCCCATAATAATTGCCATACCATTTTTACAGACATTAGTTATTTCTTTGTCTATTGCCCATTCCAATATGATATTATTACTTGGTAGCCTATAGACTATGCCTAACAGTGACTTTTTCTTCTTAGAATTTCTAATTTCCACCCCAATGGATTCAACTTTATTCTCCATAGAACCCATATCATCTCTCACTACTGCCCTGGTGTTGTCCTTAAATATCAGAGTAACATCACCCCCTTTACCTTCCTGTCTGTCCTTCTGAATAGTCTGATATCCTTGGGTATTTAATTCCCAGTTGTGACCATCCTGCAACCATATCTCCATAATGGCTACTAAATAATACCCATTTGTGATAATTTGTGCCCTTAACTCATCTACCTTGTTTCGAATGCTACTAGCATTTAGGTAAAGTGCCTTTATGCTAGTTTTTATACCTTTTTTTTGAATTCTAACTTCTCCATTAATAATATCTCCCGAGTTTTCCTTCCTCTTAACTTCCTTCGTAGCCCTCGGTATAGTTAAACCCTCCTGCATAAATGTTAACCAGCTATTTCCTTTTCTACTTACCATTATACCTCCTGTTGTTTTCCCCTTCCTTTCCCCCAGTTCACTAATTTAAAGTCCTAGTGACCACCTATTTATCCTTTTTGCTAGAACACTGGTTCTAGATCGGCTCATGTTTCTTCCACCACGCTAAATGCCATTGCATTTAAAAGCTCATGGGAGCAGGGGCAACTTGACTCTGGACACTGTTCCACCATTCAGTTACTTTCTTCTTAAGTAAATTCCTTAGGATAACTTCACACTTTACCATGTTGTATATCATCTGGAATCTGGAATGAAGAGTTCTATGGACCATTGCCAATTGTCAGGAAAAACCCATCTGGTTAACTAAAGTCCTTTGGGGAAGGAAACTGCCATCCTTACCTGGTCTGGCCTATATGTGACTCCAGACCTACAACAATGTGGTTGACTCTTAACTGCCCTCTGGGCAATTTGGGATGAGCAATAAATGCTAGTCTAGCCAGTGACACTATTGTCCCATGATGAATAAAAATAAAATAATGAAGTATGAAGCTGTAATGTTGGAGGATACTGTAGTGAATATTGCTATGTGCTAATTCAAAACATTTCTAATTCAGAAAGGATTAATGGGACAGTAACTGACCAGTTTGAATTTGTTACAGAGATAGTAGGCACTGCCAATGCTGGAGAATCCGCCTCCTTGACCTGTCTGTCTTCTCTCCACCTGTCTTCTCCTTTATCCATCTTCTATCCGCCTCCCCCTTTCTCCCTATTTATTTCAGAATCCTGTTCCCCTCCCCCATTTCTGAAGAAGGGTCTAGACCCGAAACGTCAGCCTTCCTGTTCCTCTGATGCTGCTTGGCCTGCTGTGTTCATCCAGCTCTACACCTTGTTATCTCAGTTTGAATTTGTCATGCTTTTTGTGGACAGAACAAACCTGAGCAATTTTCTGTGTTAAAGTACTGACATCTACGTAACATATATACTGGAAGAGCTTGAGTAGAGGCGTAAATAATTCTGGAACACCACAGCCTTTGCTGTATTCACCGCACTCAGCTATTTCTTTGTCATGTGCAGGCTGACTTCTGTAATGGTGCAGACATCAGGAGAAGGCCACGATACATAATCTGTTCAAAGCCTACTCCTGCTTCTGTTTCTTGAGCTCTTGTCTATGATTTCTGCCTTTGTTGACTTTGATCAAGTTTTTTTTCTGTTCCCAATACTTCTTTCTTTCTCTGGGAAGACATGACAATTTAAATATAATATAGCAAAGTGCAAAGTTTTCTTCTACAGTGGGAAACAAAAAAAGCTAACAATTTGTTGATTGCCGAAGACTGGAAAATGTTTGAATTCAGAGGAACTCTGGTGATCTTATATATGAAGTATAGAATTTAAATACAGGTTCAGCAAGCAATTAAGAAAGTAATTTCTATATTAGCTTTTGTTACTAAGGGATTGGAGTATAAACATAAAGAAGTCTTACTACTGCAATTATGCAAGGCGTTGGTGAGGTCACACCCAAGGTAGTGTCTTTAATTTTGTATGAGGAAAGACATACCTGCTCTAAAGGGAGTGCACAATGTTAACTAGACTAGTTCCTGAGATGATGACATTGTGTTCGGTAGATAAATTCAGTAGTCTATATTCCCTGGAGTTAAGAAGAGTTGGATGCGATCTAATTAAAAATTAGAAATTCTTAAGTGCTTGACAGGGTAGATGCTGAGAAAATGTTTTCCCTGGCTTGGGAAATCTAGAATACAGGATCAGATTTTAAATAAGGGCTTTATCATTTAGGATTGAGACAAACAGAAATTTCTCAAAACAGAGTTTTCTTTTATTGAAGTCTTTACCAGAGAGCTGTGGATATTGAGTATATTTAAGGCAAAGATGAATAGATTTTGGGGTACTAGGTGAATCGAGGCATATCTGGAGAGTGCAGGGAGTAAGAACTGAGGTAGAATATTTGGCGTAATACTGCAGAATGGCAAAGGGGAGGGGAGAAATGGAGGAAGCTCCTCACCATTTGGAGTCATACCTAACAAAAGGGAAGTCAGTGGAGGATGTTAGGGGGCAACAGGATAAGTCTCAGGCTTTTGATACAGGAGTTCCTCAGGTGGTGCCCTGGGATCAACCACTTTCACTCACTTCATTAATGACCTTCCCTAAATTTTTTGTTGTTCATTTCATGGGATAAGGCTGTTTCTGGCTTGGCCAGCACTTACTGACCATCCCAGAGGGCAGTTATGAGTCAACCACATTACTGTGGGTGTGCAGTCATATGGAGGCCAGACCAGGTAAGGATGGCATTATCCTTCTCTGAAGGATACTAGCAAACCAGATATGTTTTGCTGACAAATGACGATGGATTCATGGTCGTTATTAGACTCTTAATTCTAGAAATTTTTATTGAATTCAAATTCCACCATCTGCCATAGTGGGAATCAAACCTAAGTCCCCAAAACATTAGCTGAGTCTCTGGATTAATGGTCTAGTGAAAATACCACTAGGCCATCACTTCCCCCTAAGGTCAGATCAATGATCAATACTATCCACATTGCTCAGTTGCTGAAGTACTCCATGTTGATATACAGCAAGGCAGAACATAATGGCAGCATGGTGGTTAGCACTGCTGCCTCACAGCACCAGGGACACGGATTCACTTCAACTTTGGGTGACTGTCTGTGTGGAGTTTACACGTTCTCCCTGACTCTGCATGGGTTTCCGCCAGGTACTCCGGTTTCCTCCCACAGTCCAAAGATGAGCAGGTTAGGTGGATTGGCTATGCTAAATTGCCCATGGTAGACAAACAGGAGGCTGGAAAAACACTGCAAGCCAGGCAGCATCTGGAGGAAAGGAGTAGACAACGTTTCAGGTATAACCCTTCTTGCCTATAGTATCCAGGCTGAGTGGATTAAGGAAATGCAGGTTTACAGGGATGAGGTGGGTCCGGGTGGAATGCTCTTTGGAGGGTAAGTGTGGATTCAATGGGCCCAATGGCCTGCTTCCACACTGTAGGGATTCTATGATTCTATTCTACAACATTCAGGTTTGAGCTGATAAGTGACATTCAGCCACCACAAGCGTTGGGCAATAATAATCTCCAACAAGAGAGAATCTAATCTCCTACTACTGGCTCTACTACCATTGAATCCTCCACATCCTGGGGCATACCACTGGTGAGAAACTTAACCGGACCAGCCATATAAATACCACATCTACAAGATCAGGTTAGGGATTATTCTGAGACAAGCAACCTTCACACCTCCTAAGGCTTATTTCCTACCTAAAAGGCACAAGTGAGGGGTATGATGAATTGGTCTTTGCATTGATTGGATGACCACACTCCAGGAAAACTCAGGAAGTTTGATCCCTTTCAGGGCAAAGTTTTTCACTTGACTGGCACCCAATCCACCACCTTCAACACTGACTCATTCCACTTCCGATGCACAGTGACAGCAGTGTGCAACATCTATAAGATGCACTGCAGCAACTGACCAAGACTCCTTTGATAGCACCTTCCAAATACAACACTTATACTACTTAGAAAAACAAGGACAGCAGACGTATGGAAACACCACCTGCAACTTTTCCTCCAAGCAACACACCATCCTAACATCACTGTTCCTGGGCCAATATTTTGGAACCCCTTTCCTAACAGCACAATGAGTGAACCGATACCACAGTCTATGGCAGTTCAAGACAGGGCTCAACTCCACCTTCTCCACTGCAATTAGAGGTGGGCAATTGCCAGTAAAGCTCACATTCCATGAACGATATTTTAAAAATATAGGCTTGAAGATTTGATTGGATCTATCCTGCTTCTATTTCGTATATTCTTATGCCCGATTATGCCTCCATGTATTGTCTTTGGACTGTTTACATTAAAGGCACTGGAATTGCAAATCATTGGCACTTGCTGTTGTTTCTGGCTCAAGATCACAGACCTGAAGCAGTTAACTGTGTTTCCATCATAAATGCTGCCTGACCTGCCGCATATTTTCAGTGTTTTTTCATTTAATTGTGGTCGCAGCTTTCATAACTTATGTCACCTAACCTGCTTTATCTAACTAGTTTGAACAGCTGATCCATTTAACCAAGTTTAAAAATTATTATATTTAAGATCAATGAAATTTTCTCAAAAATTATGGTTTCCTTTAGTAAAAAGATCTACATCTCTTCAGTTATTCCAATAACTAGTTTAAAGATTCCTCAACTGTCACTTCAATGGATTTTCTCTGAACCAACCCTTTGATATTCCTGACAAAACCTGATCACAATGTGCTAAATTTGGCCTAACCAAGGCCTTAGAATTTTATTAAAAATTTAATTGTCCAGGCATTGTGTCCTAATGATCGATTTATTTTTGTATTATCCTGCTACACTGATCTTGGACTCACGATAACCCTTCTGCCAACTTGGTAGTCCTGAGCAGGTCTTCCTATATTGTGATACATTTCACTAGTTCTTAAATTGTTACAAGGTGTCTCATCTCTAAAATACTATCTTAAAGGCTATTCTGTGTTGATCTTCTGGCACGAGTACAATTAGATCTTGCCTGACTCAAAATATTATACATTAATAGTAAAGATTAACTTTCCTTTATCCTTAATTGCATAGATATAAAATACCATTCTTGACATTGAAAAACTTACATTTCTCCAATTTTTCCTTGCAACTCAGATAGTTTATATTAAGAATCTGTGTAGATCAAATCCATAGACTATTGCATCCCCTTGCATGCAGCTTGGTGCTCAGAAGAAATAGTTACTAAATTATTACAAAACTAAGCAGAATAATTAAGATGCAGTTTAATCAGAGCCATATAAACTCTGTTATATATTTTCTGACTTCTGGCTATTTATCAAACATTTTATTGGCTTTGTTGATTATTGACCTACATTGGTTGGTCATATTCAGCATCAAACTTACCAAGTCTCCCAAGCCCCTAAATACCATGTAACTCCAATAAATTAGAGAACAGCGCAGAAACATAAGTAATACACAAATCTTGCACCTCAAAAGGAAAAGTCAGATCTTTAACACTAGCCGTTGCAACTCGTATCAGATCTAGTAATCATAACATCTTTAATAAATTAAGGAAAAAAGTGTACTAAATTTAGAAGTGGCCTTTTCTCACACAAGAATGCAATAAATCCATTTGTTCTTTCCAGGTGGAATAATAATTTGTTTCTTCCAACTTGAAATACTGTATTCACTGCTCACAATGTGTTCTGGTATACTTTCGAGATATCCAATGCAGATTGGATAACCAGTTTGCAGACCACCTCCACTCCATCCACAAGTGTAACCTTCAGCTTCTAGTCACCGAGGCATTTTCACTCCCACTCTGACTTCTCTGTCCTTGATCTCTTACACTGTTCTAATGAAGGTCAATGGAAACTCACAGCACAACACATTATCTTTCAATTAAGTACTTTACAGACGTCTGGACTAAAACGAATTCAATATTTTCAGTAAATTAATTGAATGCACTTTTTTCAGTCAGCTGTTGGTAACTTTTTTGTTATTGCCATTTACACAAACCTTCCCACTTGTTTCTTTCCTGCTTTCCTTTTTAGGACATTGTGTTGGCTTAAAACCTATTCTATCTCTATTCTTTTTACCACTTCTGATGAAAGATCATCAAACAAAAACATTAACAGTTTCTCTTTCCATTGATGCTAGCTGACCTACTGAGTCTTTCCAGCATCCACAATATTTTGGTTTTGTTGTGTTTTTCAGTAATTAATTGATCTAGTAACAGTTAGTAGCAGGTGGATTGTGTAGTCTTGAAAAACATTTCCTATTTTACTTGAAGATCAGTAAAGATCAAGACAACATTTTCTATGACTGCAGCAAACTGATTTATAGAGAGGTCTAATAAGTAACAGATAAAATCATTATGGTGATGGCAACAAACCCAAGGGACCAGAGATAAAGTAAATCAGAAACAGAGATGAAAACAGTTGAGATTCAACATGCTCCATATATTCTTACTACTCACCTTGTGACATCATTCACGGTGAGTGCTGGTATGTACCTTTGAAGCTGTTTCACTTGGGCACCCATTACAACTCCTCTGTACATTTCATTCAAGCCAAAGGCTATATTTTTCAATATAAGTTTTTGGACGCCACTGGTACAGACAAGATGGAGATTTTTTTCAACGCTTTTGAGAATTTCAATTTATTAAGATCTAAATACAACCTGAACCAACTTTCAAAACTTAACAGATAAAGAATCAATTATTTTGGTAAAAGTTGGATGAATGATCATGCTTTTCTTACTTGAAAATATTTTCATATAAATATGTGCAAAACACCATATATGGTAAAATAGTTATAAAAGCAGATGTATGATAAGAACCCCAAGATATGTTATAGGATGGATTTTCTTTCATGAATGTGAGATTTCTGGAACAATTACCATTTGTGGTTAATGCACATTTCAGGTTTTTCAAGTCATTAATAGGCTTCGTGGCACAGATAAATTGCTTTTATTAACTTGTCTAACATTAGTAATTAAAAGTGCTATCTGATATGTGATTTGAACAGGAACAATATTATTTTCTTTGAGTAACTTAAAGTTTATGCCTAATTAATACATTTAATGAACAGTTGGTACCTGAAAAGAATGAACTGGAATTGTAACAGTTTAGTCAATGTTGGAAGGTATAGTTTGATTTTAAAGTTGTTCAGTAATCTACTCTAATTCTAATACATTCATATATATTGCAAAGATTCAAATTGGACACATAGTTCATACCTATAGGACATGGCATCTGCAAAATCGTGTGGGTCAAAATCAAAAACATTGTAACCTTCTCGTTTAAATGCCAAAACTGCATTTGGTCCAAGCCAGACACTACCATCCATTCTGGGCGTAAAGTGCACACCAAGGAAAGGAAACTTTGGATCTGGAACCTATAAATCAAAAGATAGCTTAAAGAATCATTACTGAAATATTCAAAGAATGCCACTGAAGAAATGCTTTTTGATCTGATTGTTTCATTAAGTATTAAGAACTAAAAGAAGTGGATACAATTTCTGACAAAGACTTTATTGGTTGGATGATATAGAGTTTAGTCTACCATACTCAGTGGCACAAGCCTATCCATAAATAAAACATAGCCACTATATTTATCACTATGGAAAGAGAGTGTTTACCACACAGCACCATCTTACCTGGTTTGCCAATTTAGAGCGTAAATTTTCAATAACTTGCTTAATATATAATGGCATCCACAGTATTGGTATACTACACACTTTGCAATTCACAGCAAAACATCAACAAAATAAACTGCAGTTTGGGACGTCTCACACTCCTTTACTTTTCACAAATTATTTAATTATATTATGTAAAATGATGCCCTTTGTGCTTCCCTCTCCAGACCAAACCACCACCATTCAGCGCAGGTATTAATCAAGTGGCATCCTAACAAAATAAAGGTACCAGTCTAGTGATGATGTCAGTATTAAACACAACATTTCCACTGAAGTAAACGATAATTTTGGAAATCAGTCATGCAGCATCAATCTTATAACAGTTCTGTAGTACCTTTTTCTTGAACACTGCATTTTTTCTTGGACAAATTTTGACTACTTTGCCACACCCAATGAGTTTATGCATTTTTCACACACAAGAATGAATTTTCACAAAAGTAAAGTGTCCCTTCGTCAAAGGTGTCCCAAGACCAGATTCAAAGGTGTACCTTATATCTCCAAAAGGAGAGAAGCGTAAAACATTCCTGCAGCCCTCAAACCTCCCACTCAGTGCCGCATAATCTCCAGGTCCCTCTCCTGCCAATCCATGCAACCAAATGCCCTTTAGTCACCAGCCCCCACCCAACCCCAGCCTTCATGTCCCTATGCCACCTGAATGCTTACTTCCACCTACCATCCTTGCCCTGTACCATTCTAAATTATCTACAGATGCTACACATATAAGAGAAAAGCTATTGGTGGAATTTTCCCCTTCCCAGTGTAGCATGAGCAATAGTATGTAGAAATCAGAATCTTCTTGAACATTCGATCAGAATCAATCAGGTGTACCATCATAGTCAGTCAAGGGGCTTGTCAGATTCTAGTCTAAGGGGCTAGTTATGGTTAGTCAGGTACTTGGTCCTAGCACAGCCAGGGGATGTTTTTCGCTGTGGTCTGGAAATTGACCATGGGCAGTCCTGTAGGTTAAGTGGAACCAGTCCAAAGCCTAATGGTGGGTCAGTCAGGATGCTTTGGGAGAGTGAGAGACAGAGGTTTGCTCAATAATGGAGAGAGTGCTTATTAGGGTGCACACTATGGAGTTCTGGACAAATTGGCAATTCAAATCTGGAGATGGATTTCTTTCATGACCGAGTGCAATGAAACAGTGACCGTGATTAGGCGCAATTCTAGATTGAAAGTGGGACCTCATGGACATTAGGATGGATTATTGTGAGTTTTGTCTTTTACATGAGGCTGCATCGGCCATCAGAGGTATGGACATTTTCAAAGATTATTGGTTCTGGGGGTAACGTGAGCATGTTAATTATAAAGTGGCTCAACCGAAATAGTGGGAGACTGAAAGGTCATAGTGGCCACAGAGACAGCAACACAAAAGGGAAAAAGAAGGATGGTGGCGAAAACATTGCCTTACAGGCAAAGCCTGTATTTCACTTATTAGAACATGATGTTGAAACCTTGCCAAATTGAATCTAAAGTCAACTGCATAATAGCTACTAAAAAAAAGGTTGACATTGAGAGCAAACTGGGTGGTCTAAATTAGAACCATAGAACAGTTACTGTATAGAAAGTGATTATACAGCTCACAGATGCCCATTCTAATCCCACTTTTCAGCATCTTGTCTGTAGCCTTGCAAGTTACAGTGCTTCAGATGCAGATTCAGGTTCCATTTAAACGAATTGAGGTTTCTGCCTTAACCAGGCAGAACTAGGCAATGAATTCCAGAAACCCATCACCTTCTGGATGAAAAGGTCCGCCTCATGTCACTTCTGATCCTTAGACCAATTAACTTAAATCTGCATCCCCTGGTAACTGACTCTACTCCAGGGCAAACAGGTCTTCCCTATTCACTCTAAGCCCGTCATTATTCATACACCTTAATTAAGTCACCTGTCAGCCTCCTCTGTTCAAAGGAAAATAACTCAGCTTATCCAAATCTTTCCTCATGACTAGAATTTTCAAGCCCTGGCAACATTGTTGTATTCCTCTATATTCTCTCTAGAGCAATTATGTCCTTACTGTAATGTGGTGACCAGAACTACACACAACCCTCCAGCAGTGGCCTAACCAATGTCTTACATATTCTAGTATTATATTCCTACTATTGTATTCAATACCTCACCCAATGAAGGAATGGATCCCAAATAGCTTCTTTATCTATATCTACTTGTCCTGCCACCTCAGCAACCAGTGTACATGCACACCAAGGTTTCTCACTTGCTCTGCCCTCTCAATACCCTCCTGTTTATAGTGTATCTCCTTGCTTTGTTTGCTCTCCTCAAATGTATACTCTCACACTCCTCTGGATTGAATTCCATTTGCCTCTTTTCCACCTACTCAACCCGCAGAAGACAGCCAACCTCTTCATGATTAATTGCACAACCAATTTTTGTGGAATCTATAAATTCCCCAATCATGCCTCCCACATTCAAGTCTAAATCACCTACATAAATAGCAAACAGCAGGGACCCAATACTGAGCCATGTGGCATACAATTGGAAACCACTTTCCATTCAAAAATGTTAAACATCTGCCAACCTTTGTTTCCTGTGGTGTTACTGACATAATTTTAATCCCAATGTAGCATCAAAATTTTGACTGAGCACATATCTCAGAGCCCCTTGTGTAGGCATAACAATGTCCTTGGGAAGCCTCCACACCAAACCGTGGAAAGGTATAACATGAGGCTTCATTGCTTTGGATGTGAGGTCTGAGGAGTTCCTTCAATAAACACTTGGGAAAAGGATCACTCTCCCCATCACCAGCAGCTCCAGGTCCCTATTTGCAAAGCATTGTGTGAACTTTCATTTCCATAGTGAAGAGCTGTTCCTGGATTGCAGGCTGGACTTTAAATATGGCACTTGCAGCATGAACCCATGGCATTGACAAGGACTTCCACTTCCTGCCATGCCTGTAAATGTGATTCAACAAGAAGGGCACCAAAGAACTATGTTGCATGATTAATGAATTGAAGAATGGAAGATTGCATCAGAAATGTTGCTCCAAGCCGCGGCAGATCGAACGCGGTGAATCTCATTTGACATAACACCTCACCTGCACATGGGAAAATTGCATCCTTTGGGTTTCTGTTACTTCAGTTCTTATACTGCAGACGACACTCCAGTGAGAAAAGCACTTTACTTCATAAAGCACATTTTAATATATAGATAACGAGTCTACATTTATTAACATTTCTTGACCGGTCTTGACAAGCTGTGCAATTCCAGGGGCTTCATGCAACCTTTATGCACAATCTTCTTAATATTTAACAGTCTCAAAGGGCACCTGATCACCCCTCAAAAAGATCTCTGACTCCACCCCCAACAGATATCAGACACCCAACCTCAAGTGACCCTTAACTGTCCCCCATCTCCAAGGTTGACTGGGATCAGGGATACCACATACGTGCAAAAGGGTACCGTGGTAATCTAAAAGAAATGCACTGACCACCAGGCTGCTTCTACCTGGTCTAATCTCCACACTGTGGTTTCCAGACACCTGAGTTTCCAAAATCCAATTTCAGCTGATGCAGTTGGTGAGTTAAATGGCCGACAGCCTCAGGGAGCCCCACATGTTAAAACTAGGACCCACCCACCAAAATATCTCCTGAAAAAATGAGATGGGCTAGATTTGGGGTGGTATTTGAGATTCCCAATTTCTTCTGGTATTTTTGCCACAATGGAGGTGTTCTACATCATGGTGAAAACCGGAGCCTTAGTGTTTCACGTAGTCAGCTGGACAGTCATTTGAGTTTATATCCAAATGAGGCAAGGGAATTTGACAGACATGTTGCTGCAACCTTGGAATTTCTCTTTCTGGATATAAACTTTGTTAATTGCAAAGCAATTGGCGACACTGTCCTTTTCAAAATTAACTACCCTCACCCTAAACATATATTTCAATATTTCTACCCAATTTTGTCTGTATTCTAGCAGAAAAAAAAAATCAAAAGGTTTGAAAAATGTAAAATGTATTTTGAAGAAGGGTCACGGGACCTGAAATGTTAACTCTGCTTTCTCTCCACAGATGCAGCCAGACATGCTGAGTTTTCCCAGCTATTTCTGTTTGTGTTTATAATCTCTTGTGCACTTGCTAAAGTCAAAATAAAACATGATTTACATTTCAAATACTTACAGGATAAATGTTGCCTTTGACTAAGTAGTGTTTTTCAGGTTTTAGCACCAAGTAATCTCCCCGAAAAGGCACTATTCGTGGCTCACTACTGCAGCCTGATTTCTGGGACAGCCTGTCTGAATATAGACCTCCACATGTCACAACGTAGCTGCAATGTATTGCAGATCCCTGTTAAAAAAAAGTCAGATACAAGCCATTAATTACCTACCAATTAAAAAGATCAAGCATGTACCACAAGAAGTATGATAGGGTTAGATATATTCTTAACTTTTCCACTGGGGCTCTTTTAAGTAGATCTGAATTAAAAAGTAAGTTTTTTTTATAAAAGTAAATGCAGTATGCTGATGGGGGTTGAGTAAACGTACCATATGGGCAGCATGGTCTTAGTTTTAAACATAGGCCCATGTGGAACCAAAGTCATAATAGAGAAATTACAGAGATAGTGGGAACTGCTGATGCTGGAGAATCTGAAATAACAAGCTGTCGAGCTGGATGAACACAGCAGGCCAAGCAGCATCAGAGGAGCAGGAAAGCTGACGTTTCGGGTCTAGATGCTTCTTCAGAAATGGGCCATTTCTGAAGAAGGGTCTTGACCTGAAACGTCAGCTTTCCTGCTCCTCTGATGCTGCTTGGCCTGCTGTGTTCATCCAGCTCTATACCTTGTTATCTATAGAGAAATTACAGTTGCCCTGAATTGCCTGATCAGATAAATGAACAAAACATATGAAACATGCTGTATTCAAATGGTCAGATGGTGACCTAATCATTAGAAAATTTCTAGGCCATCTTTCAGTGTTTTCTGTGCTATTTGAAGGGATAGTGTGTTGTAACTGATGACACAGAGTGTCTGGGTTAAGTTCTGATTTAAAACAGATGCAGCATACTAGATGAGCAGTGTACTATTTGTCAGCTAAACAACGTGTGGTTGATCACACTGTTACCACGTTATGCTGTATAAATATTGTACAGTTGATTGAATGACAAAAAACTGCATGGAAATAGCTTATATGAGTAGCCTGAACAAGCTGGCCTGAGGTCAAGGTGTATTAAACCCAAGGGTTAAGCCTTTTCTACTGAAAACAAACAATGATCTTAATGTTCAAAAGACTAAACTGACTACAGCAGATGACACATTTGTGATGTCTGCCAGTGGTCAGATTGATCAATCATTGAAGACTGGACAGTGTTGAGATTTGATTACACATGCTGCTTGCACAGAAAAGTAATATAAGAAAGGATGTTTCAGACTGCTAATTAACCAGCTGAGGAACAAAAGTCAGTGGTTGGAAGCTGACATGGAGTGGCTGATCACATATCAGTCTGGTCTTCATCCAAGTCCAAGTAAATGGTTTTCACTGGTGATTGTAACTATTGTATGGGTAAGCTTGTGGTATATTACTATTATTGTTATATTTTGCAGTATACATTGCTTCAATAAAGAACGAATGGGTATATCCCATTGTTAGGGTTGCATGGATTATTAATATCCAGCGTAAACTTGACATACCAGGGAAAATAGGAATAAAAGCCTACATCCTCAGCATCCTTTTTATTTGTGGAGCGGGGTGATGGTGGTAGTAAAAAGGAGGAAAGGCAGAGAGGGGGACCAATGTTTTGGCCCACTTATCCAAAACGAAAATAAATGAACATTTTGCCTCAAAATGCAAGTAAGAAATTGTGCTTTATCTGCTTAGGCAATCACTAAGCAGATGGGAGACACAGCCAACAAATGGCAATCCAATAAAAGTGAGAGACCATATTAAAAACTGCTTTACTCCATATTTCTTCCTTACTCCTCATTCTTCAAACAAATAACAATAGTTCTATACTATCTTTAAAAATTGATTATTTCTGTCTGAACGCAGACAATGAGCAACCAACCAGAAGCTGGCAATATACCTCATAAATGTAATGCCCCATTCTTCCCCGAGTTTCAAATCGAACATCCGGTGCAATCTCAAAGAAAGTTTCAACCTCACATTTATTGTATTACTTAGACCCTCTTTTACAAGTCAAACACATTTGTATCTACTTTAGACTTCACTTCTGTAATACTCATGCCTCTTTCCCCTTCAGTCCACCAATAATTTTTCCAAGGATCTCTTTCAAGATTGCATAGAGTCATAGAGGTCTATGGCACAGAAAAAGGACATTTGGCCCATCAAATTTGTGCCAGTCCTGAGCTCTGCCTGCAAAACTTCCACTGCACCTGGAATTCCACCAGCCACATACAAGTCCATAATTAATAATCACATATCATCCTTTTCCACAACAATTTTCAGTCACTTTACATCTTGTATTGCATTGAATTCATTGAAATTGTAATCTTCTTTGCTCTTTAGAAACGGGAAACTCCTGGATTCTGCTGTCAATCCATGATCTGTGCAAGAGTGTTAGCACAGCCCTGCTGTTTGGAATGGTCTTCCAAAAAACCTCTAATTGGTTTCATCTTGCTTGCATTTTCAAATGCCTCCTCAAATTTACATTGTGTTTGGTACCTTCCTAACACTATGATAGAAGTAGGACTGTTCTGCTCTGTTTAAAGCTCAATTAATATGTTAAAACAGCATATCGGAAATTCATCAAATAATTCCTTAAGGTCAGGCACGCCTAATAGTTATGATCAGGATTACAATCTTTTCCAATTCTTGTCAACCAGTGTCAGCTTGCAGCATTCCAAAGCTGGGTGTGCTAAGAATAAATAGATGGAAAGTTGTCTCCACTTTGCCTCAAGAAATTTTTTTCAATTTCAAATATACGTCTTTTTTTCCACTCATCATGTGACCCTTCCGCTTGCTTTTCACACTGAGAAGCATATGAACAGTAATAAATTACAAATGGTTTCATGCTTTTGTTCTCTATTTTTTGAAAGTTGGACAGAGCTTGCTCTAAATAATGTAATGGAGACCTTTTTTGCTAGAAGAAGGAGTGCACTTAATTATGAACTGCAGTTATACCCAGGTGGGAAGAATACAGGCATAGACTATTTTCCAAATGAAGAAAGGCTTCAGAAATCTGAAGCACAAAAGGTACTAAGGAGTCCTAGTTCAGGATTTTCTTAAGGTAATATGCAG
>NC_063339.1:40095554-40120554 GCF_021869965.1 Rhincodon typus
CTCGATGCCGAATTTATAGCAAGAATGTGTCGTCGCTCCGCCCCCGGCTGGAGCTCTCTTCCACCCGCCGTGTCAGGAAACCCCTCAAGCAGGACTTGGTCGAAACCAGGCAGATTTAAACTCTGATGAAATGAAACACTGGAAGCTGCTGCCGAGAACTGAGTTTCAAAACTCACTTGTTCCAGTGCAAGAAACAATTTTAACGATTTCAACAAACGAGAATTTGCCTATGTCCCGCATGTTGAGATCATCATTTAGCAGAAATATTTATAACCACATTCCCTATTTCGGGCACCTTAAATTGGATCGCAGCTCCAATGTTTGGGAATCGCCATGCTCGTATTTGATAGTTCTGTCCTTGCAAACAATTCACAATTTATTTCCTCCATAGTTTTCAACATACCGCACAATTATAGTGTCCTGTTTGAATAGTTTTTTTAAAAAAAACTCTCCTTTAATCACTTTTGTGATAGCTGAAATTTTTGCCACGATGTTACTGTCTCAGTGACTTTGGAAACAATATCCTTATTTATCGTAATCCTTCATGATTTTGAGTTAACGCTATCCTTCCCAATGAGAGAGAGCCCCTTGTTGCAAATCCCTATTTGTAATTCCAGTGCCTCATCCTAGACAACATTGTGGATGAAGTCCATTATACCTTTGACAAATATTTGTATTTCTTCTTGAATAAGATATTGAGAACTCTGCACTACTTCAAATGTAACCCAAGTAAGGTCTTGTAAAAGTCTGACAAAGTTTTATCATTTTATATTTAGATGTACAAATGCACAAACTTTTGGGGGCTTATCTGCTTACTTTATCTCTTTTTGTATAATCTGTGTGTCTGTTTACCGAAGCCCATCTGTTCCTTTACTCGATTTAAAACCTTGTAATTGAAGTTCTATTTGCATTCCCTATTTATGTTTAAACAACATATTGGTTCTGCAGAAACTTGAACATCTGTTACTCTTCCTACCTTATTTTTATTCCCTTACATTCCCTCAATAGAAATTGCAATTTACCATACTTCCCAATATATTGTGATAATCAAATTCGGCATTATCAAATATTATGGGAAAAATGCAGGAAATTGGATATGAGGAATGTTGGATTAGTCACGATCCAATTGAATGATGGAGTAGGCTCAAGGGGCTTAATGGCCTACTCCTGTTCCCGTTTCTTATGGTGTAATGGTCATTGTTGCTTCCATTTCCTAAACCTATTATTATGTAGGTCATAAATAAACACATCCTAAAATGGACTAGTGCAGAATAACGCACACCAAGTTTCCAAGAAAGAAAGAGAGGTTTTTATTCTAATAGCTACTCATTTATATATTTCTATCCATGCAGTCATGTTCTTTTTCATGCCACTTTACATTTCTTTTTATTATTCTATCTTCTTCTGTAAAATCTATGCTGACTACTACTGCTTGTATTTATTATGCACCTTATAATAGCATAAAACACTAAGTTGCTTCACAGGGTTATCATGTCACAAAATTTTGATACGAAGGTGCTAACAAGACGAGTGATAAATATATTTTAAGGAACATCTTTAAAGGCAAATAAGAAGGGAGTGGGTTCAAGAATCATTGTATTGTGATATAGCAATTAAAAACATAGATGATTGAATCCAAAAGTAGTGCAGATATCTGAGTTGTGTTATCTGAGGGAGGTTAGAGATAAATGTGAGGTTAGGTTCTTTGTCAGGAACAGTAGAAGAGCTGAATATTATTTAAATAGAGGAAGGCTACAGAATAGAGGGATTTGGGAGTCCACATCTAATGAATCATCAAAAAGTTAGCATCCAGGTTCAGTGGATAATAGGGAAGACCAATAATGTTGACTTTTATTTCAAAGGGAATGGAGTATAAAAGGAGGTAGGTTTTGGTAAAACTGTACATGGCTCTAGTCCGACCATAACTGGAATGCTGTGTACTGTTTAGGCCCTAATTTAAGCAAAGATGTCGAAAGGCAATCCAGAGAAAGTTCACTAGGCTGAACCCAGGTATGGAGGGACTGTTTGAGAAGTTGAGCAGATTGTGCCTATACTAACTGGAATTTAGAAGAATGAGAGGTGACCTTATTGAAACATACAAGATTCTTAGTGTACTTGACAAGGTAGATATGGAAAGGTGATTTTTTTCCCCTTGTACGAGAGTCTAGGATCAGAGGGCATAACCTCAGAAGGGGTGTCACATTTAAGATAGATGAGGAATTTCTTGAGGGTAGTGAATCTGAATTCTTTACCACAGAGCACTTTTCAGGTTGGGTCATTAACTATAGTCAAGGTTGACCTAAACTGATTTTTTTTTAAAAAAATAAAGCGAATTAAGGATGAGAGGGAAGAGGCTGAAATGCAGATTTGAGGGAAATTGGCCATGATTTCGTTGAATAGTGGAGCAGAGTCAATGGCCAAATGGCCTAATTCTGCTTCTATGTATCATGGTCTTACACAAAGGAGCAAGGCCATGGAGAGATCTGAACGAGAGAAGCAGAATTTTAAAAGAAAGGTGTTACTTAATAAGGAGCCATTGCAGAAATGATTAGGGTATACTGAACTCAATATGTGAGCGTTAGTACTAGGTTTTTTTTGTTTGATTTGTAAGTTCATCCCATTTTGCAAACACTACAGCTCGAAAATAGGTGTGATGTTAATCGTTGCTTACGTGCCCAGATCAGCCCACTAGTAGCTTCTGGAAACTAATCAAGCCTAAGTTTACAGCTTTGAAAAATTCTCTAATTTGCATAATCAGGGTAATTCTGTTGTTAAATGCAATGGTTATGAAGGAATTCATGTTCATGTTGCATTGCATTTCAGATTGTTTTCTCTGGAGCGGCGGAGGCTGAGGGGAGACTTGATAGAAGTCTAAAACTGAGATGCATAGATAAGGTTGATGATCAGAATCTTTTTCCCCAGAGTTGAAATGCCTAAAACAAGGGGGAAAGCTCAAAGGAGATGTGAGGGTCAAGTTTTTTTTTTAACAGAATGGTAGTATTCCAGAATGCGTTGCCAGGGGTGGAGTGGAGGCAGGTATGATAGGGGTGTTTAAGGGACTTTTAGATAAGCACATGAATATGCAAGAAATGGAGGGATATGGACCAAAGGCAGGCAGAAGGGATTAGTTTAATTTGGCGTCATGTTTGGCACAGCACCATGGGCTGATGGGCCGATTTCTGAACACAGCAGGCCAAGCAGCGTCATAGGAGCAGAAAGGCTGACGTTTCGGGCCTAGACCCTTCATCAGTCACCTTGGAACCCATGAACTTTTGCCTCCTTTATCAGTTTTCCACATGGGGCTTTGTCACAGGCCTTGCTGAAATCCATACAAACTGTATCAACTGCCCTATCTTGTCCAAATACTTGGTCACTTCCTCAAAATTCCATCAGATTTATTAGTCTTGAATCCTTCTGACCAGGCCATGCTGACTGTCTCTGATCAAACCGTGCCTCTCTAAATGGAGATTAATTTTCTCCTTCACTATTTTCTTCAATAGTTTCTCGACTACTCATGTAAGATTCTCTGGTCTATAGTTTCCTTGTTTTAAAATATAGCCATGTTAGCTGTCCGCCAGTCCAATGGCACCTCTACTATGACCAGAAATGATTTAAAAATTTGGGTCAGGGTCCGTGTAACTTCCTCCTTTTCTCTTGCAGCAGCCTGATGTTATCTACCTATTTTTTCATGGAACCAAGACTATTTTACTTTTTACTAGAATATACTGGATTTGCACCTGTTTTACATGTTGTCTTGCTGAACTCTTTGCAATTTTCTTTTCTTTCAGTCTGGACAAATTCATTTTTATTTCATCTTGCAGACTTTTTTTTTCTGTTTAGGCATGTTTGTATTGATCTTTTCTATTCTTGAACTGAATCCAGTTATAACTTAACTACTGCTTAGCAGTTCTGCTTTCAAATCCCACCTTGTTCTGCTTCATCATTGGAAGCAAGATCAAATAGTAACTACTCCCTTTTTTTGGGCTAGCAGCAGATTTGCCTGAGGGAAAACATCCTGAATCTGTACTACTTTTTCTTTCAACCCAGTGCTTAGTGGTTACATTGCTGGCTTAACATCTCCCAATATTGTGAAACTAAACTTAATAATTCTGCTCATTTGTGTGGGGCAGGAAAAGCATAGAGGTCTGCTGGATTGTCATAACAAAATCAAACAGTTTCCTTTGTGCCTTTCAAAGAAGCAACTCCTGTTTCTACTTGGGCTAGCTTGCACAAAACTAGTCCCATAATGTAATTAAAACTCAGCGGGTCTGGCAGCATCTGTGGAGAGAGAAGCAGATTTAATGTTTATAGAGTCCAAGGACTTTTCTTATGTAGTTGAATTTCAAATCTTTGTGCAACTCTCTATGGAAAATAAATATCAGCACACTTCACATTCCAAGAGCAAAGAAAAGTACTTTTTGGGATAATTAAAGTTTTTTGCTTTACTGGCACTACACTTTGTTCTAACTTGTTTACAATTGCCATCTTTTCTTTTCATTGTTTGGCAGCATATATTGTCCATCCACTGATATGTTTGATCCTTTTGTTTTTCAGCTCTGTGTAAATTGATTCAGTTTGAACCTAGGTGCTTTTAAAATCTTTATGCTCTGGTGCTACTGCATTTTTTTATTGTACAGTTTTCTTTTTCTTTCCTATTTTTCTTCTCTGTCCTCCTGAGAATTTAAGCACTGGTGTTTTAATTGTGTTCTTATTTAGTATTGCTATTGATGATTTACTATTTTAATCAATGACTATATAATTTCCTAATTTTGTGTAATTAAATGCCTTCGTTTTTGGTTTTTCATTTGTACTTACCTCAAGCTATTAAAAAGAGAAACTAATATAATATCTTGTCCTGTTTAAAACTTTCCACTTGTAGCTCTACAGCTGAGTTACTCACCAGTTCAACCCTTTAAACATGGTCATTATGAATTCACTGAACCATTTTACCTTCTCATCCAAAAAGGGTGATAGATAATGTTCTCTCCAACCTGTGTTTTATGCCTTTTTGTGAAGTTGCCACTTCTCATTGAAGTGTTACATGGCTGATTTTTGTTCTCCTTTTATTCTGTTTTGAATTTTTCAAAGTGAATTATATGATGAGGTTTTAATTCCTTCTCCATGTGCCTTGCTGATTTCACCAACCACAAGCAAGATGTATAAAAATCCAACAAGACCTAGTTTTAACATTTTGGGGTTAGAAACTGTAATTTTTTTTTTAAGGTTAAAAGTTTTTTTTTGTTTGAATTAGATTGCCAAAGAAATATTAGCTGCAGCATCTTTCAGACATCTACTGATTTATCACTGATTCCGTTAGAGTTGAGGATTACTAGGTTTCCATTATATTAGTTTACTGGTGTTGGGCAAGAGCCAGTCCACTCTGTTGATTAGTGTAATTAGTTCCTAGCTATATTGAGAAGCTTCATGTTGTGCAATTTCAGCGTTGCTGAAGAAAGGACATATTATGTTGAAGCTTTTCATCTTGTACTCGTTAGCGCAATTCCCAATGTCAATTCAACGGGAAGTAAACATCCTCGCTTCTTGATACAAGGGGTAGACAACATTTACACTGAATGAGAGGAAAGTGCTGATCAAATTGGGAGGGATGTTGCCAATGGAGAATTCAACAATTAAAGGTGGTAGACCGTTAACTGCTAGGCTTTGTTTAAATTTTAAACTAGGTGAGTTCACTACAGTCTGGGCATTACCCTGAGAAATGAACCAGTAAATGGCTGTCATCTATTTTGTTGAATTGAAACAGGTGCTGTGTAGGTTTATGTTCTTTTGTCTGCAAAGATCAGGAGCGTGTATTAATATATGAAGCTTACCATTCGCATTGCCCAGCAAACCTGACTGGCAATCCAAAATTGGCTATTGACATAATTCTTTACACTCTTGAATTGATGTTAGACATAGTATAAGTGTTGTTTATTTCCTTTTATTCTTGAAAATCTTGGGAATATTCTTAAAGCTTTGCCAAAATGTCTTTTTTAAAAGCAATACTTTCTTTTTAAAAAAAAAAACAATTTATTTGGGATATGCTTAACGTTTGCAAAGGCTATGCTTGAATTTGGCTGAAAATTTAGTGGATCGCATATTTTCCTGGTGTTGCATGAGATCCAGACCACTCTTGATTTTAGTTTAATAAATTTTACTTCCCTATATTGAACAGCCATTTGTCATACAACACTGTTTAAGGGTAAGGATGCATAGCATTAAGGGAATTAACCTGGTTTATGTGCTGAAGTCTCTTTGGGATTGTAGCCATCGTCCACTGACTAGGAAAGGTGAAGTTGCTACCATTTGAGCCAATTTTTAAATGTATTATTCAATCTAGACTTTCTCCTTCGATTTTCTAATTGTATTTCATGTTGGGAAGCAACAAGTACTAAGTTGAAACTTGTTAAAGGAGGAGGTAATGGCTGAGTGGTATTATGACTAGACTATCGATCTAGAGGCCCAGGTAATGTTCTGGGGATCTGGGTTCAAATCCTGCCATGGCATATGGTGGAATTTGAATTTAATAACGGAAAACGTTTGGAATTTAAAAATCTAATGATGACCGTGAAGCTGTTGTCGATTGTTTGGAAAAAGGCATCTGCTTCACCATTGCCCTTGAGAGAAGGAAACTGCCATTCCTAGTTGGTCTGGCTACATGTAACTCCAGACCCATAACTGTGGGATGTTTAATTAAATGTTGGCCTATCCAGTGTCACCCACATCACGTGAACAAATAAAAGAAAATTCAATGTACACTCTGCATGTCATTTGTAAATTAACTCCTCCATCATCACCATTATTAGATATTTCGAATGTTGATGAGCATGTTTTATATTGGTGTTTCTTGCTTTTACAGAATTGTTGCTATGCAGAAAGTAAGGAGGCATGGGATAGGGAGAAATGTGGCAGGTTGGATTCAGAATTCGCTGACTCTTAGACAAAGGGTGGTAGTGGATGGAAAATATTCAACATGGTGCTCAGTTACGAGTGGTGTCCCACAAGGATCTGTTCTGGGTCCTCTTCTTTTTGTGATTTTTTTTTTTTTTTGTAAATGATTTGGATGAAGGAGTGAATGGGTGGATTAGTAAATTTGCGGACAATATGAAGGTGGGTCGAGTTGTGGATAGTGTGGAGGGCTGTTCTAGGTTACAAAGGGACATTGATAGGATGCAGAGCTGGGCTGAGAAGTGGCAGATGGAGTTTACCCCTGAAAAGTGTGAGGACAAATGGAAGGACAAATTTGAAAGCAGAATACAGGATTAACGGAAAGATTCTTGGCATTGTGGAGGAGCAGAGGGATCTTGGGGTTCATGTCCACAGTTCCCTGAAAGCTGCCACCCAGGTGGATAGAGTTGTTAAGAATGCTAATGGTGTGTTAGCTTTCATTAATAGAGGGATTGAGTTCAAGAGCCGTGAAGTTATGCTCTAGCTATACAAAAGCCTGGTTCGGCCACATCTGGAGTATTGTGTCCAGTTCTGGTCGCCGCATTACAGGAAAGATGTGGAAGCATTGGAAAAGGTGCAAAGGAAATTTACCAGGAAGTTGCCTGGAATGGAGGGAAGGTCTTGAGAGGAAAAGTTGAGAAAGCTAGGGCTTTTCTCTTTAGAACGAGGAAGGATGAGAGGTGACTTGATAGAGGTGTACAAAATGATGAGAGGAAAAGATAGAGTGAACAGCCAGAGACTTTTTCCTAGGGTGGAGGTAGCTATTACGAGGGGGCATAGTTTTAGTGAGCGGAGGTAGATACAGGGAAGATGTCAGAGGTAGGTTCTTTACTCAGAGTGGTAGGGGCGTGGAATGCATTGCCGGAGAGGGTAGCGGAGTTGGCCTCATTAGGGGCATTTAAGTGGCTATTAAACAGGCATATGGGTGATAGTATAAGGTAGGGGTGGAGGTTAGATAGACCTTTAGGTTTAGGGTAAAAGTTCGGCACAACATCATGGGCCGAAGGGCCTGTACTGTTCTATGTTCTATGTTCTAGAATTACCGATTTGCCTGTGCTGGCTGATCATATGAGCACAATTACTTGCTGCCAAGCTTCTTTTTTCCCCAATCCTTCTTTGCTATTTCAATTCAAATAATCCTCCAATACAGTCTTGAATGCCACAATTGAACCTGCTTTTGCCATATTTCCAGACAATGCATCCTATACTCTACTTGCAGTGTGAAAAAAGATTTTTCACATTCTCCTTTGCTGCTTTTGCAGATCAGTTTAAATTTTCTTTATTTTTATTGAAGCAGTAAAAGGCTGACTTTGTAACTTGCAGTGAACATTGTCCAACTTGTGTCCAAAAATTCACTGAGAATTTTGGAATTCTGATAGTAAAATTGTGTGTATTCATCAGATAATTTCAATTGCAAATGAACTACACATAATACCAATACAACAAAGGACAAAATTCTGCTACCAGTGCGCTTGTAAATATTTGAATTTCAACCCCAAGTACCTTGCTTTACGGCATTAAAATCATATTCAAAAGTATATGTACGTAGACTACTGAAAGCTGAACAGTAGTAGTTTCAACTGAACTGAAAGCCTACAAACCATATTTTAAATACTTATCTCACCATTTTCATGTGCTTTTAAGGCCAATAAATTCTTTTTCAATTTTCAAATTAAATGAATGGTCAGTTAATCTGTTTTTTGTTTTTTAATGTGAGGAAGATTGCTGTTCAGGAAATCTCTGCGCCTGTTTGAAAAGTCTCGTGTTCATGTATACTGCATCAGGAAATCTGTTACTATCTCATCTCAGCCAAATGTTAGCACCTACGATAGTAGTTTTTTAAGTATTCAAGAGTCTCAATCTTACATATTTAAATTTGGGCGTGGGAGTTGAATACACAAGTATTTGACATTGCTGTGATAAGCCAGAATGACACAAGAACCACAAAATAGCTAGTGCAATTACGCAATTTAAAAATGGCAATTGAGAAGTAACATCATTCTGATACCTTTTTAACTTATTTAGCACCTGTAAAAGGTGATTGATTTTAGTCTGAGAATTTTCAAAAATCTAAATTGAGTTCAGCTTGAGTTCACCCCAAGGACACTTGAAGAGCTTTCGCATCATTGTCTCCATTTATATTTGGTGTACATTTGACTTGAGAACTTTGACTACAGTACTTCAAGATTATTATTTGTAGTGACTTAAGATTGCACTCATATTTGAGTTTTGCTTGGAGTTTAGTTTAGGCGTAGCATTTTTGGATGAGCGTCTCCCCCACAATACTCCTCCAGTTCTGCTTGGGCAAAAAAATGACTTGAATGTAATAGTGAAATGCAGTATGTCTACTTCAGTCTGTTAAAATGCCTTTTGGGAGAAAATGTTTTTGACTCAGTAAACATAAAATCATATAGATTTAGTTTTCCTAAAACGTCTGCATAGCCTGAAAGGGTAACAAAAAGACAAGCTAGAACTAGTAACTGCTATAACTAACTTGGAATACTAGAAGCCCAGATGCTGGAAACATGGCATAAACCAGCGAACAAAATTCTTGCAGCTCCCTGCACTTAAGGAAATATGCATTCTTGCTTTCAAGGATGATGCCAGATTAACAGAAATGTGTGCATGGTTGGTATGCTAATAGCTGTATGATCAATCTGGGCACAAGCTTGCTTGAATAACAGCTTCACTCAGACTTGAGGGAGCAAATGGTAGAAGTTGCATCAAAGGGAACTGCTAAGTGATTTGAAGTTAAGAGTATCAAAATTATAACAAGTCTTTAGTAGGTGACCAGTGGCAGTGGTGTATTATTGGGACGATAAAGTGAGACAGTTGGAAGTTAGCAAGCTGAGGACAATTCTTTTCTAGTGGCTGCAGCTAAAAGTGCGGGAAGCTGCAAGATGTTGGAGAATTCCATTTCAACAATGAAAGTTAAGTGCTATAAGGGTGCTTAATCCAAGGGGAACTGAATTGCAGCAAAATCAGTAAACTGAATGAAGATGAAAGCTATCAGTCATATGAAGAGAAAACTTAATGCATAAGAAGAAGAGAAGTTTGGGAAGCTACATAATGGCAAGAATCAAAAGATGGGCTATCAGCTCAAGAACAGATGGGAATACAGCAAATGTTTCATTATTTGGCACCTATTAGTACCAGGAGTGTGCCAGTTGATCAATATTCCGGTTCATCAAGATGTCAATGTAAAAACACATGCTAAGTAATAGAAACATAATGCAGGGGATATACACATTATTGTTATATTTTATTTACAGCATAAATCATTAAATAACAAAGCAACTTTGCTTTGAATAAAACTTGTTGGCAGGGAACCTTGTCACGCTCAACTGACTACTTAGACATCACGGAGATCGTGACAATGCAATAAACTTCCAGTATTTGAGGTATACAAGTTTTTTGCTGGTTTTTCAAGGGTGCCAGTTAGAACAAAGTTTGCTGTACTTTTGAAGAAATGAAATAGTGAGGAAAGTGACTCTGAGCAACTAGTTGATGCTGCTATTAATTTCTCAAACTTTCTTATTAACTAGTAAAATACAATGACAAAAAGCCAGTGAATCCAAAGGTTTGAGTGATCTTAAAGATGTACATAAAGCTATGTTAGAAAGTAAGTACTTCATTACTTACTTATTATTTAGGAGCATTTTTGATGATAAGAACTGAACTGCTTGATCTGTTTATCTGTCTGCCCACACTTTTGGCTGAATTAAAGCATCAGGAGTCTACATAAGTAATATTTGAGACCCAATTCAATATGGATGCCTTGCAATGTGAGGGATTAATGAGGTTTCTGTGCTTTTACTTTTTGGTTGTTCTATGTCAAGCTATGAAAAGAAGTCGTGGAAAAGAAGAGAGGTTGTACTCGTGCAGTTCTTTGATAAATGAAGCTTTGGAGAGTTAAGTGTTTTTCATTCACGTACTGTGCATCAAATGAGTATTTGGATAGAATAAGTAGAAGCACATGATGAATTAACTTCTTTTAAACAATGGTCAAAATTGCCCATGTTGTACCAGGGTTGCACTTTTTAGTTCAGCACTAATGCATCTTGTGTAAAATTGCTTGCATTTTGACCCTTAGCTATCTTCTAACTAATCTGCTCAGCAATATTACACACCTCTGGTGCGAGTGGGATTTGAAGCCAGGCCTCCTGATTGGGATACTATCACTGCATCACTTAGCCAATTGCTTACATTCTAATCTAGTTTGAAATGAGAAGTGAATAACTGAAAAGTTATTGTATGCCCACCTTCAGAAATCTTCAGAAGGATCTGAATTAATGGCAAGTATTCATGATTTGATTCTTTTGAAGGCATTATCCTGAAATCTGATGAAAGTGACACCGAGAGACAATCGTACTTAAGATTACCTGAAATAGTTCGCAATAGATTGTGGGGTGTTTGTTTGTCATCTTGTGGAAAGTGATTTTTGCAGTGAAGATTTTTTTTGAAGTTCATCCTGCGTACCACTGTTACACCTGGCCTTATCGAGGGTTACAGGAAGAAGGAGAGAGAATGGGTTTGAGAAACATATCAGCCATAATCGGATGTTGGGCTGAATAGCCTAACTGTTTCTATATCTTATGGTATCTTCTTCCCTCACCAGGGAAGCTCAGCAGAGAGCTGCTCTTGGGTCTCCCTGAAACCAACTGATCTTTCTTTCAGTTCAAAGAGTTGTCTATAACCAGGTGCTGCAAGCAGGCACGTTCCAAGATACTAACTGATGTGAAAAAGCTTGGGGTGGTTGTTACGGAGGCACAATGGGGAAATGGCTCTGATTAAAGCCATTTAGACATAGAACACCAAGGGGATGGAAATGGTGTATAGGATCCCTTGAACTTATTGCCTGACAATATATATGGTGAATATCAAGACTATTGAAATTGTTGATCAGAGTGGAACACTGAGAAGCGTTAAATTCTGTCACACTTTAAAAACCACTTAAGTTGAAAGTCACACCATGTACTTGATAAAGTTTGTTAATGTTTTTGGAAAAGGAAGTTTACGATCCCATGACACTTTGTCAGCAAAATGTAGGGAATTATCTGCAGTGTTGTGGCTAATACTTATCCCTTAATCAACACCTCAAACTGTCTGTTTTTGAGCTTGCAATGTAGAAATAGGATTCAGTATTCCCTACATTACATCAGTAGCTGAACGTCAAATATTTCTTTGGCTGCAGCACAACTTAAAGATGCCTAATAAAAGATGATGTAGAAATGCGAATCTGTCTTTTGTTTACTTTCTGATTTCTGTTTTCCAACCCATTGCAAGCCCATGTCACAAGGTCACTCCAATTCAATGCACCTTTGCTTTTTGAGGACCCTTGCTAAATATGATGTTTGAGTGTCAAATGCTGGTCTAACCAACCACACACCTTTTTTCTTGCTGTCCTTCAAATCACAATGTATAATCTCTTGCATCTGCTTAAGCAGGCAGCTTGCAATTGTGTAAATTTTTTTGTGTGGAATGTTGGCATCTCTCAGTGGAACCTTCATTTGGTATTTATGCAGAGCCAAAAGGTTTCTGAGCATTATTGTAATTGTGTGTCTATACATTTAGCTTCTAGGTTGGCCATCTAAAAGCAAAACAAGTTGGAATGTAGAATGTTATTAGTGCATTGCATGGAATATTCCTATCTTAAACTCATGAGTAGTACTATTTGGCTCGGTTTTACTTGAAAGTATTCTCTTTTGTTTCATTACAGGCAAGGAATCTACAGACTGGAGAGTTGGCTGCAGTTAAAATTATCAAATTGGAACCAGGTAAATTTTTCAATTTAGCAAAGTATGCCTTGAATCTGAAGCAGATATCATAAAATGCTTTATCCTTTTATAGGCAAATGATACAATTGGATTTCTGTATTTACGTAGGAACTAATTTTTCTCACCATTGTTTACCAAAACTGCTTTAGAACCACTCATTTAGGAAATTTATTAACTTGAGGAAATTCATATGGGAAAATGAAGTTTTGTTTTACTAAATTTTGATATGCAGTTAGCTCAGGTTAATCCTTAAAATTGTTTTAAAGCAGTTTTGTGGCATGCTGATACAGCTGATTAAATACCCCTGGTCATCCTAACTGCTGAAGATTTTGTTCAAATTTTTATTTCACTTCATTACCTCTGCCAAGTTGTCTGAAGTTTGTTTTGTGAACAATCTCGCTAACATTGAGAGATGGGGTGAATTGACTTTCTTTTAGATTGTGGTCGGTTGTTTTATTTAGAACTTTTTCATGGTTCTTTTGTGTTGTGAATTGTGTCTGCTGCTTGACAGGATAGAAACAGAGAGCGGTAGTTTACCCATATAATTTTTTTAAGACAGTAAGAAAGTTGAGGGTTGTGCGGGAAAAGTGGAGCTGAGGATGGTCAGATCAGCCATGGTGTAATATCTGGTGTAATTGAATCTCTGCTGGAAGTACTAAGTATGTGTCTCAACTCTGCACACATGACACTTGATTATCAGGTCTATACAGCTAAGTTAGCAGTTTACAACTTCTTTCAATAATATAAACAACTGACAACCTTTGTCATCAACTAAAGGTCTTACTCATAACCACTGCAATTGTATTTTCAGGAGGTTCCATTGGCAAAACGTTATTAGCTTAGCTTTGTCTTGAGAGGCTGTGGGTTGCTTGTTAAGGATCTAACGATAATTTTTTTTTGTTTACCTATTGAAAACTTTATTTAATTTTTGTTTGTCAGAAAAAGTGTAGCTGATAGCAATGATGCCAAACTGTAGTCCCTCTTAGCCCTAATTCATTTGCTGCGTCAACATCCATTCTTGTGTAAAATTTCTCAATCCTGGATACTTAGTCCAAACAATATTGTTTTTTTTTGGGAGACCTGCTAGAGACCCTAGTGGCCTGATTTGAGTGGCTAAAACTAGGTGAAACTATTGGTGTACGAAGTTATTAGAGTAAATTGGACAAAAAAACCTGACTATAAATGTGCTTGTGGAAAGTGGATAGATACTGGTCAAATGAGTATCACTATTATGTGGAGGAGCATAGCTTTGAAATACTTAGTTGTGTACTATTGAGTCACTTTGGCACTAAACGTGCGAGAAAGGTCTGGGCTTGTCTGTTGAAGAATTGATAAGTGAATAGTGGATGAGTCTTTCTTAATACCAAATAAACACTAATTGCACTGAACATCTGTCTCCAAACTTTTAATTTTAAAAAAAAAACTTTTAATTTGAAGATGGGGGCTTTTTTGTCTTCTCATTCAATTGCATTTTTTTTCTCTTTCTTTGAACGTCATTTTGCATTTTATTAACAATGCAGACTTACATTTCCTGTTTCAGACTTTGCAAGTCTCAGTAAAGTTTCATCAGTCTGATTAGGGGGAGGCGTGTTTTGTTTTTCCCTATTTTCATTGGTCCCTGAAGCTTTTCAGAGGGTGGCAAGCTATTTCATGTTTCTAATTGCCACAAGTTGCAGGGCAAATTTTTCCACTTAATCAGGCTTCATTTTACCATTGGGCACTTATATCCTCCTTGCATTACATCCACTTGAAAGTGTAGTGAAATTTCACACTAGGAAAATATTTGCTGTCATTGAGAAGTTGGTTCATGTGCTACTGACTTGCAAAATCAAGACGACTATCTTAAGATGCACCACTTGCTTGTGATTTTTATTCTATCCTGCCTTGTAGACTTTTCAATGTAGTGAGATAAATGAGTGATCTACCAAAATGTGATTAATCAGTACAGGTGAAAAATTTAAATTTAAAAAAAAATATTGTGGATACTAGAATTGGAAAGAAAGACAAAGTGCTGGAGAAATTCAGCAGGTCTGTCAACATCTGAGGAAAAGAAACTTCGAGATGCTTCAAAGTTGCTTCGAGCCCAATATGACTCTTCTTCAGAACTGAAGGGAGCTGGAAAATTATGATTTTTATGCAAGTGACAAACTTGCACAGAGCAAAAGACAAAAGCAGTCATAATGATGGTGATGGAGAAATAGACACATGAAATGGATGAATTAGTTATGAAAATGGATCCATTCTGCTGAGAGCAAAGCCAACAAGACACAAACCAGACACTGCTGGGGGAGCGCAGGGGATACAAGAATGATGAAGCATAGAGAAGTTGTGGAGCCCAATCCTGAGTCCTAGTAGTTGTAAATTGTCTAAGCAGAAAATGGTATGCTCCTCTTGTTTGTGTTAAGTTTTTTTTTTTTTGTTGCAACACTACAGTCCAAGGAAGAAAGCAATGGCATGACAGCAAGGTGGTTTATTGTAATGGCAAGCATCTGGAAGGCGGGGGTCATTCCTACGGACAGATTGGTGGTATTTTGTGAAATAATCACCAAAAAAACCATTAACTAAGGGGAATCCACTTCAATGGGGCAAGGACGGAGCTGGATCAGGTGGATTGAAGTCACTGGTTGGCAGGAAATTTTGTAGCTGAATAATGGGCTGCCTTCAAAGAAAAGGTAGTTTGGGTATTGTCAAGTTATATTCCCTGTATGGGGAAAGATAGGGCAAACAAATGCAGAATTCCCTGGCTAAACAAGAAGGTGGAAATTAAAACAAAAGAGACCACGTGCTGATGATGTATTTGTTAGAAAATATATTTGAGAACCATGCTGAATATCGAAGGTTCAGAGGCAGGGTTCAAAAGAAAAACAATTAAGACAAACAAAAAATTCTGAAGAGACCAGCAGCAAACATAAATTAATAAGTCTTCTGTAGGCATGTAAATAGTAAAAGGCTGATAAAAGGAGAATTAGGCCAAGTGGAGACCAAAAATGGGATTTACACATGGAAACAGGGTGTCTGGGTGAAGTATTAAATGAATACTTTGTATCTATGGCGAAGATGGATACAGATGCTACACAGTGACAGAAGGAAGGGTTTGAATTTGAGGCACCAGGACCAAATGAGATACATCCAAGGATACTGAAGAAAGTGAAAGTGAAAATTGAAGCTATATTGGCCATAATTTTTGAGCCTTCCTTAGACTTTTGAGATGATGCCATAGCCCTGGACAAGTGAAAATATCAACTTCAAAAGAAAGCATGTAAGGATAAGCCTAACAATTACAGATCAATCAGCTTAACTTCACCTAGTGAAAAAATATCCGGTAGAAACAATTCAGGGTGAAATTGATAGTAACACAGACAAATGTGAGTCAATTAAAGTGGATTTCTGAAGGGATAATCATGTTTAACTAGCTGAAGATTTTTGAAGAGGTAATAGCGAATGTTGGTGTGGTGTACATGATTTCCAAAAGATGTCTGCAGTGCTACACAACAGACTTATGAGGAAGAAATAGATCTTGTGAATTTCAAGGGCTAGTGGCAACATGGGTATAATATTATCCCGAGTTATAGGAAACAAAGTAATTGTTTATGGATATTTTGTTGGTTCTTATGGCGCAACGGTAGCGGCCCCACTTTTGAGCCAGAAAAGCCTGTGTTCAAGTTCCACCTGCTCCAGAGGTGTGTCACAATATCTCTGAATAGAAATATCTTATCTATTTCTTGGGCTGGGAGAAGGTTCTGTCATAGATTTCCTAAAGGTCAGTACTGAACCTTGCTTTTCCTGATTTAAAAAATATAGATCATGGAGTAGAAGGGACAGTTTCATTCTGTAGGCATTGCAAAGCTTGAAAGCATTCTGATGTATAGAATTTCAAATTAATATTTGATAAGTTTGTGAAGTGGGCAGAATAAATGGCAGATGAGAACCGAACGAACTGCGGACACTGTGAATCAGGAACAAAAACAAAGTTGCTGGAAAAGCTCAGCAGGTCTGGCAGCATCTAAGAAGGAAAAGAGTTAACATTTCGAGTCCAGTGGTTAGTTTTACCATTTATATACCTATAATAAGATTTATGGCAATTGTTTAGCTATTCTTGAGTGGCATTACTGTGCTGATAACTAAAAGAAGATAACTGTTTCAGTGACTGAGTAGATTATATGCTTAAACTGAAAATAACAATTATGTTGGAAAAGCTCAGCAGGTCTGGCAGCATCTGTGAAGAAAATAATCAGAGTTAACGTTTTGGATCCGATGACCCTTCCTCTGAACTTAATGACAGTTGACGGTCACTGGACCCGAAACGTTAACTCCCTCTCTTTCTTTTTTTTTTCTTTCACTGATGCTGCCAGACCTACTGAGCTTTTCCAGCAACTTTGGTTTTGTTCGTGAAATGGCAGATGAGGTTCAATGTAGGGAAGTTGAGGTAATACATACGGTACAAAGAACAGAGAGACAACAGAAAATGAAGGGTATTACTCTAAAAGGTTTGCTGAAGCAGAGAGACCTGGGTGTATGTGTGCATGAGAGGGAAGAAGATGAAATATGAGGATAAGCTAGCTAGTAGTATAAAAGAAGATTGCTAGAATTTTTAAAAATGTATGAAAAGTAAGAGAGAGGTAGGAGTGAACTTCAGACCAGTGGAAAATGAGGCTGGCGACATGGGGAGACGATGGCCTAGTGGTATTATCGCTGGACCATTAATCCAGAGACTCCAATAATGTTCTGGGGACCTGGGTTCGAATCCTGCCATGGCAGATGGTAGAATTTGAATTCAATAAATATCTGGAATTAGACTCTTAATGATGCCCATTGTTGGAAAAACCCATCTGGCTCACTAATGTCCTTTAGGGAAGGAAACTGCCATCCTTACCTAGCCTGGACTACATGTGACTCCAGACCCACAGCAATGTGGTTTACGCTTAACTGCCCTCTGGGCAATTAGGGATGGGCAATAAATGCTCCCTAGCCAGCGACTCCCTCCTCCCATGAATGAATAAAGGATAATAATGGGGAACAAAGAAATGGTGGAGGAACTGAATTGGTACTTTGCATTAGTTTTCACAGTGGAAGGCGCCAGCAGCATACCGGAACTTCGAGAGTAAGGGGACGGTGAGTGTAGTGGCCATCAATAAGGAGAAGGTGCTGAGGAAGATGAAAGATCTAAAGGTGGATAGTTAACACTGACCAGATGGACTACAATCCAGAGTTCTGAAGGAGATAGTTGAGATTGTAGAGGCATTGATGGTGATCTTTCAGGAATCACTGGAGTCAGGGAAGGTCACAAGTGACTGGAAAATAGCAAATATAACGTCTCTGTTTAAGAAGGGAGGGAGGCAGAAGACCGGAAACTAAAGATCAGTTAGCCCGAGTCCATTATTAAGGATGAGATTGCGGAGTATTCGAAAGTGCATAGTACAATAGGGCTGATTCAGCACCATATCATCAAGGGGAGGTCGTGTGTCAAATATGTTAGCATTTTTTGAGGAAGTAGTAAGCAAGTTAGATAAACGAGAGCCAGTGGATGTAATCTACTTGGATTTCCAGAAGGCCTTTGACAAGGTGCTGCGCAGGACGCTGCAAAACAAGATTAGAGACCATGGTGTTCGGAGCAAGGTAGTGGCATGGATAGAGGATTGGCTGATTGACAGAAGGCAGAGAGTAGGGACAAAGGGTTTCTTCAGGACTTCAGCTGTGACCAGTGGAGTTCTGCAAGAGTTAGTATTGGGACCACAACTACTCATTTCAAGAGAGAGAGAATACAGGAGCAGAAATGTACTGCTTAGGATGGACGGACAGCATTTGGAATATTGTGAGCAGCTTTGGGCCCTGTATCTAAGAAAAAGAGTTTGCTAGTGTGGGAAGGGGTCCAGAGGAGGCTTACAATAATGATCCAGGGGATGAAGGGCTTGACATATGAGGAGTGGTTGAGACTCGATGGGATTTAGAAGAATGATGATGGGGGTTGGTGGGGCGGGGGGATCTGATTTGAAACTTTTAAAAATACTGAGAGGCCTGAATAGAGTGGACATGGAGAAGATGTTTCCACTAGTAGGAGAGACTATGTCCTGAGGATGCAGCCTTCGAGTAAAGCGATGACTCTTTAGAACTGGGATGAGGAGGAATTTCTTTGGCCAGAGAGTGGTGAAATGTGGAACTCTTTGGGGCAGAAAACTGTGGAGGCAAGTCATTGTATGTATTTAAGATAGGTTCTTGATTAGCAAAGAGATCAAAGGTGACAGAGAAGGTGGGAGAATGGGGTTGAGAAACGTATCAGCCGAGATTGAATGGTGAAACAGATTAGATGGACCAAATGGCCGAACTCTGCTCTTTGAACTTCTTGATCTATAAGTCATTAAATGTAGCAGGCCAACAAGAGACCACTTTATAAAGCCTAGGATACTGTACTGCATTTGTATGAACTTATGCTGAACTTGATTAGGACACTAAGTAGACCTAAGCTGGAATATTGTGTGGAGATATGGGCATCTCTCATCAGGAAAGAACAGAATATTGCAGCACAGGAACAGGCCCTTCAGCCCACCATGAGAAACTGATCATGGATGGGAAAACTTGGGATTATTTTCTTCAGAGAGGAGAAAGCTAAGAGGAAATTTTTATTATTTGTTCATGGGATGTCGATGTTGCTGGCTAGGTTGGCATTTATTGTCCATCTGTAAATACTCGGAGGGCTGTTAAGAGTCAACCACATTGCTGTGGGTCTCGAGTCCCATATAGGCCAGAGTGGGTGAGGATAGTATATTTCCTACTCTATGGAGGACGCAAGTGTTCTGTAGGGATGAGATTTTAGAACAATCAACAGTGGTTGTAATTAGGCTAGGGTTCTCTTCCAGACTTTTGTTGAATTCAGTTTTCACCATCTGCCAAAGTGCTTCAGTATATTGGCCTGGGGTTTTGGATTACTAGCCCAGTGACATTACCAGTACGCCACTGCCTCCCGTGTGATAATTTGGTAGATGTTTTCAAAATCCTGTTCGTTCTGGACAGAATGAATAGGTGAAACTGTTATAAACAAGAGTACATAGAAATGTGCCAAAGAAGCAATGATGAGGTGAAAACAAACCCTTTTCATGGAGTAGTTTGGGATTGGAATGCAATGTCTGGATGCGTGATAGAGTGAGGTTCAATTGAAGCATTGAAGAGACCCTGTGTTTGTTTGTTTTATTTTTATTCAAATAATGTAGAAAAGGCACTATGGCACCAAGTCTTCATCAGAACTGTTCAGGTGAAGAGTTAGTAGATTCAAACCATTAACTCTTTCTTCCCATGTGCCTGTAGACTTTGCTGAGTTTCTCTAGCAATTTCCATTTTTGTTTCAGTTCTCCAGCATCCACAGTTCTTTGCTTCAGTATGTTGCAGTGCAAGTAGGTTATGTTTTGCACATTCCTTGCTTTTTTTTTCATCCATTGCACAGGTTCAAATGCAATTATCATGAAAAGATTTTTTGGAGGGTGCAGCATATCTGCTGGGAGGAAATGCTGCTCGGGTCTGAATTCTTCAGTAAGGAAATGTAAATCTCTGAAAAATGTTGCTAAGAGACCAGACGTGACCACATCTGCATGGTTCCTTGATTTCTGAAATATGACCTTTTTTCTGGCGATCTAGAATTGGTGAAGTGATTTTACACTAGTGTTACTTCGGCTACTTCGCTATTGTTGTTTCCTTAATTTTATAAATGTGGGTTTTGTTCTGTAAGTACTTCTCTATATAAGAAGTTTCAATGTTTGCAATCGTTTTGGATTTCAATTGCATGGATATCTAAAATTAATATAAATTCAAATTTTATTTGAATTTGTCGGTTTGGCTTGATCTAACATTAAAGATTTGAGGTCATTTACAGCTGTAGTGTCCTCACCGGATGGTAAGAGCAATTTTGTAAATTTTAGTGAATAAAACTGCATATTATTTATTCTTGACTAACATTTGCAGCATAATTTGAGCATTTACAATTAATCGAAGCAATGACTGGATTGTAACTGGTAATATTGAACTCCTGATTTGAATTGTACTAAGAAAGTGTCTCATGACAAACTTGAAGGACATACAGCAAACATTAGTAGGTCATTGTCAATGTCTGATCAGAATGTTTTGTTTTCTAGCAGAAGACAGTGGTAAGAACTTTTAAAGAAAACATTTTTTTTACTGTTGTTTAGTTTCTTTTAATTTTGTTCACGTATTTTAAAACTGGACTATAGGTGGTGTGTGAGGACAGCACAAATTAAATGGTAGCAACTAATTGCCTCCACCCTCAATCCCCCAAAGAGAGTTCAGGACATGTAAAGATAGCTGGGTCTGATGGTTTAAATTGCTGACTGAACTTTAACTATCCACCAACTTTGATTTTTGTCAGTCTACGATTACTGAATATTGTTTTGCTCTTTGAACTTTTCTGTTAGTACTTTGCTATCAAAATACTTGTCAATTCCTCCTGATAGCTCAATCAGTTTTGAATTGCACACTTCTCTTCTGCTACGTCTGTAAAGCAATTATTCTTTTCTGGTGCTAAGACATTTACACACTATTGCTTTAGCCTTAAAGAATAATCATATGTAAACAATCACAATTCATTTCAAAGGAATTGTAGGGGGACCTGCTTTTAGGTCACTGACTTTTTTTCCCACAATGATGATCATAGTAATTTGAATTTAAATATTAAAATTTTTGCCTTTGTAGCACACTTGAATTTTTCTTATTTGAGAAAAGATGCAGCACATGGCTGCTCTTTCTCTTGTGGTCAAGGAGATGTGGTGGATTGCTTGAGAAGAGATATACTAGCACTGGAGGGGGTGCAGAGGAGATTCACTCGGTTGATTCCAGAGTTGAGGGGGTTGGATTATGAGGAGACACTGAGTAGACTGGGATTATACTCATTGGAATTCAGAAGAATGAGGGGAGATCTTATAGAAACATAGAAGATTATGAAGGGAATAGATAAGGTGGAAGCAGGGAGGTTGTTTCTGCTAGCAGGTGAAATTAGGACTAGAGGGCATCGCCTCAAAATAGAGGGAAGCAGATGTAGGACTGAGGTCAGGAGGAACTTCTTCACCCAAAGGGTTGTGAATCTGTGGAATTCCCTGCCCAGTGAAGCGGTTGAAGCTACCTCGCTGAATGTTTTTAAAGCAAGGCTAGATAAATTTTTGAACAGTAAAGGAAATAAGGGTTATGGTGAGTGGGCGGGTAAGTGGAACTGAGTCTCAAAAAGATCAGCCATGATCTTGTTAAATGGCGGGGCAGGTTCGAGGGGCCAGATGGCCTACTCCTGCTCCTAGTTCTTATGTTCTTATGTTCTATTGATTGCATCCTTTTGTTGAAAGGCAAAACAATGTGGCTTACTTTGCTCTCGGTAGCTGTCTTTTAGCACTAGGTTGTTGATATTTCCTTGATCTTTTTTCTTTCAAATTTGGAAGTAGTTAAATATTTCCTGATAAGGTTTAAATTTAAACTTTGCTTTTACTATGCAAAATGTGTAATTTGGAAAATAAAGGCAAACCAGTGTTACGTTCTCCTTAAAGATTAATTACAATTATAAAGAAATTTAAATTCCAGTTAATAGCGAAAAGGATGATAGGTCAAGATTTTACATGTTCACTATCACAAAAGCCTAAAGCCATATTGCCTGATCACTTTTGTAAGTAATATTTACACCATCCTTTTAAAGTAGACATTCAATTCTCCTGGCATCAATCCAAAATGATTCTTAACTTCTAGGCATTTACATCTGATCTTTTCCTATCCCAAACTGGAACCTTTAACAGCAGAACTGATTTTCACAATGAGTTTTCATGGTGACTTCTCCTTCTGGCTAAAATTGAGCAAATTGTCCAGCCTCATTTTAACTCCTTATAAATTTGGGTCTTTCCATTCTGAGCCTGGGCTTCTAGACACATATTCCAATGTCATAGACCATAACCTCTTGCCTCTCTCTGTTCTAGACCCTGGCAAACTAATTTTGTCTCATTTGTTTCAGGATTGTCTTAGGCTTTTAAGTGCAGATGGGTTTCTAGCTCTGTGGCACTGTGCATACAAGGCCTGAGCGATTCAATCAGAAATTCTGAGCTTTTCTTGAGACCCTGCCCTTGAAGGAACTAGACAGTTTAAAGCACCTAATTACAATTCGACATTCTGAACATTTTTTAAACAAAACTTTGAGGCCATTAGCTTACCGACTAATACCACACAACCTACTTTTCTAGTGTCCAAGTGTAACTTCTCAGTAAAATAAATTAAGCTCCCTTTAATGTCTAACAGGCTTGATGTCAGGCAGATTTCATAGGTCTTTCATTTAACTGTGGAGATTAAGTTTCGGAACTATCTTAAGCCTCCATTGTAACAATATTTTTTCTTTTTCAATATGGTTTCTATACTGAAATCACTTCGCTGAGAGCATGTATGGATATATAAAAGGAAAGTAGTTTAAGTTTGGGCCTCATGGAGGATGCAGCTGGTGAATAGATGATAGATCATTTAAATCAATATTTTCCATGAGTCTTCGTAGTGGTGAGTGTTTATAGCATTCCAACGATAACAGATAAGCAAGGTGCTAATGGGAGGAAAGAGCTTAACAGTCCCTATCACGAGGGACAAAATATTTGGCACACTGATGGGATTAAATGTAGACAAATTGCGAAGACCCGATGGCCTGCATCCAAAAGTTTTCAAAGGAGTGCTGTAGAGATAGTGGAGGCGTTGGTTGAAATATTCCAGAACTTGTTGGATTTTGAGAGGTTTAGAAAACTGCAAATGTGATTCACCTGTTCAAGAAAGGAGGGAGAAAGAAAGCAGGAAACTTTAGGCCAGTCTGTTATTGCGAAAATGCTTGAATCCATTATTAAGAAATAGGACTTTTTTAAAAAGCTTAAAGGAGACAAACAGAGTCAGCATAGTTTTGTGAAAGGAAGTCATGTTTGACAAACTTGCTAGATTTCTTCGAGGATATAGTAAGCAGAGTTGATAAACGTGAACTTGTAGTGTATTTGGAATTTCAGAAGGCATTTCTGTAAGGTGCTACAAAAGGTTATTGCACAAGGTAGGAGCTCATGACTTTGGGGATAACATTAGCGTGTATTGCGAATGTTTTTCGACAAAGTAGAGAGTCGGGATTAATGGTTCTTTTTTCAGGTTGAAAAGATGTCAGTAGTGGCATTCCACAAGGATAAGTCGTAGAGTTTCACTTATTTACTATCTGTTAATTACTCAGAATTGGTAGTGTGTAATATTTCCAAATTTGCTAGTGATAGAATAATAGGTGGGCAGGGCATGTGATGAGGAATAAAGAATCTGCAAGGAGAAAAATATAGATAGTGACTGGGCAAAAGCTTGGTAGATGAAGTTTAGGAACGCGAGAGGTCATGCAACTTAGTAGGAAGAATCAAAAGACAGTCCATTATTTAAATGGAGAGAGAGTCCGACAATGTGCAGCACAGAGGGATCTGGGTGTTTTGTAAATGCTACACAAAAAGTTGGATGCAAGTGCAGCAAATTAAGGCAAATGGAATTTTGGCCCCTTGTGCTTAAAAACTACGAAGTCTTATTGCAACTGTACAGGGTGTTGGTGAGGCTCCACCTTGAGTACAGTTTTGGTCTCCATATATAAAAAGGATATACTAGCATTGAGGCTATTCAAAAGAGATTCACTAGGCTGATTCCTGAGTGATTGACTTGTTTAGTATGGCTAAACAGGTTAGAAGACTGATGGGTGGTCTTACTGAAACATACAAGGCTCTGAGGGGAAATGCAAACCAAAGAACTATGGATGCTGGAGTTTGAAACAAAAACAGAAATAGCTGGACAAACTCAACAGGTCTGGCAGCATTTGTGAAGAGGAAGTGGAGTCACCATTTCAAGTTCAGTGACCCTTCTTCAGAACTTTGCATTTCTGATGGAATTTGACAGGGTAGATTTTGAAAAAGTATTTCCACTAGTGGGCAGTCTTGAAATAGGGGACATCATTATGAAATAAGGGGACACTCCCTGGAATAAGATGCAAGAAATTTCTTCTGAGTCGTAGTCATACAGCACAGAAACAGACTCTGGTTCAAGTAGTCTGTGCTGACCAAACATCCCAGCCTGACCTGAAAACAACAAATGCTGGAGATCACAGCGGGTCAGGCAGAGAGAACAAGCTAATGTTTCAAGTGTAGATAAGTCTTCATCTGAAGTGTGGAGGGAGTAGCATTTATGCTATAGTTTTGGAGGGAAGGTGGGTGGAGTGTCGAGTGCTGGGGGAGAAAGGGTGATTGGAATGTGAGAATGGCAGA